>NC_071392.1:35892885-36202677 GCF_022682495.2 Desmodus rotundus
AAATGCAAGGCTGGTTCTACATTTAGTTTACCTTTGTCACTGTTTCTATGCTTGTTTAAATCATGGAGATGAAATACGAGAGTATAAAGAGAAGATAGGATTCAAAATAGAAAAACCCAGAGGTATCCCAGCACTGAAATATATACCAAAGAGTTTAAAATATTTCTTCAGGCATATAGTAGGTGTTGGTCATTGCTACATTCATTCACGTTTACCAGCTACTCTTGGTGTAAATTCCCCACCCGACTCTACCCCCTGGTCACCAAAAATTTCCTTAAATTAAAAAAGGAGCTATTGATAAATAATGTAAACACACACACACACACACACACACACACACTCATTCCTAATGGATTCTGGAGGGCATTAATGTCTTATTCTTTCCATTCAGTTCCATGAATGTGACATGTTATAGAAAATATTCAGAGAAGTAGGAAACGAAAATTAGATACAGTATCTTTTACTCTTAGAAACTGATGGGATATTAGCACTATTCTAAATGGCTCTATCATTTTAGCCAGTGTGAAGATCCCTTCTGATAGGATGAACTGTGGGTCCCATAACTTCTGCTGAAAAGCTTCCAACAATGGGGAGGTTGCTGTATCAATTTTGTCATAGCTCTAACTATCATAAAATATTTTGAGAAGAAAATCAACCTGTTTCCTGTGGGGGTGTGGTATTCCTGCTACACAAATGCTATGATAATTGTGCTGCTTTAAGATACAGTTGAATGTTGAACTTACACTGTGACTTGTGCTAGAGAATAGGAAGAGAGACTCTAGGAGAGAAGAGGGAGTGTTTAGTGTCTCCTGATCTGGGCTGCCAAGCGGGATGGTACGTTAGTGCCCAGTACATACAGGCAGGCCAGGATTTAGGAACTGTGAGGGGTCAAGGAGAGAGACCTATGAAATTGTCATTGGTGGCTACAGTGTAGCTAATTCCTAAGAGCAAGTGAAATGGAAGCCGACTGGGAGCACTGAGAACAGGCCAGCTCCAGGGGCCCAATTCTTGTACTCTCTGTGATCATTCTTCCTCTGCAATCATTTAGTATTTAATAAAGTCTCATCGAAAGCTTTAATCTGTCTAAATTACACTAAAGGGTACTCAGGAAAGAGGGTTCGTTCACTACCATGTGTCAAAGTAGACGTATTAAATGGGGAAGAGACAACTCAAGCCTGCATCGTGAAGGCAGCTGGAAGCAAGTAGTAAAGAACTTTTGGAGAGTGAGGCGGTACTGCTCTGTTTGTGGTCTCACCATTCAAAATCTGCACTTTCAAGACTAAATCTTGGAGTTGGGTGTTTTTTAATTATTAAGTAAGTCATATTGTCCAAAAATTGGTCTTTACAACTTTACCATGTGTTTTGTTTATTAAACTGATTCATCCTTCTGGAGATATTCTGAGTAAATGAAGTGTTAAAATGTGTTGTGCCATTTATGGTATTTCTCCTAAATCCTGTCTTCCATAATGACTGTGGTTTCTTTAGCCATCCTCGTGCCTGTGGGTCCTATGTGCTTTATCATCATGGTAACTGTTTCTAGAGCCTCATAGGCCTATCACACTGCAGCATAAAGACCGGCTCAAACACTAGCGGAGCGCCTGGACGCTGCAGGGCACGGTGGCCCCGCTGTTTTCTTTGTTCTCTATGCTCGATTTCCATACCATTCCATTTTTCCAGTTTTTTGAAGAATTTTGATAAAAAATATTATGATCATCTTACCCTGTGAGCAAAGGAAAGAAAGCAACGTTCACATCAAATACATATTATTTTAAATGTATGGCTTTGAGTAAATAAATGTGATATACGTTTGTACTGGTTAGCCTCCAAAGTAGTTTGATATTTTTAGTAACTTTGTCTTCCTTAGCAAAATAAGTCACTTGAATAATCAGATATGGACTTCTCTGGGCAGGTTGTGAATTAATGAGCCAACAAAGTATAAGCCAACTCAGGGAGCAGATCCAGTTCCTAAGAGAGAGGTCGAAGGGATGGCTGAGGGAGAGGGGATGAGGGAAGGGGCAGGCATGAGGCGTGGGCAACGGGGGGCCAACAGCCACTACTTCCTTCTATTTTCTTCCTGCTCTGCTGCAAACAATAAACATATCTCCCCTTTGATATAATATTGGCTGTTCTGTTTGTCCAATATTATTTGCCCACATTGGCGCTGTAGGGTTTGGCTGCTTGTCTATCCATTTCTCTTCCTTCCCCAACTCCTCTGGATAGCTCAGTGTGATTTTCTAACAACTAGGTCGTCCTTTTGGCTATGTTGAATTTGCAGTGAATTAAAATTCTTCAGGCTTTTTTCATGGAAAATGCTAACAAGGAAGTTCCTTCATCCTTTATTTTCACACCTACCTTTTTGAAGGCACAGTCCTTTATATTTAATTAAAACATTTATGTGTATGTGTGTATATATTGTTAGCTTTGTCACATAACTTATCACAATCTTTTAGAGTCCAAATTAATTTATTTAAACATTTCCTCGCACAAATTGATAACATCTATAGGTATTATATGCTTGTCAGCTACATCTTTATCATCCTTATCATACAAAATGGTCAGCTAAGAGATTAGAATCCCATAGCAAATCACTACAGAGAGTAAGTGAATCAGGAGTTATATGATACATTAATTAACATGATGTGGTCATTTGTCCACTATTAATATGTACTTCTAGCCCATCATTTTTAGTCTACACCAATCCATCTTGCCTACAGTGATAATAAAAAACTTCCAAATGCCACGTAAAATCAAGAAAATAATTTCTTATCATGGAATTTCAGAGTTAGGAGTTCAGTAATCACATGCCACATTCTCACCTTGAAGCAAATATTGATCTACTAGCTACATTGTATATTTTACTACATTTACCTTACACTGCAAATATTCTACTTAAGAGCTCCAGTCACCTTCCAAGGGATCAAAATCTTAAAGGTCTATTTTAGAAACAGTATTTTGATCAGTACATTTAGTTTTCAGAACACATCTCTTAATGTCTTCGTTGGAAAAGTTCATAAATATTTGTCCATTTCCAGATTTTTTCCCACCTCTCCTAATTGCTGTGATTTCTTAGAGGTGATGCCTGGGATGTTGTGATTCTATCTGTAAATCCCTTCTAGACAGTAAAATTCCTTGAGCTTGGAGATGTGAAACCATTTAACCTACTCAGGCACTTCCTTACAGTATTCTTACCCTCCCTCGAATTCCCCCGTTAGCCATGGGTTGTCCTTCCAAAGTGAAGACTTGCTTTGACAGAGAAAGAGAAGCAATGTTAACATGACCATCTCTGCTTAGAGGAATGGGTATAGCCCATTCTTTCCTTCTTGCTTTAAACATAACTTTTAAAGTTCTTTTCATCTTTCTTAGCATTATTCATTAGTCTGAGATATTGCTGCTATGTTCCTAACACTGTTTTTAAAGGTCTGTACCATTCTTTTGTATTCCATTTGTAGTCCTATGCTGCTTCTTTTACCTTTTGCACATGACCTTTAAAATGTTTTAGTTTCTGCTTATAAAAGGAATCTTTACTGAAAAAAAATTGAAAACCAGAGACCAGTGTAAAGACTAAAATAAAAAAAACAAAATTCCACCACCTGCAAATATTAATCATTCACATTTCAACACATTATTTGTATGCATATGTATTCTTTAGTTAGGGTCATTTTCATATTTACATTTTTAGTCTGCATTTTTAATTTATAAGATTTTCCCCAGTAACATGCAATATTTATATACAACATAATTTAGTTGCTTTAAAATATTTTATTATATAACTTAGAATGCACTTACCAGGCTTTTTTTTCCCCTGAAATGTGGGCTCTTGTAATATTTTGTTCTTACAAATAAAATTGTGTTGAATGTTGTCACCATATTGGACAGTTCCCTACCTCACAACAATAATTTATTTTAATCATTTTTATTTTTTCTTATGTAATTAAATTTGTAGAGTCATAATTTAATTTTAGAATTCTCATCCCTTATAAATCATTTTTTTCATATAAAAGAAAGTTTGCTATTTCTCTGAAATCTCAGAAATATTCTTTCTGAGATGAGAGTTTATTTATCTGGCTAGGCGACATATTTACCTGCCCCAAAGACACCCCTTAATTCCCCAGCCAGTTTTTCCTTCCCAGCCAGACTTAAAATTACAGATGAATGAAGTGTTACAGTTGGTAAAAATCTTAGCAATGTTCTTTTTAAGATACTCTTGTTTTCTGTGGTCTTCTAAAAGAGCAAACTAACGGCAGAGGGACATGCTTTGTACAGGTTTGTTGACAAAACATGCTTGACTTGAACAGAAGGTCCACGGAGCAAAAGAGAAATCTGAAACTGAAGAGCGTGCCTTGGTCAGGTGAGGGAAGCTGAGTCTCTAGATAATGGTAAGGAAAGTAATATTACAGTTATGATTGGTATCTTAGGTTTTTTTTTAAACTTTTAATTATTTTTAGAGAGAGGGTAAGTAAGGGAGGGAGAAAGACAGGGAGAGAAACATTGGTGTGTGAGAGAAACATTGATCATTTGCTTCTCCTTCGTGCCCCGAATGGAGATGGAACCCACAATCCAGGCATTGCCCTGACCGGGAATCAAACTGGCAACTTTTCACTTTGCTGGATGATGCCCAATCACTGGGCCACGCTGGTCAGGGTGGCCTCTTAGTTTTAAGCAGGGCATTGGCTGGCAACTGGTATCTAGGGTTCTAGGACTACTTTCCCCCCCAAATAGAGCTGCCATGGTGTGAAGGTGCCAAGTGGATCAGAGCTTAAGCTGAGAGTCTTGTCCCAATTGGGACTGTTAGTGGTAATCAGAGATATAAATGGGGAAATGCAGAATGGGTTAGGAAAGACTCAGGGATAGTCATCAGGCAGATTCCTGGGGCTCTAGTCAGTTAATCAACACTGGGCTTAGGGCTACTAGTGGGTTTGAGTTTAATACATATGATCTGCCCCAGTCAAGGTTGGTTTAGGGACTGTATGAGACTGAGAATGCAGGCTGAAGGTTTTGATGCCTGCTGTGGTGAAAGACTAGACTGGGGAAGAGGCAGGCATGACCAAAATCGAGGCATAACCATACTAGATACTCTGACTTCAACCAAGAGTTTTCTAGCAGGTGCAAAGATGGTTAAACACTGTCTCTTTGTCATCACTTCACCTCTGCATAAGAATCTATTAGAGAACCTTTGTTCATCTACTTCATCTAAATATATGGCCTGCATTATGGCCCACCTCCCAATGGCATTTTTGTCTCTTTTCTTCTATGCTGACCCAAGTAAATGTTGCTACTCTTCTATTGTTATGTCTATTTTTAAGTGATGTTTGCATCCTCTTGAAAGAGAAGCTAATGCCTGGCCCATTTAAAATTTTGGTAACAGGATATATTTTTTAATTTACATGTTTTTATCATTAGTTACACTATTTAAATTAGAATATACTTATGAGATTATATCTGACTCAAAACATAATTTACTGTGTTTATTAGACTTAGCCTGTCTGCTTTGGTATGTTGATTTGAGGATGTATTTTTCATACTAACCACATCCTGCTGCTTTTTCATAGGGATTTATTTGGTATTCCTCCTCGATGTTAGTTTTTCTATGTCATTATATATATTGTTTTCTATGCTATTTAGTATTACATGTTTACCAGATTATTTTTCTCCTCTTCAGATTTTAATCTAAAAATTTTGATCAGATCAGTAGCAATTCTTACAGACATTTTTTTTGAGGTTCTTATAAAATATACTTCATATCTCGCCAGAAGCTACATCAGATACTTTGGTAATCTTTACAGAATTTCTTGGCTCTGAATCATATAAACATATTGATGAAATTCATGTAGCTTCTGCTGAGAGCTTTAACTTGAAAAAAAAAAAAAAGCCTGAGGCTTAAACGTTTTTATTTTTTCTCTCACAAATGGGGCAATACGGTGCCTAATACAGTCACACTCTTCTTTTGATGTTTGAGAACTTATTTATTGCTGCTATGGTTTTTAATATTTATCTCTCATACTTTTCCCATTATTAAACTAACAGGATATAGTTTTAAAATTAAAAGAAAATTAAATCTCACCACTTTAAAAAGGTCTATATTATGAATTATTTTTTGATATTTTATTCCCTGGACATATTTCAAAAGAAAAAATTCTGAGACATCTAAATGTATGGAAGAATTTAAAATAAATACAATATTTCATTTAATCAAAAAACCTTGGTTTTTTTTTTTTTTTTTAGATTTAGGTCTCCACCCAGAAAATGAAATAATCAAACTTGCCTATAAGTCAATAAAATCATTATTTTATTTAGAGTGTAATTCTTTAGGCTAATGGTTTTGAAAAATTAATTACAATATTCCATCTTCATTCCTTACCCCATTTATAAGCTCCCCCAGAACATGTTAAGCCCAATCCTGGTTGTCCATTTTTAGTACTGCTTTTTAAAGGCCCCTGGTAGGATCTTAGTTTTCACTTCCCTTGGATTTGGTTTTCTGGTTCTCGGCCTAGGATTATTTGAGTTTTTCCTTCTGGTTGCCTAGAGGCCGCCAAGTCAGGCAGACACAGAACATTCTGGAGTTAGGGATGTGGCAGTTTCCTTGAAGACTTGTAACTCAGCATGGCTTACCACTTCTGGTCTGCTAAAGAGGGAGGGCTAGGTCTAGAAATCCTGCTTGAAGAAAGTAGTGTCTTTCCAGAAAGGACTACAGACGATCTATTTAGCAAATGCTAGACCACCTTAACTGTACTCTTGGTTCTCCAGCAAGCACTGAGGATGAGGTATGTCATCAAAGCAGAAGTGACACTGAGACTTTAGGAATTATTGTAGAGCTTATATTATCCTAATTTGTAGTTAGGGATACATGGTAAGTAATATGTTGCCCTCAGGTTACTGAAATTCAGCCAGCAGCTTGACAGCAACCTCTGGAGAGGCCCTAAGCCAAACCACCCAGTTAAGCTCTTTCTGAATTCCTGATCTTCAGAAACTATGTAAGATAGTAAGTGTTTGTTGTTTCAGTTGCTGCATTTTGGGATAAATTGTTATACAATAATACATTGTTAATTCACTGGCGGACAAATTATGAGTCTATTATAGTCGACCAGCTTAGGAATGATAAAGGTCTAGTTTAGCAGAGGTGCAGATGGCTAGGAGAGAAAACATAAACATACTAACAGTTAAAAATCTCTTGGACTTAGATGATGATTAAATGTGGAGAGGGATGGAGGAGTCAAGGCTGACTCACACATTTCTTGCTCGGGTGGCCAGGGGAATGTTGAGGCTGAAACAGAGAAGGAGCATATTTTTGGAGAGAGAATGATTTTGGTTTTGAACACTGGGTTTGAAGTGTCTGTGAGATATCCAGGTGAAATGTCCAGAATAAATCTACCCGTGAAGAGGTAGGACTTTAGGAATCATCAGCGTAGGGGAGGCAGCTGGAATTACAAACATGAACATGATCACTCGGGAAAGGCGTGTACAGTGAGAAAAGCAGTTGTTTGAGGAAGCATCCTGGAAACAGTTGGCGTGTATAAGACATTTCAGGAAGGCACAAAGGATACCAGAGAGGTAGTTGGGGAAACTTGAAAAGGTAGATGATTTGCTTTCAGACATTAGATAAAACATCTTATTCTCTGACCCTGGGTAGAAGTGACAAGAATAGGCATGCACTTCAGGTTACATTTTGAGCTGGACACATAATTAATTGAGAGAAATCATTCTTGATGGTGAGTTTTCCAGTTGAAGAAGAAGGCAAGATCACCTGCTTTGAATAAAGGTGATAACAGTTGAGTAGAGAGGAGAAGCTTTGGAGTAGGTGCAGAGGGAACACAAAGAGCAAGCTAAATGAGATTCATGGATGGATTGTACTGAGTACTTAGCTGAGGATTGGAGTCCATGTCTTTGAAGTGATACCAGTAGGGAAATAAGACAATATACACAACTGGGGCTCTGTCAGCTGTTTCACTTCAGCTGAGCCCTAAAATTGATAACAGTACCATAGGAACAGCTCACCTGTGCAACGCATTCTGAAAAATTGTGAAATTGGTTTTCTAACCCTTAGTTAACCACCTTTCCATAGTATAAGAGAGAAGTCACTATTGGTGTAAGAGACATTGAAGAAGAGAGTGTTGGTTTTCATTGTGTTCACCACTCTCAGCACATCTATAGAGAGGCAGAGTGCTTTTGCAGGTTTTAAGTCAAGCGAGAGGAAGACACTTGAGAAAGCTTGATCTGAGTCCCCTAGAGTTTAGGGGACACAGTCAAAAGTTAAGAACCTGTCTGGGGCTGGCAAAAACCAACCAAACTAAAACAACCAAACTAAAACGAGATGCTTTAGGAACTAGTTGTATTTCCACTATTGATGAGGCAAAGCTGTGTTTCTCACTTACCAGGTGTGTTTCCAACAAGAGACCCAGCCCATGCTCTCCTTAAAAAGAACCTTGCCCCAAGCAACCCCTCGGGATGAGGTGGCATCTGGAGAAAAAGCAGTGCCACATCTAGGGATCTATAGAAGATACCCTGAGGGTGAAATCAGGGGAGGGTAAGCAAGAGAACATTCTTCAGTTGAAACTGCTAGTGTGTACCATAAGTCACCTTTGGGTATACATTAAACACACACAAATTGATGCTAAATCACAAATGTACCTGACAAAATAGACTGTTGTTGCCCATTTATCTCTTTTCCCTACATTCCCTACCTTAGCCCAATGTGGAGGGACCAACACAGTACCCATGGAATGGTGGAGGAAGCAGAGTAGGAAGAGAAAAGGTCCTAATTGCAATTCTTTCTCCATTTCAGGCCTCCCCAGTCAATGGACCTGAGCTGGAGGAAGAAGCTTCGTTATTTGCTTAATTGATTTCACATTAGACTGGACTGGACTGGTTGGGATTCTCTTTAGAATGGACTAGATATTTTATTACCGCAGATCAATTAGAAAACCTATGCAATCTGTCTGAGATTTTATCCAGTGGTAAGAAAAAGCAAACAAAACAAAACAACAACAGCAACAAAAATCCCAAGACATTTGGCAGCACTGGGAAAATTAAGGCTTCTTGCTATTTAAGTCAAACTTGTTTAATAAAGAATAGTGTTGCTTGGTTGGTTGATTTCCAATAGTCCTCCATTGCCCAGATGTCCACTTAGGCCTTTTTTTGTGGTGAGATCCGTAAATGCACGAGGACATGAACAAATCAAAGGTGTTAGTAGGAGAACGCACAGATGTTATCAGTAGAAGGGGTTAATCATGAAATCCAGATTGAGTGAAGAAGGAAACTAAGTAGGGTTAAGGCAAGGAGAAGCTGAAAGAAGTGAATCAGGGGTTGGAATTCTCAGGAAGTTGATGAATGAAAGGGAGTTAAATATATTACTCCATGATATGCCTCTTTGGATAAATGATTTTTTTGAATTGGTTACTTTTAAGAAAACGGCAGATACAGAGGAAGTTCTGAAAAACTGAGTAGAAATTACTCTTTTATAAGTGACACATATTTATAAGGGAAATCTCTACTTATAAGGGTGTCTCCCTTTGTGTACCAAGAAGAGAAGGATGACTAACTCTCTAGAAACTCTTAGCAGTGGAGAAGGCATCTGGCTAAAATCTGCATAACAACCTTACTCTTGTTTATTGTGCTTTTCCAGGTAATCTCCCTTGACCGGCTCCCCCACCCGTTTCTCCTCGCCTACAAACACCTTCTTTTCTCTTTCACTGGAGATGGTATTTAGCCATTTGGGGAGTTACTCAGTTTTCCTGGGTATCTCCCGTGTATAAAGGTGGTACACATATTATTAAACTTCTATTTTTTCTCTTGTTAATCTGTCTATTTATTACATGGGGAACAGCCAAAAACTTAGAAGGGTAGAAGAAAATTAATTTTTTGTTCCCTAGAAAGAGCAATTGACTTGGGAACCAAACAGCGAGAGGGGTGCAAGGATTGGAGGCTGTGTACAGACACCTCAGATTAAAGTGTTGACACATCCCAAGTTTTCTCAAATAACCTAAATAATTCATTTCAGCAGATAATATTGAGTATATGGTGAATAATACAGAGCTTACTTTCAACATGTGAGAGCAAAGAGGGGCACAATTAAGAAAAATTAATATAAATATTATAAACAAAAACATGTACACAAAATTTGGTGGAACCACATAACTGACAATCATTTAATATTAATTGTGCACTTACTATGTGCAAGATAGCACTCTAACTTCAGAGGAGAAAAAATTGAAGAAAAAGTTTCAATTTTTCAGTACTCAAGTTCTGAAAAATTGAAACTTAGTTCAATACTCAATTAAACTGAATATTAATCAGTTTCATTAATACTCAATTAATTTGAAACTTTTTTCAGATTTTCAATACTCAAGGGTATTGAACTTGAGTTTCAAGTTCAATATTGAAAATCTGATGAGGGAGTCATACATGGGAATACATAATTACCACATGATAAAGTAAGTGAGTGCTGCTAAAAATGGCTACAGAAACACTAGGAAGCTGAGGGAGTAAAAAACAAAAACAAAACAAAAAATCTTACCTTGGATTGGTTAACAGATTTGTCTTAAAGGATGAGCAGATATTAGAAACTTTTTGGTCAAGAAATCAAAGACGAGGAAAGGTATTTTATATTTCAGTCAGAGGTTTGGACATATTTCCTGAAGGCTCCATTTGAGATAAACCTTCAAGAATGAGTGGGAGAGAGAAGGGGAAAGGAACCAAGACTATATGGGACCACCCAGGGAAGGCACTGAAACACCTGAAGCCACTTAATAATACACACTTAAAAGGAAATAAAGTCTGATGCAGGAGCTGAATGAGGGGATGAAAAAGAGGAGTGGATTCCAGAAGCCATTTGGAAATAGAAAAACCGAAGTTATTGACTCAAGATGTGGGGGGCAGAAATTCTTTTGGATTTCTAAGGACATATAATTGAACATATGAGAATATGAGACTTCTACTAAAAGACACAGGGAAATCATAAGGAGGTGCTGGTTGATAAGGTAGGTTATAATGAGTTTGAGAGTGTAGCTGTATGTCCTGCAGAATTGCCTGAGAGACAGTTGGAAGTGTGAATCTGGAGTTTTGGGGGGAGATTAGGGGTAGACCACCAGAAATTATCTGTTTAGAAGTTAATGGTTGCAGACACAGGAGTAGATAATATTTCTGACCTACTGACTTTATTACAAGTTCCTTACCCTATTTGAGTTACGAAGTCCTTAGAGAATATGATGTAAGCTATGAATCTCCTCACCAGAAAACTGTGCAAACCCATAGATAAAAAGTTTGGTTGACTTTAGTTTAAGATTTCTTGGTAGTAAAAGAAAATAGTGCTGAGGAAAGAACTTTGTAAAACACTTACGTGAAAGGAACCAAATAAGAAAAGATGACATCGCAATAGCAAACAAGCCACAGTGATGGAGATGGTTTTTAGAAGATTCTTTAAAGTAGTTAGTGCTAGAGTGTTTCAAGAGTCTTAAAACTGAGGAGAGGTTGTTGATTTTGGTGATCACTGGATTAGTTCAGTGTTGATTTAGGACTATGGGAAGAAATTCTTCAGCAGAGTAGAGGGAACAGAGTCAAACTGCAGCCAGCTAAGTAGTAACTGGATTGCGAGACTAAGTAGAGATACTATTTGGAGAGACTAAGTGCATTCTGCTCTTATATTAAGTTTATGAACCCTGAAGAGAAATTTTTTCTATCAAGGTAGACTCCCTGTGGTTAACTGGGCCTAAATTTAAAACTAGAGGCTAGTGGCTATTTGTTTGCAGAGGCCTCTCATTCTTAAAACTCTGGGAAGACCCCCAGACTGTCATCTGCATACTGCCACCTAACTAATAAACTGTGACCTGTTCTGATCCATCAGAACTACATACCTTATACCCTCATTTGCATCCACACCAACCAGTCTCAGACAGGAAGTCCTCATTTGCATAAATGGACCTGAATGGGAACCTGGGCAGGAACTTTCTCTATTAGAGACAGCCTCTCCTCTGTCACTGCAGAGCACAGTTTGGGGTGCTGCCTGAGTCTGCCTTTCTTAGATTGCATCCTTTGCTCAAATAAATGCTTTTCGTTCTTATTATAGCCTAACATTATTTTGGGTTGATAAGTTTAATCATGAAGGTAAAAGGAGAGCAGTGACTTGGAGGAATATGCAGTCTTGGGAAACATTTTTGATGTTTTAAAAATTGAGCATGTTTTTTAGACAGAGAAGAAACCAATCTAGATGGCAAAGATACAAGAAATAGTAGTCATAAAGACATTTCAATTATTGTTATTTAAAAATATATTTTCCTGTAAAATGTTACTACTAGCTGCAATTGCATTTTTGAAAGCCAAAATAATAATCATTTCACACTGATGACAGTAACTCGCTGCTAAGTCTTTTTTTTTTTTTAATCCTCACTGGAGGACATTTCCTCATTGCTTTTAGTGGGAGAGGGAGAGAGAGAAACATTGACGTGAGAGAGAAACATTGATTGGTTAACTCCTGTACTCTTCTGGACCAGGGATTGTGTGCACCTGAACTGGGATGGAACCCCCAACATAGGTAAGTGCCCTGACGGAATCAAACCTACAACCTGTTAGTTACAGGATGATGCTCCAACCAACTGAGCCACACTGGCCAAGGCTCACTGTTAAGTCTTATAAGAATATACTCATAGTGCACAAAGAAACATTGAAAAACAGATTGTGTAAGGAAGAGTAGCCAACTGTAAAGATTTCTTGCTCTAGCTCAAGTGGACAAGTTCTTACACAAGAGGATGTAATATTGGGCTGTGCTGAGCAGACACTCTCAGCAGCAGAAGCTAACTGTTAGGTCTCAGTGTTTTTGCTCATTAGTACTCATTCTTTCTTTAGTTGGTAATGTCATGTTTTTAACCTTGGCTGTCCATTTGGAATCACGCGGGGAGGTTTAAAAAATATAAAAGCCTGTATCCCAACTCCAGTGATTCTGATTTAATTGGTCTGGGTGGGTATTAGCATGGAGAATCTTTAAAGGCAATGTTAATATGCAGCCAACCTAGAGAACCGCTGATTTACCATATTCAGTTTGGGCTTCGGTATCTCCACTGGAGATAATACAAGGTCTGTCCAGAGAAGGTGCAGCCATTCTCAATATAAGGGGAACAGTTTGTGCCACATTGAGGTAACCTCGTAGCCAAGGAAAATTGACTGGAATGCACATTCGTGAATAATGACCACTTCACTGTACGAGTCAGTGGGTGTGGTAGATGCTGTTGAATGAGTACACGTACTGTGTGGGCATCACATTCAAAATAACTGAGAGAGTAGAGCAACGAATCTGCATCAAATTTTGGGTTAAGCTTGAACATTCCTCAGCGGAAACTATTCGGATGATTCAGAAGACTTTTGGGGACAATGCAAAGAGTGCAGCGCAACTAAAAGTGTGGCACAAACACTTCAAAGATGGTTGAGAATCTGTTGAACATGATTCACATGCTGGAAGGCCTGCACCAAGCAGACCACCTGAGAATGTTGAACATGTACTGGCTGCAATCAACAAAGATTGGCAACTGACAGTGAGAGAACTAGAAGCTGATCTGGGGATTCCAAAAACTAGTGGGTCTGAGAGTTTGATGCAGGATCTTGCTTGTTGTGGCAAAATTCATTCTGCAGCTTCTGCTACCAGAGCAGAAGGGACATTGTGCTGTGTTGGGAGAACTGTGTGAGGTCCCACAGTGCTTACTTTGAAGGGGAACAAGGCACCATCCTCCTATGTACAATGTTGCTTGTATCTTATATCGTCTTCAACAAATGTCTCTATTTTTCATAGTACACGGCTGGATACTTTCTGAACAGACCTCATGTACTCCATTTAGGTATTTTCCAAAAGGTATGGAAAGTATGGATGCTAGTCAAAGCCTTGAGGGCCTTAGAAAACTCCATGCAAAAATATTTATTTCTCTGGAGCAGGAAGACAAGATTGTTTTCCATATTTCTCTTTTTTACTTAGCTTAATCAAAGCTTTTTACCCATAGTTGCAAGAAAGCAAGCATTAGCAGTAGCTTATTATTTGGACATTGTGAAATTCACATTCAAGGAAAATTTAATAGATAAAGCAAGGCTCTCAGGAGATAGACTCCCTTCCCTTTCTGATATCACCATCAGGCTGCAGAAAAACTATAGTTGTTTTAAAGTAGACAGTCTGTACATGCAAGTAGGAATGAGTCTCTGCTTCAGAGACAATTACTCTTCCAGGGTAGGAGCAGTCAGCCACACAAATCTAGTTTCAGATTATATTTTCTGGGTAAATCTATGCTAGGCCAGTAATTCACTTCCCTCCCCTCCTCTCCTTCAAGATTCACTGCTCTCTAAAGAAGAGATCATTAGCAAGTGTGAGAATTGCCCAAGGATTATATGAAGTTGTGGCAGCTAAAGTGAATGCCTCATTAGCATGTGAGAGAAAAGCCCAAACAACACCATCAAAGGATGTTAAACCCATCCAATGGGATGGGGAAGGCATGGCTGGAATTAATTTAAATCACTTTAAAGCCAACAGGAATGAAAGGGGAATTATTTCCCTATTAGTTAAAATTTAGCATGCATGTGAGTGAAGGTGTATACATTGTACATTTTCGTCTGAATATAAACTGGCTGATTACCTAATTTGTTCTAAATGGAAGGTCTATATAATAAAACGAAAATTAAAAATATTTTGACATTTTAGCTCTTCTTTGGAAACCAGAAGAATCCTAAGGAAGCAGTAACAGGAAAAAAGCTTGCCGGGAGAGTATGTGAAGCAACATATTATAACATGTGACTGTTACTACCACTAGGGGCAATTGAAGTAACTAAGACGTACAAAAACAGGTCAACACTATGGTAGGCAGACCTCACTAGGAAGATAATGAAGTCATATAGTTTTGCCTTTAATTTGTATCCGTAAACCAAATATTTCACACCAAAGAGGGTAAGACTTGGACAAATGGGGGGATGGAAAAGAGGGTGGATGGGAGAGGTAGGAATGAAAAAAACAGAAAAAAGAAAAGACTCTGATTAGCTACCAAAATTTCCCTTCAAGCCTTTAGTTTGGCTTCCTCCCGAATCTGTTTAAAAAGACTGTTAGTGGTTGGATGAAAGTGACAGGAAGTCTTGGCGGACAAGTGTTACAGATTGCAATGGAAAAGAAATGCCAGTTGGTATCAATGAACTTCCTGCTTCTCTACCCCAACTGGCATCTCTCAGGAGTACAGCACTTGAGAAGCTGAAAGTTTCTTCAAAGTTTTCTGGAGGTTTGGTCCTGGGCAGAAGAAACTGACATAAAAGATATGGGCCAAGGCACATAAGTTATTGGCAGCCCGTTGCTTGAGCATACTGAATTTTGCCTCAGCTGTTTAGTCTTACTTCAAGGAGCATCTTCTGAGAGCAGAAGAAAAGCAGGTGCCCACCCCTACTCTGCCCCAACGAGGCTGAAATGTTATGCTGCTGCTACATTGAAACACTGGTCGTAGAGAGAGATCACATATGGGTTTAAGGCTCCGCTCAGTATTTATTGGAATAATCTTCTTCTACTGGATGAAATAAGAAAAAATGCAGGTAGCACAGTCGGCTATAGAAAATGCTAAAGGATAAAAGTGGAATTCTTACTGTGATATGCACTGGTACCTCTTAACTGAAAGCCAGACAATCATTACTTGATATCATACGTCTCAAACCACAGGTATTTTCCCTCTTTCTGCTTTAGGGACCTAGTTGAATCATCCACTACTCTTCTATGCCTTTAATTCTGTAACAATCTGGGCCAGTGAGGCATCTCCACTATTCAGGTCAGATCTATAAGCACTGCATTGTTAGTTACCTAGCCTATGTAGAACATCAGTCATTTTACAAAACAATTTTGAGGGATTTTGACATTTGCAATAGAGAAGATCCACAAGTCTTTGATAAGTTGCTTCCTGCTGCCTCCTTCCTGTCAGAGGTACTGAGCTTGAAAATGAGATCAAATTTCTGGAAAGAAATACACTTCATATAAATGTTCCTACTCATATTATTTCATAGTCTCCTATGGCAACTTTCACTTCAAAAATTTATTCTGGGTAGTTAAGTTACACAACAACATATCTGATGTGAATTTTGGCAAGCAATGCACTAAGTGGATAACTTGCCAGGAACAGGTATCCATATGGAATAAACAGAAGTAATGAGAAAAGGTAAAAGCGTGCTCATCAGGGGGCTGTGCCTCTGAATCCGTTTCCTAATTTGTCCTAACAAAATATCATTAAGCTCATCGGTGCCTCAATCTATCTTCTTAGTAAGATGTTTCATAAACAAGCTTATTTTCTTTAAAAGAAAAGCTTTTTATTGTTATTCTATTACAGTTGTCCCAAATTTTCCCCCTTTGTCTTCCTCCATGCTGCCAGCCCCCTCCCCCCAGCTCCCACAGTCCATCCCCACACCACTGTCCATGTCCATGGGTCATGCATACATGTTCTTTGACTAATCCCTTCCCCTTCTTTCCATTTTCCCTCTCCCCCATCCTTGAGCTACTGTCAGTCTGTTTCCATGCATCCGGTTCTATTTGGTCGTTAGTTTATTTTGTGTTCACTAGATTCCTCTTATAAGTGAGATCATATGGTATTTGTCTTTCACTGACTGGCTTATTTCACTTAGCATAATACTCTCCAGTTCCATCCATGCTGTCACAAAAGGTTGGAGTTCTCTTCTTTCTTTCTGCTGCGTAGTATTCCTTTGTGTAAATGTACCAGGTTTTTCATCCACTCCTCTGTTGATGGGCATAATTTTCTCATTAAAAAAAAAAAGCTGGTATGGATACTATAATTCATTGGGAAAAAATGTGTTCTAAAACTTAAAGGGCTATTTGGGGAATGTGAATAAAAAAGAAAAAAAAATAGCTCCAAAGATCACACTCTGTCTTCCAAAGGGATAGTCACTTCTAAATATAAAGCCCCCATTTAGCATTGCTCAGGTTTTAGATGAAAAAATATCACAAACATGTCATTGACTACACATATTAGTTCTAAAGAGATTATTTTAATTTGTATAAAGTTAAGTGCGTTAAGCTGGGAGAGGTGATGTTTTGTGAATGAAGTCATATTGATGGCTGTAAAGAAGCAGTGTGATTTTTTGAACATCTTTTCATTTGCTTCTATAAATGACATTTTTTGGAGTTAATATAGAGAAAAGGAAGGCTAATCAGAACATTTCCATACTATGAGATGAGAGATTCTTTCTCTCTATAAAATGAGTTATTTATTCCCAAAATTTTGCCCTGGATTCCTGTGCCTATTAAGTGAAATTTAAAATCTCTAAGGGATTATTTGATTTCTGATATGCCATGCTTTTGTTAAAATACATTTCAGTGTGCTCCTGTAATTAACATGACATCAAATTCTTATTTCTGACTTCAAGCTTCGCAGAAAGTAAAGATTACAGTACAAAGTAGATAGAAATGATTAAAGGGTGTTTGTCTTTACCAAACGTGAACAACAGAGAGCATGTCTAACAGCCCATGTGTTGTGGAGTGCTCAAAGTTGTTCCTCCTAAGATTTTGCCAAATATAAGTAAACGTCTGACACTCTTAGTTAACATTTAAAAATACGCATTAGTTTCATAATCACTGCAGTGCAGAAGTTATTAAAGCTACAGCAGATCAGCATGAAAGAAGTCAGGAGATATTCTGCGTTATTTTGCTTCCTTTGCCAAATGATACTATATATGAAATCTTCATTTTCTTAATTTTAGACTACACATGTAGTCTTCATAAACATAAGAAACATGACATATGGTTTATAGAGAAGACTATAATATTCATAGTGGGATCTATAAGGAAAATTCCAAAAAGATAAGTGGAAATTACTTGATAAGTGAACCTATTTTAATTAATATCTATGCAAAATTATAAAGAGGGACTTGAATCAGTTTGACTGTTGGTGGGACATTATTACAACTAGAATGAAGATTAAGAAACTTATGTCAATGGATTTTACTCTAGGTACAGACTTGCTTCAGCCTTGGTAAGATTTAGCTAACATTTAATAAGCACCTACTAAGTGCCAGGCCACAGTAGGTGTTTTTATATTTGTTACCTACCTTGATCTGAACAACATTGTGGGGTAGAGAGCATATTGAGGTTTGGAGAAATTTACCATGCCTTTCAGAATAGTACAGCCTATGAGTGATAGAATTGGTATTCTTAGCACGTGTGGTGCCCATCTTCCTGACCGTGTTTCTCTCACCAATATATTCAGTTCGGTACCAGTGAAGGAAAACAGAACAAAAAAATAGATCTCCTCGTGTATCAGGTAATAGTTTGACTAATGAAAAAGGTGTCTTTGTAAGCAGAGCTTCACAGCTACTGCAATCGCTACTGATACGGAATGAAGCTCTTGTATTCTAAGACTTGCATCAGACTTTTCTTGAAGTCTTAGCTATGTTTCTCAGAGAGTTGAGGAAAATAAACAAGAAAGCTCATCTTTATGATATTTTAGTAACAGTCTCTCTCATTGATATGGGATGGATGTTGGCCAGGCCTTCCCAAGATTAATGTGGCCACTGCCCCTCAGTCCTACAAAGTTCATTTTGGAGTGAAATTAATGATATGTATGACCGTGGGGTTACAGACACACATGTGTCAGGGGAGGTGGGCATATAGCTGAATCTTGCAGTTGTGTTGGTGAATCACGCTCTATGGGCTTCTCAGCCAACTGCAACTTTCATTTGTTTGCACCACAGTTGCGCAGGCTGTACTGGGTAGAGATGATTTTGTCAGCCTTTTTGGATGAGCTTCGTGTAGCTTCTGAATGCGTTGTTTGTTCCAGACTCCCCGGGACACAATGGATATTCATCAACAATGGCTTGTTTCTTTGTTAGTGTGTCAAAAACAATTGAGATAAACAATATCTAGAATCTGATTTTCTAATGCATAATTTCTAGTCTTCCAATGATATATTGATGTCATAGTCGGCACTTGATAAATGCTTATTGATTGGCTGATCAATTGATTCATTGTGAATGTCCTGAATAACTGCATAAACATCACAATGATATCTCATATCCATAAGTCACATATCACCAAGTCCTTTCATTTCTTCACTACTAAAATTTTTCTTTAACTTATCCCCTTCTCGTCATTTCAATATTTACCTCCTTTGCCCAAACCACTAACTTCTCTGTTTTGCACAATTACAAAAGTCCCACAACTGGTCTACCCATCTCCATTTTGTCCCCTCAACCCTGTCTCTTCTTTGTATTCCAGTGAGGGTCTTTTTTTTTGGTTGATTTTTCTGTTTTTGTTTTTGTTTATTAATTTAGTGGAATGAATGACCTCACTCCTGCTGTAAGTACTTGAATGATTTCCCAATCTCGCATTGTAGTTGGGGAAAGACAAACCTCTCCACATACAGCAGTGCTCACTGTTCTCAGTATTCCAGTCACACTGACCTTTCCGTTCCTCACAGATGCCATCCTCTCTCCTTTCCCAGGGCCCGTGCTCCTGCTCTACCCATGAAATACAACCGGATTTTCCCCTCTCTTCACACAGTCATCCTCCAGTTCTCATTTTTTCACAGAAGACTGACTTCTGTAATAACAATTCCTCTTATTATACGCTCCCACAGCATTGTATATCTCATTTTTAGCATTGCAATTTTATATTTCTTTCATATGTTTGATTAATCTCTCTCTCCTCTCAGTAGATAATAAGCTCCCCATGGGCAGGAACTTTAATGACTTACCATTACTCTAAGCCTAAAATGTTACAAACAAAATTCTTAAAGGGGTGTGTAAAGTCTTTTGATCTGGCCCTAAGACTACTTCTTCATCTCATCTCCAAGGAATTGTCATTTAATTTAGTTAAATTTAAGAAAGATTTATGTTTTCTTTTAACCTGAGTTCGTCTCCAGCTACCATTCCATTTCCCTTCACACCGTTACTGCCAAACTACACAAAAGAGGAGTAGTCCCTGTTTCTGTTTCCTCGAATCCAATTTTCAACTCAGTCTTCTCCACACAGCTTTCTACCTCCTTACTCCATGGTAACTTCCCAGGGCTCTTAAGATTCTAAGTGACTTGATCTCATTAGCCTTTAGGATCAAGGTGTCAAAGCAGGATCCCATATATTTTATTAGCTAAGTTGTTCTCCCAGCAGGATCAGGGCAATTCACCATTGCCTTCTGGGAAAACTTCCTTCTCTTTGTTTTCATGATCGCCATTTTCTCTTGACTTGCGTTTTACCTCAGTGACCACTACTTATGTGTATTTTTTGATTGCTCCTTTTCTTGTGTGTGTGTCTTATAAATAGCAGTATTCTAGGGCTTGGTCTAAGATCCTCTTCTATTTACATTTATAGCCCAAGTGATTGGGCTCATTGGTAAAATGGTCTCTGTTACTAGATAATAAGTAGTGTATACCTACATTTTGAATTTCTGGTGAGGTCATTGAGTATTTGCAAAAAATACATGGTTTAATTTTCAATAATTGTATTAAAATATATTTTTTATACTTGTGCAAAATTTGAGGCAGTTTTAAAACTGAATGTTCTGCTTTAACACATCAGAATGAAAGACTACTACAGAGTTAAAAACTACAACAGAAATGAGAAATCACAGAAAAAGTCTGAGTGAATAAGTTTAGTTTGGAAGCAAAATGCAAGGTTTGGTGGCTCTTGTGGGTATTTGGGGTTAGGTGTGCTGATGGTAAGGTATGAAGTCAAGAATATATGAAAACTAATTTAACTAGGATATGCACAGAAGATAATCACTGAAGAAGAGTGTGTTTCATAGGATGTTTATATCTTCAAAAAATACATCTTTGAAGATAAAAATTACTCAGGAGACATTCTTTAACAGACAGTATCATAAAAATAGTTGAACATGAAAGAAGAATGTTTGAGCCAAAGCCTAATCTACTAAGACTCTTTTAAAACACATATACATTAGATATACATAAAATCAAATATTAAAATAATGACATTTGAATCATTAGTATTTATTAACTTCCTTTTGACGGTACAAAGGCAAACACTCCAGAAAGACATTAGAACTTCATCATGGGACATTGCAATATACCCTGTGATTAACACAGGCAGCTCATTGTAATTCAGCAAATATTTATTGAGGGCTCATTGTGTCCGAGGTCTTCATTCCTCCATTCCTTCCTCCATTATGTCACTTATTCATTCATTCAATAATCACTGACTATTTTTAAGGTATTATTAAAAACTCCAACAATATAAAAATGACTAGGACATGACTTTCCCTACAAGAAATGTATAAAGGTTGACAAAGCACCATTCTTCTTTGAAAGAAGGATAATAATGAAGGTATCGAGAGACAATTTCTAATTCTGGTAATGAGGTTTTTCAAAGAAAGTGATTTGGATTTGAAAGTATATGAAAGAAGAGAACTTCTCATTCTATTTGTAGCAAAATGTCAAACATTTAAAAGTAAATTTAGTTAAGATATGTGCAATTTTTTAGAACATGTAGTTTTTAAAATAAGCAGCTATTGTGCTTGCAACTAATATATTTCCTTAACTCTGATACCACTCATTGTAAGATTCACCATGAATTTAAGAATGACTTTTTGGGGAAAAAATATTACGCCATAAAATGTGCACATAAGTTTATTTATATCTCAATCACAGAAACATTAAACTGTGAGAGGCAAGGGCCTATTATGCATGCTGGAGGAAATATAATACATAGTAAATCTATTTACCAGCTGGTGAGGTTTTTGGCCTCAGTTGACTTATTGATTACTTTAATGATTTTGGATAAGGCATTTAAAAATCACATCTTGCAATTAATTTCAGAATAGCATTGGCAGCAAAAATACTTTTTATTTTGTAAAATTCAAATTGGTACCATGTACATTTTCCAGTGAATGCCATTTGATTCAGATTACTTTTTTTTAAAACTGTCAGAGGATACCTTGCCTCCATGATTACACCAAATTCCTTCTAACTTCAGGAAAAGGACATTAGAAAATATGGTCTACGGTTTATTGAGTGCCTCTTGTATTTTTTCCTTTTTATGGAATGTATTGGTGTAACACTGGTTAATAAAATTATACAGGCTTTAGGTGAAGAGTTCTACAATACATCATCTATACATTACCTTATGAGAGTACCTCTTATAAAAATCCTGAGCCCATCATCATTGAGAAGTTAAACACTGTAACATATATGATATATTTTTTTATAAGTTCTACATAATAGGACCATGAGCTGCTTGATAAAGTGTATTTGAAGTCAAATCTACAGATCCCCAGCACCAACTACAGGGCCAGACATATGCAGAAGTTGCTTAGTCAAAGTTTCTGGAAATAATAGATGAATGTGTCAAAATATACTAAATTAAAGTAAATGGAGACATTTGTACAGGTACTTAGAATCTAAGGACTTAACCCCCAGAGCATTCTTTCAGCAGTCACCTTTGTATTTTATATTGCAATGTGTTTTTTTTTTCTTTTTAAAAGTATTAAGCAAATCTTGTTACTAAGGGGAAAAGAAAAGGTACTTTGTTGGGGTGACTTTTAAGCCTCTGGCATGGCTTCAGGGGAGCCCAGGGAAGCTGATCCCCCTTAGATTTCCCCCATAGATTTTATTGACTCATTTCCACCTAAAATATGAGATGAAGAACAATGATACCACTATTTTTGTTAGGCTTTTAAAAAATATTAAAATGCAGACCTTTAAAATTGTAAGTAAAGATCTTTGAGGGCAGGGGCCTTTTTTTTTTTTTTTAAATTTTTTACTTGCCTGTGCCTAACATAGTACAAATTCAATATAGGTGCTTAATAGCTGTTGAATGGATGAATACAAATGTCACGATTAAGTGAAGAAAGCTGTATAATTAGCATCATAAGGTCAATATTAACTGTCTGAAATGGTATATGCTTGCATAGAAATGTCCAATTTGAGAAAATTAGAATTCTAATATTTTAATTTTTAATATTAAAGTTAAAACTTAGCAGCATTGCTATTTATCAGCAATGGTCAAACCAACTCTGGGCTGGAACTGCTTGGACTAGGGGATATACCAAACAGAGACACACTTTTCACTAAGTGTGTCTCTGTTTGGTATATCCCCTAGTCCAAGCAGTTCCAGCTTTTATAATCAAAGTAACGAATAAAGCTGCAAAAACCACAATACACACACGTCACTGATGAACAAGTCTGGATTTTGTACTCAGACTTCTGATGTCACCATGGATTTTTCTTAGGGATTAATTAGAACCAAATTATCAAAATAGAGATTTTAAGCATTCTATTTCCTTTTGCAGGTTGATTGTTTTATTTACTTTTTCCCCTGTTTGTTTTGGGAATTAGGGCTTTCCAATGAGCCTATCTCTAGACATTGAGTTTACATTACAAACAAGCAAAAATTCCCAGTCTGTCAGAGATCTTCTCCTAGGATACAAGAAAAAGCAGAGTTCAGCTAAACTGCACAATTAATTCACAATCACTTCTGAATGGAGAGAACAGTAGCTGTAAGCTGTTCTGTTCTCTTCCTAGGGGCTTAAGGTCAGTATCAAGTATCAAAATCACTATTCTCTCAAAGTTATCTCTCTTGATTTGTATTCCATAATTATCTCTTCAAGACCTCATCCTTTTTAACTTACAAACTCAGCTAAATAAATCAAGTCAAGAACTATATACATATAAATATACATACTCTGAGAGCTGGATGGATAGAAAAAGGGATAAAGTAGGGCAATTTCCTTTCCTGACCACTGGTTTCACCAATGTATCAATTACTATTTTTGTTTTGCACAAGGGAATCTGAGACTTTTTCTTTCTAGAAAATAAGGGAAGCGATTTTTTTCTTTAAATTCACTCTCTCTCTTTTAATATAAAGATTAAAAGTAGTATGACCTTGCCTTTTCAAGCAGAGGACAACTTCTTGAGATCAAAGGAACAAATAAATTTTAAACAAAATACCTTGAAATGATTCATTTAGTTGCAGCAGACTCTAAAATTACTGGAATTAAAAGACTTTAGGTAAAAACAAGAAACATAAACAGTTAAATACTGGTTTGGCCAAAGAGTTTGTATGTTTTTTTCTGTAAAATAAGATACCTTTTTTTCATTTTCACCGATAACTTTATTGATTTGGATATTTTGAGTATGTCGGCTATCTCCTGCGTGGTATGCAACATTGATTGCTCTCAATTAATGTCTTGATTCAATCGCTATCAACCTCAACTCATCTACCTGATCATGAAGCACCGACCAGCGAGAAATCTCCAGCTTGAAACTTCACAAACCGCTTTGGTCACTTTACACGTTCAATCAGTCCCAGCACCTTCTGCATGCACTGCACAAATCTTGTTTTGTGTTTCAGTTGTGTTTTTAACGTTCTTGAAATAACAAAGCAGAATAATAATAATATGCTGAAAATGTTGTGTATTTTCTTCCATCTCCAATATTAAAATGGCTACACAAAAATTCACCAATTTTGATAAGATTTTTAAAAAATGCGCACTGATATGACAGCTGCACAATACAATCTAACAAAATTGTTTCAAACGAAGGTAAAGACAACTCAGTGCTACTAGAGCCATCTTATGGAAAAAACCAAATGAAATTTTTGGCCAGCCCAATGTATTCTGCTCAATAATATTAACAAATTGAACTAATACTTGGTTATATTACTGATTTTTATTTTCAACAAAGAGCTCAGAATGTCACTAGGTTTTGAGTGTTTTATTTTCAAGTCAAGGAATATAAGAGAGTTATTCCAACTTTTTTTTTTTTGCATTTTATATCTTCTAGTTTGGGGATGATTTTACTAGAGAGGCATTATAGTTAACTGGTCAATCTCCTGAGTTAAAACTGCTGAAATCCTAGCCATATCTTTGCTATGTAAACGTGTATTAGTGACTCAGTATTCTCCTCTGTACAATGGAATAATAATAGTACCAAATAGGGCTCTTGTGAGGATTAAATGAGTTAATAGGGTTAAGCAAATAAGCAGTATCTGGCATATAGTAAGTACTCAATAAAAGTTATTGTTACTCACAGTATCCTTCTCATTCTTCAAAAAATGCTGTAGAGAATATGTACAAACAACATCTATGTGATTTTGAGAAGCATTGTGGCAGAGACTGCATTAAACAAAACACCTCGAGGTGTTACTCACTGGCTCTGGTTAGAGTTAGTATTATCAGATAAGCTCTATGAATCTTCTTCTCTGAAAATGTTTAAAATCTTTTCATTTGTGAAAGTTCTGGGAGGCTGAAATCTGCCTGAAGCTGGCTTTCTTAGGAAGTTTACTCAACTGTCAGTTTTTAGGTTGCTTTCCTCTATTTCCTTGTTTCTCATATCTCACTGTTTAAGGTGAAGAGGAGAAATGTTTGTAGAATGAGGGTAGGTTAAGGAGTAAGGAAGCATATCACCAGTGTTTTTGTTAATGATTTCGCTATTTAGACAACAATTAAAATGTAAATTTATAAATAGGACCTAAGGATTTCTTAAATATAATATAATACTGATTCTGACTTGGGATGCTGAATTCTGTCTTCTTTGTTGATAAAATTTACTTACAGAAACTACATAACTAAAAGGAATCTTTAATATTAATACCAAATTTTAAAGATGAAGGAAATAAGCCCTAGGGTGATTTAATGAATTACTACTCCATTTATTCAATAAATATTTATCGATCTACTATGTGCTTCTCAGTCTGCCGGGTAATAGAAAACAGCTGTGAATAAGTAGGCCTGGTCTCTGTTGTCTTTTAGCACTTATCGACTGCAGTAGAGGTAGGTGATTATAGCTAGGTGTGATGAGGGGAAGTACAGGGAGCTTGAGGAGTGCATAGCAGGAAGAGCTAACCTACTGTAGGAGGTCAAATGCGGTACAGAATTCTAATTGAGCCCTGAAAATTCTAATTGGGTGGGCCAGTGACCAGGGAAGTTGCCGAGTCTACCGGAAGGTCTGGGGGGAGAGAGAGGGCAAGATATGCAAGCTGTTCAGTTGGACTGGAAGAAGTGTGAGTTGAAAGTAATGAGACATAAAGCTGGAGACATATGCAGGTCATAGTGGGCCAGGTAAAGCATGTTTGGATTATCCCAAGAGCAATGGAAAAGCTTTGGAGAGTTTTAAGCAGAAAGTAATATGCTCAGATTTGTATTAAGATAATTCTGGCTATAGCCTTGTGGATGGATTGAGAAGGGTAAGGGAGTCAAGGAGGCCAATGGGTGACTTTTGCTGACTTTTGCAGAAGCCTGATGAGCGTCCATGTTGGCTTAACATGCTGCCTGGGGATAAATGCTATTGATTTCATTTCTGTCTTGTTTTCAAATAGTTTTCGCTTGGATTATTACATTTTCTTTTGACCCAAGTTCCTAAAAAATTGCCTTTCTTTTAAAACACCCCTTTCCCTTTACTAAACCAGGGTTTGATACAGCATGACCTTTTTCTATTGTAGGAGGAAAATGATTAGCTTAATTGTTTTGGCTGGTATTTTTTACCCAACAGCTAATTCTTACCTACCAGGCACTATTCATGTTTCTGTCTGTTAGATTAATTTTGTGTTTCCTATTCCCATTGCCACTGCCCTACTTAGGCCATCATTACCTCTCACCTGAACTATTGCCATAACGAGCCAACTCATCTCCTGGACTCCCAAGGCTTTATTCCCTCATATTTATTTTCGAATCATGCTTTCAGATTGTCCTGATCAAATGCTTTCAGAGGTTTCCCTCCATCTGCAGGAGAAAAGTTAGCCGCTGTTCCATCTGCTATCAGAGCCTTACCTTCTCCCTGACCCTCACACACCCGACTGTTAAACTAAGCCAGTCCACACACTGCTTCCCAAACATATCCCATGCACCGTCTCTCTACCTTTGTGGAGGTCTCACACAACTTTTTCCACTTTCTGAAATCTGAATCATTCTTCAGGGTCCAGGACAGGAGCAACTTTTTTTTTAATAGGATATTTTCTACAGTTGCTATCAATTCTACAGTTATTATGCCCAAGAAGAATTATTAGCACTCAAGGGCCCCTCACAGGTGAGCTCCTAAATTTCCCTGTTATTATAGTTACATGTGCACATACCTCGCCTTTCCCATAAGATTATAAACTCTTAGGTGAGACAGACATTTTATTTTCTGTATCCTCCTCAGTACTCTGCCCAGTGCCTTGAGAGTAGCAGACACCCAATAAAGACTTATTTAATTGAATTAGTGTCACCTTTTATGCCAAATTTAACATTCTTAGATGGAGTTACCGTATTTTTGGGACTATCAGACGCACCGGACCATGAGATGCACCTAGGTTTTAGAGCAGGAAAATAGGGAAAAAACCCGCTCCACTGCTGCCCACCCCCCCCTTCCCCCACAGCGAGCCAGGTAAGCTACATTCGGATTATAAGACGCACCCCCATCCCCCTCCAAATTTGGGGGGGAAAGCACATCTTATAGTCTGAAAAATAGGGTATTTTGTTGGAGATTTAAAATGCTTTTAGGAAATGGTATAATTTATGCATTGAATTTTGGATTGTAAAAGTAATTCTGATTTTGAAAGTCCAGCACATGAGGCAAAGAAATTAATGTTAGTATTTCAGCATGGAAGATACCCATGAGGTAATATAAACTTTTAAATAGGATTCTGTCATTCATTAGATATATGTTAAATATCATTATATGTTCTCTTTAGTATTATAGACTGCTGAAAAAGACAGACAAGATCTTTGTCCTTTGGAGTTGATTCTAAGTAGGGAGACAGGTGGATGTTCCAGCCACCTCTTCAATTATTTCATAAGCATTGATTTCTGTGAGTCTTTATACAGGTGACCCCATGAAAAAATACTTTTCTGGATTATAAAAAAGTTATAATTTTATTCACTTAGATTATATTACCACACTCATACATTGCACACAAGCATCTATTGGTGTGGTGATACCAAGGCACTTTGCTAAACTCACAGCTAAGTGAGAAACCATAGATGATTCTCTTGATTTCATAGATGCCCCTCCTGGATTCTGGGAATAAGAAGGCAGAAGCTGGTTTGGGATGGTGATGGGGCTTTAGCTTTAGTTAGACGGAGCTAAAACCCCACCCAGTCCTGTCAGTGGAACGGTCCACCGCAGGTGCCCTTATCTGGCGTAAGCACCGTAAGCATCAGGCTCTGCTAGAGATGCAGTGTAGTTTTCAACAATTTAACATTTTGGGGCCTGAGACAGCCTGATTATTAGGAATCAAATTGTTTTTTCCTGTTGGAGAGAGAGTGTGTGTATGTGTGTGTTTGAGGGGGAGTGTATAGTCTATTTTCTATTGCTTTTCTCTTCACAAAGTCCGTTATTAAGTGTGGAATGCAAGTGAACAAAAGATGTCGCATAGACCCGTTAGGAGGTAAAGCTGGTGTCCAGGCCTAAGCCTCCTCCACCCCCTGCTGCCCCACCTCATTCCCTCTTTAGCATTTCCCCCTCGTGGCTCTGGACGCTGCTTAGAAAACTATCTTTGGCTGTATTTGTGAGGATTGCCAGCTTCAACTAAGCAACCATTCACTTGAATGAAGTAGACACTGAGTGGAGAATGTATAAAAAGTTGCCAAGTAGAGTTTTTCTCCGTTCTGCAGATCCGGAAGGCGAAGGGGAGAACTGTGACAAAACAGTGTTTTCCCACATCCCCTTAGCTCACAAGAATATAGTTACAAAGACAACCCGAGTTGTAAATGTGCAGTTATCCAAACCCAGGAGCATTTCTATTCTTAGAAATAGAAATAACGTTTTCATTGATGAGACTCTTCAAACACCCGTAACTTCCCTTCGGGACATCTCAATATTGCAATTATAAAATATAGGATAAGAGATAAAAGATTAGAAACTTTCCTAATAAAAATGCCCAGAAGATATGTATGGTATGTATTTGTGTATCTTTGTGGGATTTACTGTACATAATAGAAGAAAAGGAAACAATCTGATATTTCCAGAAAATGAACCTTTCTACACAACTCATGGAGACTGGGCTTTATTAGTTGAGCTTAATTAATTAATACTCATGCTTGCAGAATTTATTTTAGACAACTGATTAATCTAATTAGATTGAACTTGCTGTGGAGAATAATTTTGTATAGTAATTTACTGGGTGTCCTCTGCAAGACTGTCATTCTATGTCCAAATGTTATGGACTGAATGTCCATGCCCCACTCCCATTCATACCCTGAAGCCCTAACTCCAAACTGAGGGTGTTTGGAAGAGGGACTTTCAGGAGGTCATTAAGTTTAGATGAGGTCGTGAGGATGGGGGCCTCAGGAGATTAGTATCTTTGTAAGAAGAGGAAAGAGAACAGTGATCTTTTTCTTTATTATGTGAGTACATAGCAAGAAGATGGTCCTTCAGTAAGCGAGCTCTCACCAGAATCAGGACTACCTGAATCTTGATTTTGGACTTTCCAGGGAGGACTGAAAAAGAGCCACATACTAAATATGACAAGCTCAGGGGAGGTCCTGGAAACTCAGAGACTGAAAGCAACCCCATGGGATGGTCTGAACATAAAGAGTCCTAATACAAGCAGGTAATGGTGGGTAGTCACATCCAAGCACGTAGGTTTCTTGACAAAGGTCACTCCTTACCTTAAGTGATCCTGCCTATTGTGTTTTGCATTTAAGATGACAGACCTTGGAAATGTCAGAGTAATCTTTTCCAGACCCCTCAGGGCACAACCTCTATACCGAGCAGGAGACCACAGAACCCCTCATTGTTACCTTCTGCCCTGAATAGCCATGTGTACATGCTGTAAATGTTAATTAACTGTGCTGTACCCACCAATGTAAAATAACTGTGTCTTCCCATTTTACTTTTTATCCAATCCCAGAGATTTCCCCACTTTGCTTTCTCTTGACCCTGTAATCTACCACAAATGGAATTTACATAACCCCTTTAGGCTCCCTCCTTGGATTATAATGTATAAAATAAGATGCAAAACTGCCATTCTCTGAAGCATTCTTTCAATCTGTTGAGATTTCACTTCCTGGCAAACAAACTTATAAATTCTCTACAGGTTTGGATACTTCTTACGTTGAAACTATCCTCCAAAAATGTTTAGAAGTAAATGTCTGTGGCTTAAACCAGCTAGTCCATCGTATTCGTTAGAGCAGTCCAAGCAGACTGAGACAGTAATGTTTCTCAAACCTGAATGTGTTTAAGAATAATCTGGAAGCTGATTTAATATGTGTATTCCTGAATCCCAACCTAAAGGAAAGTAGTCTGGGATGCACCCGTCCCAGTATTCTTCCTTTTAAGTAAATTCAAAGTGATTTCAAGGCAGGCTCTTCTGGGCAATGCTTTAATGAACAGTATTTACAGCAGAAGTATGCAGATGAGCAGATGATGGTTGGTGGTACAATGGGTAGGAGGGTGGGAAGGAAAGGAAGAAGAGAGCTGCTCTGACTTTGCCCTTTAACTTTCTCACTCTTCCCTACTTTGTATATTCCACCTTTTTCCATCTGAGGAGCACGCTTAAAATGACCAGATTCCCTACCTGTATCACATAGCAACCAACAAATTTAGGATGTTAGAAGGAAAAAATGTGGGGAAGGTGAGCACTCTCTAACATTTCAACCTTTTCCTTACCAGGACTATATGGGTTCAATAGCTACAAGAAATAGCTCAAATTACTGCATCATGTATATCCAAGAAATCATAGCCTAGAAAGGGCTTTTCATTGACAAAATTATGAAGCAGGCAAAAATTATAGTTTTTCACTCTGCCCACTTCTCACTAAACTGGATAAATTTGGCTTTTCTGGGCAAAGAGAAAAAAGAACCAATAAATCCAAGGTGTGGGAGTATTAGTGCTCTGTGTGGACCTAGGAGTGTATGGTCTTTCATACTTCCTGGATGAAACACTTTAGTTTAAAATTCAGAAATTTTAAGGAACCAAGGCAGGGACTGGAAGAGATGCTTTTTGGAGGGGAAGTGAGGCTCTCAGCCATCTTCAAAGCATTTTTCCCAAGGGCAGGGCTTGAGCAAAGTCTATGGAGGGGGTGAGGAATCTAAGTTGAATGTTGTGGCTCCTTATTAATTCTCAGGTGTGGTCTGATCTGGTCACCACTGTATCTGGATTTGACAGAAATCAATAGGATTAATGCATCAGCATATAGAGCTTCTTTTTTTAGAAAAAATGAGTGCTCAAAATAGAAACAATTAACTATATTTCCAGATCTCATTTTCTCCTTGAGGCACATACAAATTCCAAGTGTTCTGACCTTATAGCTCCATCTCCCCAACTGGCATGTATTTTGACATATTTTATAAAAGCATTTCTATTATGTTGTATTCATCAACACATGGTGAATTGAAACTGTTAAGCAAAATACAAGATATTGCTAATAATCTATCTGTTATATAGTATTAACAATCAAAAGAAACAGTCTTCACCAGATGGAGGGACAGATCTGTGATATTCATTCATTTTTTATGTCCATAAAATATTCTAGCACAAATCACAGAAAAATTTTCAAGTAAAGCTTCACATTTCAGCTGTTTGATTGTCTGAAATGAAATATAAATTTATACAACTAAGACAGCAGGTTTCCTGCCTGTGGGAAACCACTCAGGTCAGCAAATCATGAGATGTAGGTTTCCCGGAGCCTCCCTATTAACTGAGTCTTTGGCATTATCAGCAGGTCACTTTGCTTCTCTTGTTCTTGATGTGTTTAATTAAAAAAAAATTTTATTTACTTATTGATTTCAGAGAGAGAGGGGAAGAGAGGGAGAGATCAACTATTGTTCCACTTATTTATGAATTCATTGGTTGAGTCTTGTAAGTGCCCTGACTGGGGATTGAATCCACAATCTTGGAGTATGGGGATAACACTCTAACCCATGTTGCTACCCGGCCAGAGCTGTGTTTAGAATTTGAAACCCTTGAGCTTGTCCTTTTTTAAGTTGTTGTACATATTATTGAGTAAATAGCCAAATGTGTAAAATGCTATGTTTCTTACATAAAGATGAATGCCTACTTCAGTTGAGTAAAGAAATTTCAAAATTTCACTAGTCTACGAAACATTTTTACCAGCTCATTTTCCTGTTGGGAAGTAGTTAGGTACTAAGAGGAGAGAAACCTCAGCATTTTAGCTTTAACAAGCAGAAATGCTATTCATCTGTGTGTCGACTCTTCGTGAGACTTTATTCTTGCCATTTATTTAGTTTTGCAAATTGTGATGTTCATCAAATTAGGCTTTAGGAAATATATTTTGTTCCCATTTTCACACCTGGTGTTTATTTCTCAGCTTGTTAATAAACCTATATTTTCATAAACTTTCCTGATTCTTATTCTTTCCCCTTAGTTCTAGTTAATTTTAAGTAATTTTTCAGTTTATTTCTTCCATTTGCATTTCATTGTCCCTCAGAAGAGACTGTGACTAACTCGGGGGAGAGAAAGACTGAGCCTGTAGAATTCTATCCTGGGTTCCATTTGACTGGTCATTGGTCTCCTTTACCAAAATATGTTCTTCCACTTGGAGCTCAGAACATATTTGTTGAATAAAATGAAGCCCAATAATAAAACATCAATTGGGAGACAATGTAGCTTAGTAGTACAGAAAAAAGGACTTGGATTAAGAAAGTTTTGAATTCCAGTTCTTGAGTTGTTAATGACCTAAACTGGGGAAAATTACTTTATCTCTCTGGGCCTCCATTTCCACTTCTTTAAAATGAGGATTAGAGTACCTACCTCATATGGCTCTTGTGAGTATCAACTGAAATAGAAATTCCATGCAATGTTTTAACAGAGTTCTCAGCACATGGCAATTCGTGAATAATATCATTAATTATTATGACATACCATCCGTTTTGCCACCTCACAGCAGCCAGCATGATGTCTCCATAGAGTATCAGAATATCTATATTTGAAATTTTATTTTATTATTTATTTTTGTATTTTTTAATTGTTTATTTATCAAGAAAAACTATTCCTTAGCTCAAATATTCCCATCCAGGAACACAGGGCAGTGACAAACTTCCATGGAATTCAACCCAAAGAAATTCTTCACATTCCAAGATCACTTTGCATTCTGAAAGATACCAGCCTTCCTCATCTCCTCAATATCTTTCATGGAATCATAGTTTCTGTAGAAATCTGTGTGTGCCTTCTTTCTCGGTCAGCCACAGCAAACTTATAAAAAGCTGCATCCCCCGGGAGGTAATGATGACTCCATCAATGTGAAATCATGGATGTTGGCTAGAAGGCCATGCACCGGAGCTTCTCTCAACGTACTGGAAGATATGGTAGTTACATTCCCCTCAACACTAGCACCTTCCTCGTGGAAAAATGGAAGACATTCCAGTCTATATTTGAAATTTTAAATCTGAATACATCTGTTAAATAGAGGAATAGATTTTTTTTGTAGGGCGGAAACTCTTCTCTAGAGTTTTAAATTTGATTTTTAGGATACCTTCAACTTTACACGTGTTTGTGAAATTTTGTATGTGTTTTAACATGTTTTCTTGTATCCCCATGGCATTTCCAGAATCTTATTTTGTTATATTAGGTGTTTACTAAATATTTGTTGACTGATTGCTTTCCTATCCCTATTAGCAAATTTTTCTTTCTGAAAGTAATTTTTCCCTTAGGGAAGTGTCTTTAACTTGTTATTCTCTTAGTGATTCCCTGCTACCTATATAGGTAGTAATGTTTTTCAAACTGTGTGTTTGTCATCATGGTTTTGAAATTTTCTGATTGGCACGTACCTATACTCTTCCAGATGAACTTATTCAAATGTGGTGTGTGTACGTGGCTGTGGTTGTTGGTGTGTGTTGGGCTACACAGGCAAGTAAAGATGACAACTGCCTTGGGCTTGCTGTGGAGATACCCTCTCTATATGTAGTTTTATTTTCAAACTATGATGTTTTAGTCTACTCTTGTATAGATTATGCCTGAATGTTTTCCAAGTTTATTTTTCTTTCCTGTTCTTAAAGTACAGTGAACTTATGAAGATTTCAGTTTCGTATGAAGATTGCTCACTTGGTGAGGAAATATGATAGTCTGTGTAGACACAGGCATCTTAGAATTCCTCAGTCCCAGGGAGAAGTCACAAGTATATTATTAATGGCCTACTTTCCCTACACCAAGAAAATTGATTTTCCCTTTGTTTCTAAGGAAAATCATTTTGAGGGTACTCACCACTATGTGATGAATGGAACTATGAAGACACTTTGGGCCGTCAGGAGGAAGAACAGTGGTTTAAAAATTTTTTTATTCCATGCAGTCTAATTTTATTCTCTTAAAGATATATTCAGTATTGGAATGCCAGTTCTTTTTACTGTTTCCTTAATTTAATCTGCACGAGCATTCTTATATGCAGTCTAATGCTCACCAAGTAGTGAAAACACAACATTAAATTGTGGTTGTTACTGCTGATTCACACTTGACTCTGAGCCTTACATTTTTCAGACTTGGCAAGTGTAACTAACCTAGGAATTTATTTCCTGATTTATATCATTTACTCCTCTACTGATGAGTGTAACTTGCATCTCAATGGCTGGGACTTGGAGAAACAATTGCGTGGGATGGTAAGTCTACCAAGATGTTGCTTAAGACTCTTAAAAGAAGCCTACACATGAATGTCTTAGAGCCAGATTTTAAGTGAATAAAGTGAAAACCTTTTTCTCTTGTGGCTATCTCAGGTTTTTCTATTTTTAAAGTAACCTTTACATATGATACCTCTGTATAAATCTAAACTTAGTCCATATTAATATATGCATGATTTAAACTTATTTTTCATGATATAGCACAGTGATGAATTCAAGCTTAATTCTACTAGCTTTTAAGATTGTTTTAGTATGAAGGGGCTATGGCATTCTAACACAATTACTGTATTGTGTTAATGTATACATCTAAACTACACACACTATTATATTCCTAGCACATCTTATTAATTATGGAAATGACTTTTATTTCAATAGTGAAATTTACATGACAACAGCTCCTGGGACTCCGTGGAGCATCAGACCAGTATGTCACAAAATTCCCTTGTAGTATGGGTGTTGATGGGGTTCTGTTGACATCAGATTTGCAATGAAAATGTCTCAGAAATGCATATCCACATAGAACATTACTTAGAATAAATCAGCTCAATAGTCACAAAGGTCAGTAATGTCAGAGATGAAAAATTTCCCCACACTTACATTGGTAACATAAGTTATTAAGAATAGATAACCATATATATCACATAGATGACCTGAAAGATATGCCTCACATATTTAGAAAAGGCGTCCAGATATAGAACTCTCACCTTTGTGTTCTGTCCTGTAATTGTATAAAGCTTTTGCATTCTTCAAATCCTGTATAAATGTGAGACGAAGATTCTAAATCAGGCAGCAGAATGGACTGTCCAGAGGGGTTAGAATAGGGAGTAAGTAACAAGACAAAATACTGCGGGATAATTAGGCTGAATATTACAACAAAGTTCTTAATAGGGAAAACTATTAGACTGTGAAATAGTCTTTCAAATGCACTGGAAGAAGTCATTACTTGAGCTATTTAAAATCAGACTGGACTGAAGTACTCCAAAATACAGTACGCTGTGGGGACCAAGCCTACATTAGAAGGAGAAGGAGGGGAACGACCTAATAGCTTCTACCGTCTGTGTGATTACTATGATTGTGCTCATTTTATGTGTTCAGTCTTGGTGGGTAATCTATCATTTTATACTACTTCCAGGGAGCATTTTCAACAAATTCATCTAATGCAAAACTGGATGCATTTAGCAGCATCTCAGAAGAGATGAAAATGCGCAATAAACAGTGTAAAATAGCAAAACTATGAGTAAACACTACTCCTTTTTTTATGGAGTAACCCTGGGAGAAAACATTTCTCACCCTAGAACTCTGGCCACATTCCAATGTGCATAAACGCATCCTGTCTGCTTGGCTTTCAGTGGAGATTAGGTATTAATTTTCATTTCTTTTGTTTAATGGTATCTTGGGATGATGTTGAGTACAAAACAACAAATAGAAACATTTCATCCCCAAGCCAATGACTACATTTTGGCAGGAGGTAGCTAGGACCCTGGAAAAAATCTTGGCAACATTTTGTGACTGATATCTATTAGAGAAATAGAAAAGAAAGAGAAAATAGTTTGATTTGAAGGAAAATGTTTGACAAGAAATAAGGGAAAGGAAAAGGTATCCAGGGTAGTTGTAAAAATGCTATTGCTGGCAGTCTTTTAAAATAAAACTATCCTCAATCTTGTACAGTTCTGGTCGATCACCTGCCATGAAGTACAGAAGTGAGGCAGGTGACCTTTGACAATTATCCTAATTCTTTTATTCAATAAAAATATTAATTTAAATTTAATTAACACTCAACTTTATCCTATTGATACCTAATCTGCATTGAAAGCCAGGCAGACAGGATGCATTTGCATTTGTTCAACCTACAAAGTTTAATTGCCATGATCCAAATGTAGAGATGGGACCAATTTGGTATTTGGTCAGTGTGAGGTAAATCACCTGCTTTACACTCAATTCTTTTCATGTGTATACCCTACCTTTCTAAAAAGACTATCACACACGAGTGGATCACAGCATGTATTTTCATTATTAATAACACTCTCTGTTTTCATACATTTTCTCAATTTGCTATCACATATTCCTGACTTGTGAAAAATACCATTCAATTTAAATTGAGGTCTCTATCCCCCAAGTCCCCCAAATTTATTTTATTCCTTGTGTTGGCATAATTTTCTATGATTTCATTGACAAAGATCTACCTCATAGAACAAGAGATTTTATATGGACTTTTTTTGGCGGGGGCAGTGTAGAGACTTGTTAATAATACTTTTACCATTTATCCTTCCCATTAGCCCAATGAATATAGATATTCTAGAATAGTCATTCTTTTATTTGTGAAAAATAAGTTTCAAGACTTTTTCTACTCAGTTTCCATCCTCAGCACATGTGCCATTCTGAATACTAATCAAGTCAGCCTTAGGGCATATCTATTCAAAAAATCCTTGTGGTTTTGCTGGGTGATCAGAACCTGAAAGGATGGACAGCTAAAACCTACAGGTGTGAGGAATCTTTGTAAATATAAGACACTGCCATTATCCAAGGGAGATATCACTTTATTAAGGTCCGGTGTACAATAACTTCCAAAATGTATTCAAATTCTACTGGGCTATTTTGAGAAAAAAAAAGGAGCATAACACTATAGAATCATTAACTAATAACCTAAACATCTTTGGTAGAAACTGTAACCCTAGGAGGTTAGGGCAATGGCGATCTAAATCTTCTTGTCGTGCCTATAGTAAATAAATTCACACAGACGATTAAGAGTTCAGGTAGCAGTCTTAAAATGTGTGATCAAATAAAAAAAGCAGACTTAGATGTAAGTAAATGAAAAGTGTTTCTCTCCCAATAAAAGCCTTTTTTCACTCAAAGGAACACCATATAGCTGTACTGAACTGTTCTAAGAACAGGTAGCACAAATAAATGGGAGAAACTCAAAGTAATCAACTATTGCTGAGGTCTTTAACTCACACTAACTTCAACTCACAGTGATCTCAACTTTAATTATACAGATATGTAAACTATACATGTCAAACACAGCACTATTCAAATAGCAGTAGAAACATTTTATTAGCAAATTAGCTGAACACTTGACCCCAGATTATTAGAAGTGTACAGTTTTGTTATTTGTTATCAAATTGTACAATGCTTTAAAATACTTAAAAGGCAGAGGAATGTCTCCTTAAGATATCTACCTAAAAGTGTTATCCCAGGGAAGGAACTAGAAGAAAATCTAAATGAAATCCATAAGAAACAAGCTCATTGCATATATCACCCAGCCTATTTCTAGATCTCGAAATCTCCCGCCCTCCCTGAGTTATCTCACTGTCAGATAAGAAAATGGAACCGGGTAGATAAAGAGACGTGCTCCCAGTCTGGCTTTTCGATTTTCTGCTCAAGCCAAAGGGAGCAAAGGGCATCGAGTTAGGGATAATTTCCAAGCATCTTTGCAGCAGAGAGAGAACCTCTGGTCCCCTCTGGTTGCAGAGCGTATCCGGGCTGCAACACAGACCAGGTCCCGCTGCCCGCTGTCCACCAAACCTGGCGACCTCCACACCCACATGAAACAGCCACTGTGGCAGCTAGTCATCGTAGGATTTCCTGAGCACAAAGCCTAAGGAACCCCCCAAATGAAACGTATCCTGAGACCAGAACAGGGCTGGAGGTGGTTGGCTGATGAGACTGGTCTCTCTGGGGGTCTGCGAGCGTTAGTTGTCCCTCCACCTCTCTCACCCCGGCTTCAGATGTGTGCCCTGAAAGCTGCCTCCCTCCCGGAGACACCGAAGTGCGCTCACACACACAAACTCTCACTCACGCACACCCACATGGCCTCTGCCCTCCACCTTCCCCACCCTGGCAGAACTGTAGGGACCAGTCTGTGCTCTGCCTCAACTTTCCCGGCTGCACCTGCCCCACGCAGCACCCGAGCCACCACGCCCTCGCCGGGCGCCCTGCAGAGGGACACGTCCTTCTCTGGACCCCTTACCTCGCACCGACAACTCCTGGCAGGGTCTGGAGCTGACCGTGGTGGCAGCGGCGACGGCTGAGCCTGCACCCGGGCTCTGGCTCATGGTTGGTCCTCCTCATCCAACACAAAAGAGGTAGCTTGCTGGCTTTGTCCTTTCCAAATCCAAGGAGAACTTATTTTGCCCCCGAAATGGCCAACTTGTGCGCGCCGTTTCCTGTCATAGTGCCCCCTGCCCCTGCCACCGCCCCCTCCCAGCTGCTAGCTGGACCACTGCCCGGTGGCAGAACATCCAGGCCTCCGAGTCAGTGGGGAGTGGGAAAAGGGAGGCTGGGAGGAGAAGAGAAAAAAGAGGTTGGGAAAAGGGGGGACCCAGTGGTCTTTCGCGGTGGGGAGGGGCGCGGTTCCCAGCTGAGTCTCTCTCTCTTTACAGGCACACACACTTCCCAGGCGTGGAAGCAACTTTCCTTCACCTTGGCCAGGCTCAAACCATAGCATTTAATTGGGACTCTAGGCAGAGACACGGACCTGGCATTCTCTCCTCATTCTCTTGTTCTCCTTTCCCCTCTCCGCCTCCCCCTCCCTTTTATAGGGGTGTATCTGCAGAGTCTTCAGCGAGCTAGTGTACCTAGCCGAGAGGATACTGAACGGAGAGCCAGAGAGGTTGTGCCGGCTGCTTCCCCTCACTCTGAAACCCTCAGGCAGTCTGTGCAAAGGCTGGGAATCTCGGAGAGGTGGGGTGAAGGGGCGTGGGGCAGCAGCAGATCCGCGGCTCTAACTTTGAAGCTCTGTTAGAGCTCTTGGCCGTGGGAGAGCCAGCACTAACAGTCAGCCCAGGAAAAGGTTTCCCGTGGTCCCTGTGCACCCGGCTAACCCGCATACTAGAGGAGAAGGGGAGAGCAGGAACAGAGAGGGAGCGAGAGAGCCTGGGAGGCCGGTGTGCAGCTCTGCCCCACACGCAGCTAAACTGCACACTGCAAGCCCCTGGAGAGGGCTTGTGCAGAACAATCTCTGGGTCAGGCGGGAGGGAGACGCTCCCGTTTCCTAGCAACCCTCATCAATCTTCTCGGGATAGCTCCCTCTGAAGGAATTTGATTGGACAGCTCCTGGAGTCAAGACACGCCCCTTCAAGAATGCTGGGCGGCTGCTTTTTTCGCATTCTCCCAAATTTCTTGGTTGTTGTAAGAGGAGAGTGCTGAATTATCTTCCTTTCCATCCTCCCATACTGCCACACCGCCCCCTTGCAGCGACCCCACCCCACGCCTGCATTATCTGTCCTCTAGTCCTGTGGTTAGCAGACCCAGTCGATGTTCTCCACAGAATCTCTTCTTTCTTCTTATAATTAAATAAATAAAAACCTTAAATCAGTGACGTAGGCACCAAAGAGAAAAAAGCACACGAAAATAGCTTGAATTGGCTCCTAGCTACAGATAAAATTCTAAAGGTAAAATTCCAGGCATCTTTCCATGTTTAGAAACACATGGTATTTAATTTCAAAATCGAAAACTTCACTATCACTAATTTTTCCACCCTGATATATTAACATCGTGTTAACCAAGGACTGTTATGATGCTTTTTAATGCCACCTTTGTTCTTTAATATTTAATGTTAGGTTAACAACTGCCTCCTTTGTAACCTAGCCAAAACATGTGAACTACAGAAATAATTGTATCACTGGTTTCTTTGGAAGCTAATGATATTTAGAAGGTATGTATGCTTATATATATCTATTCCATTGTGAAGGCCACTAAAACTAGAAACTTGAATATATTAAACATTAAAATGTTACTAAGTAGTGAAACTCTAAAAATTGTGGAGGCTCCCCTTTCAACATCGTTCTATCTAGAATACGACAGCAGTGTCAAAATAAAAGCAAAACCACTCCTCTTTGCATTTCTTTACTATTATCGAACGCGTACTGCTTACCACAAGCACATCTGAGTTTGATAAAGGAAAATCTTCACCATGCTTGTCCAGCAGACAACTGTCCACCCAAGAGCAGAGGCACAGCAAAGGAAAAGATAAAGTTGTACCTGCTGCGAGGGCTTCGTGCCCATGAAGCCATGTCAGCAGCTCTTGGCTCCATTAGGAGTATTCCAGAAGATTCCTTTTTTGCCTTACAAAAACTTCATCAGAATCAGTTGAGATTGGAAGGAGTAGAAGAGAGCTGATGTTTTTATCACATTGAAAAGGGAAAGTAGCTGTGTTTGCACAAAAGAAAACATTGATGTGTAGACTGAACCGCATTGCCATAGCCTGCATCTAGGGTTTTTTTTTTTTTTTTTTTTTTTTTAGCACAGTAAAGACGGTGATGTACAGAGACAGAAATACTGAAGCAAATTATCACTCTGCTATCAGATCTGGCCTTATGGGACGCTTGCCTTTCCCCCTGCCACACAGGTGCCAAAGAATGATGAACACAAGGGCCTCTCAACCTGGTGGTAGTATATTACCTGAATTTGAATGCTTTAATTATTATCATCACTTCTTAGCTGTGTGACTTTGGTCAAGTGTTTTAACCTCATTATATCTTGGTTTCATCATCTGTAAAGTGGGGCTAATACTTGCTCATCTCTCAGTTATTTTTAGGATTAAGAAGTACCTTGTAAGCAACAGGAAAACGTTAGTTTTGACTGTTAGTCTCTGTCTTAGAGTTAACTGATAGTATTTTAATGGTTGAGCCTATGTAATATTTCATTGAAGAAATTATTCTTCTACTTTAATTATTCTTTTTAAATTTAGTTTGATTTCATCATTTACTGGGAACATAGCTTTAAGTTTAATGTTTATTTGTTGGTGTGTTTTTGTGTAGGTGCGTGTTTTCAAGTTTCTTTTGAAAAGCCCCAGGGGATAGGACTAAATAACAACCTCGGGCTAAACAGCATGTCAATTAGGAAATGAAATCTCTATTCCCCCTTCTCCCAAGTATTCTAACTGGGCTCTGGTTCTAAACAATTCTAGTTACTTTTAAGTTCCCCTGGTATGGCATGTTTATCTTTGTCTTTTTTCAAGTCAAAACACATGTCTATTTGGACATCTATATCACTCTTTCTAGTTCATATTTTATATTAGTTTGATTAATTTTCACTAACCTATATTTATTTGAATGATTAAATGATATTTCTTCTTAGGACCCCCTACAATTAATGCCTTGACTTCTGCTATACTACTTTTTTAATATGGCTTATAAAGCATACCATCCTTCATTCAGAAATAACACTGAATTGATTTGCTGTCATTATTAATTACAAATACAATGCCTTCCATATCCCTATTCTGATCCAGACTGCACTCTCAATAGTATTCCCTTTGGGGTCATTCTCCATGGGCTCAGTCCGGAAATCAATTTCATTGTTGATTTCTACTCTCAGTCTGCAGTGCAAGTTACTTTGATCATATGTAGGGAGATCAGGTATCCAGTTTGTCTGGGACAGTTCTGGTTTACTTACATGTGTAGGTGTATTCACGGCACACAGTTCATTTTTCAAAAGCATCAGGTTTGATTATTAAATGATATGGCTACCTTAAGCTCCTAGTTGTCTGGCCAGTATCTCTTGCCTCAGCCTTCCCTTGCTCCATCTGCTATGCAACTATTAAATTCCTCTGTGTAACTCGTTTTCCAGTATAAGACTGATCAGTTCTGCAGTCCTAATACATATGTCTTTATAAATATATAATGTATTTATAAAGTATTACAATTTATATTTATTTTTTTATTTTTTTCCCTTTAAAAAAATTTTTTATTGTTATTCAATTACAATTCCCTACAATTCCCTGTAGGAATTCCCTGTGTTATTCCCTACAATTTATATTTAATTTGCTTATAAATATCGCTCATTTATTTTTCAACTTCTTTCAAAATATGTTGCCCCTTGGATCATCTGTAAAGTCTGAATTTAATTACTGTTATACCATATAGAACAAAAAATTAGTCTTAATTTTGATTGACGCTTCAAGGCAAAAGGTGTCAACTACTTCATATTCCAAAACAAGAGTTACTAGACACCCTGTGTCGAACCCGAGTGGAGTATCTTCAAACTACATGAATTATAAAAGAGTTAAAGTTCAAGAAGCTGAGAGACGAAGGAAGTTGGAATTTAGAGTTTTTCATGTGCTCTTAGTACTCCAGTAGGTCCGGGGTGGGAGCCTGTGTGCTTTTTTCTCACTTCAACTCTAGTGAGGAGTGCTGCTACCTCAGCAAAACCATTGCTATGTCCCTGGAATTAGGGTGATGCAGTAGACTGCTTTCTAATTTACAGCAGAAAATTATAAAATGCAGGAGGCTGTGTGTTGATCAGTCTCCAAAGGGCTGAAAGAAAAGAAGGCTGGACTTGCGGTGCCTGCACTCCCACCTATGACAGGTAAAAGGGTTTGGTTTCCTTAACACTATGTGATGGGAGAGTGAGCACAGAGCAGAACATGTGTCTTCTTAGATCCTGATGAGAGGGGCCGAGTGGAGGAACTCTGGGTCCTCAGCAGACAGTGTGCGGAGGGGACAGGCCTGCAGGAGTGCAACTGTGTGGGTTGTGTACTGCACAAACATGCCCAGTGGAAGGGTGAGAAGGAGCCCTATGCCCAGTGCTCATGTGCCAGGCTGCATCAATCTGGTGGGAGGCTGTCCTTTGTCATTCACCAGTCTGTAGCGGCACCTTTTTCTAATTTACATGCATGGTTCTAAGAGAAGCTAGAAGGTGAAGTGCATAAACCAGGAGCCTTGGCTAGAGTAGTTAAGTATCCAGTCACAAAAGCCTCGTAAAAATCAGGTCAGATTCTGCAACAAGAGATCTCCAGAGTCTGAGGGTCTTCAAAGAACTGATTAAATTAGGATTAAAAAAGTCAGCTTTGAATAACTGCTAAGCCCAGGAACAAGCAATGCCAGATCAGTATTGGTCAAATAGAACTTTCCTTGTCTCCTTGTACCTTCTGTCCCTGACCTCTTCAACTCGGAGGGATCAAAAGCTCCATGGGCTGATTAAGGTGGAGGGAGGATGACGCTGAGGAGCCGGCTGAGCAGAGAAAAGAGTCTGCCGGGTCCCATTGCCGGCCTTTCTCCTACTGCTTTCCCAAGCTGGGAAGGGAGAAGCTTTAATGCAGATGGACACTGGGATTTTTATTTTTACTCTGCACTGAACCTCATTCCACCTGAGTGTTGTTTTATTTATTTTTCTTCCTAACGTGAAGGAAGGAATTTTTATCTGAGGAAAATCCGAAAGTCAAGACAATGGCCTTGAATTGTATCCAAGGGGATAGAGAGGAACAAGCCCCATGGGCAAGATAGGCAGGAGCAATGGGGAAAAAGAACAAAATGTTTTTTGTGGTGCTTTGTGACACTTACTTTTTAGGTCTATAAATAGTCTCATCAGTGTTTGGAGTCTTTTGCATTTTATGTCTGATTCTTATAAGGGAAAATTAAAAGAAATAGTCCTTGGATATTAACTATGTGGTTTTTTGTTGTTTTTTTTTAAATCCTGCATATTGTACAGTTAATAGCAGAACTGAGGTTGGTTCTAAACTTGAATATTCAACTGTTAACATACTTATTACCCACAAGGGCTTCTTCAGAAATTTTACATTTTCAATCATTGAATTAAATATTAATAAAATAAATAAAATATAAAAATAGATATTAATAAAATTAGTACATTCTTTGAAAATACTCATCACTAGAAATTGAGTCCTTGCTGATTTGCCTTTCCCCAAAACTGGAAGTTGCAGACACTATGGTGTTGTGCTTACCATTATGCCCTGGTACTTATGGAAATGATATGTGTGCAGACGGTTGGGGGGTAAGAGAAGACTTGCCAGTAGACATTTATTGAGTGAATAAATTAACCTTTAAAGATTAAAAGATCATATTGATTTTTATTTTACCGTTGAGTAAACTGTGACTGCGATTTAACATGTGTTGCCAAAATTTATACAGGAGGAGTTTAAAATTGTTAATCTGGTTCATTCACAGCTTCGTAACTATTAATCTGGTTCACCCGCTTCACGAGGAGAGTGGGTTTTTGTGCTATCACTCCTCAATCTCTCCTGCCTAAAGCTGCCTGATACATTGTAAAGTCAACAGCCATCTGATGAATGAAAGATTAAATGGTTGGAGGTTCTTCTCAGGAATTTTGTCTAAATTTTGTATTTTCATTACAAGCAAGTTATTTTTAGTGTTAGGTCTTAAAAAACTTTTTTGGTGGGGGGGTTGGGCAGGGATGACAGGATCTGATAAAGGTTGTGAACTGTATAAGGGAATTAAAGCCCTGGGCACAGCCACTGGTTGGAGGAGTTAACTTACACCCACAATGCATGGTGGGGGAAATCGCCACTTTCACTCGGGACTCATGACTCCAGTCTAAATAAGTGATGCAGAGCGCAAACAGTAAAGGGGTTCAGAAGAAGGAAAAGCATGTCCACTGGCTTTGCCTTTCCACATACAAATTTAATCTGAGATTTTGGCAAAGAGTTATATTGTATACTTTAGATGTGACATATGTTAATGTTATTTATTTCAGTCTTATGTTGATTATATCTTTCCTGAGAATTCATATCTCTTTTTCATACCTGGGAGTGATGACATACTGACTGGGTCATCTCTAAGTCAGCCTTCAGTTTAGAGCAGGGTCCAATTATTTACGTATACATGTATGTATGTGTTCAAATAGCATTTATTGGAAACTATCACGTGCCAAGCACTGTGCCAAGTATGTACGATACCAAGGATATAAGATAGGGGTGCTGACCTTGAAGATTTCTCTTCTGATAATGGTGAGCAGAATTGTCAAATAAGATCATTTAAAAATACAATGTGATGGATTATATAAGAGAGGTACTTTAGGAAGAAGAGTGACCTAGTAGATGGGCTGATTATTTATATATATATATATATATATATATCAAGATAATATTCCTGAGCTTAGTAGCCTTTCAATATGACAATATGATGATCCAAGATAGGAAACTGCTGTTCACCAAGCCCTCCACTTGAAGACTTAACTTTGAAATACATATGTGTGAGAAATGGAAACACATCACTTAAAAATGCTTTTTGGCTGCAAGTAACACATAGCCCAATGAAAAATGGGTTAAACAAATAGTGGTTTTTTTAGTTTATTTATTTTTATGTACCCAGACTGTGGATGTAGGCATTGCTTTGCTGACTTATTCTCAGGGCCGTTACTTTTTCTTTCGTGTTATAACATTGCACCAGCTCCAGCTATTTCATCACGCACTCAGGAGATAGGAACGAGCAGGATCAGCAGTGTAAGCTACTTCTGCCCTGTGTGGCAGGAATGTACGATCTTTATCAAAACCACATCGAGTAGTATCATTTATGTCTAACCAGCCAGACCTGATCATATGATGGCCCATAGCTACAAATGAGGCTGGAGAAGTATGCAGTTAGCTTTTCTAGTCTCTTTTGTGTCAGGTATTCAGAGGGGGGGGGAAATGAGATTGGCAGTCGGGTCGGCCAGCCAGTGGTGTCTGATCAGGGAGTAATCTCACTGCCTCCCTATAAACCTTTTCTGCACTAGTGAAAGTGTTCTAGCCCATCATTTAATTTTTGACTTGAAAGCAAAGTGACACAAATAGATCTTCTATGGAAGAAAAAATATTTGTAGTTTCCTATTGAGGACACTTATTCATGGGTCTTTTTTAAGCGGTGGCCAAGTGACATTTTTAATCAACTGTAAAATGTAGTCAACTGTAGTACGTGTTCTTAATTACACTGATACCTGGCTCATTCTTTATCTGAAAGCAATATATATCATTTCAGATTCTTAGGGTATAAGAGTATTGTCCATTGAAAGAAAATCCTAAATTGCAATGCAAACTACTTAGATTGAAAGGTGTGTATATAAGTCCAAACACAATTATGCCATTAGAGCTATTTTGGAGAATATTAAGTAAATATTATATGCATTTTAAGTACACACACGCGCACACACACCCCCCAACCAAACAAACAAAAAACTAAGTGTTGACTCCTGAAGCATCAATGTTGTGCACTGAGATACCTCTAGTGGTTCCGTTCTGAGGATCCATTAAATAATAAGTATTTACCGAGGGCCTCCCCTGTGCCCGGCGATGTGCTTCATGCTGGGTGTGCAAGCTAGATTACTTCAAGGTAGCCCTTGGTGTTGTGGAGCATACCCCTACCAGATGCTTTCAATCAATTTGGAACTTTATTTTTAGGAAGGTTTGAAGCATCATCTTTGTGAGGATGAGAGGTATCACCAGTTTTCACTATTATATTTCAGGTTATTTTACTCTAATTCATAATATTCTGCTTTTTAAATTTAGTTTATCTTGCTACATTGAAAATATTCTTTTCATTAAAAGTGAAAGCAAAACAAACAAAAACTTCATGCCCTGTCTCTATCTTTCCTTTTTAACTTTTCATATGTTTGAATAATAGTTAATAAATTCTCTAGGTTTGTAAATGAATCCATTTTTTAAGTTTTTAGTGTGAAAGGCAATGGCCTTACTAAAGAAATCTTATCTATAAGTAAAATCGAGGTCCTGAATAATAAAGAAATTTTTTTTGTTTGATCTAGTGTGAGGACACCTTAAAGAGAGGAAAAATTCCCGGTGGAGATACCACACAAATATTAATGTAAGATGTTAAGATTTACTGTCATTTCTAGGCCAGAATTTAATTAAACAAATTCAAGCTTCAGGAAAAAAATTTTAATCATATTTTATTGTTATTCTATTACAGTTGTCTCAATTTTTCCCTCTTTGCCCTCTTCTATCCATCCCCCACCCCCACTCCCACAGTCAATCCCCACACTGTTGTCCATGTCCATGGGTCATTCATACATGTTCTTGGTCTAGTCTCTTCCCCTTCTTTCCACCATTGTCCCTCTGCCCCCTCCCTTTTGGTCACTTTCCATCTGCTCCATGTTTTCATGCCTGTGGTTCTATTTTGTTCATTAGTTTATTTTGGTCATTAGATTCCACTTTTAGGTGAGATCAAATAAGCCAGTTGGTGAAAGGAAAATTTTTCTTAGGAAAATCATGTGTTGCTTGAATTATTTTAGCAATTCAGTCAAAACCTTAATTAGGCAATTGTTTCTATTCTCTGGGTTAGTTTGGCAGTGGAGATTCAGTCATGGAGGGCATGACACTTCAATTAGATGTAGTGTCAAATTAGTAGGACACAATGCAAATTACAAAAACCATGCTGTTCACTTCAGAATATCTCAGATGGAAAAGGAGGGTTGGATTAAAGTTCTGAGGAAATGTTTATTGGAGTTATGTGTTAGTCACAAATCTTTACAGTGATGAGTCATTATTTTTCCTAAAGCATAATCTAAAAGTTGTAGAATAAATGTGTTTTTTTAAAAGATTTTTATTTATTTTTAGATAAAGGGAGGGAGAAGGAGAAGGAGAAAAACATCATTATGTGGTAGCCTCCATGCACCCCCCCACTGGAGACCTGACCTGGTCTGCAACCCAGGCATGTGCCCTGACCGGGAATTGAACCTGCCACCACTTGGTTTGCAGGCTGGCACTCAATCCACTGAGCCACACCAGCCAGGGCAAATGTGTTCTTTTTAGTCGCAGTGATTAGAGTGTTGAGAAGTCATCCTCCTTAGGGTTTTCAGGGAAGAAACTACAAACCCCTTTCTCTGCCTTAAGTGAATTATTTTTGTTCTTTAGTAGTTTACTCTTTCAGTAATGAAGTTCCTCTTGACCATCCTGACTCTCGCTCATGCATACTTTAGGGATCTGATTTCCTAACTGTTGTTTGAAGAACATGTACAGATGAAAGGCTTGTTGAGTAAGAACAATGGAAGACTTACTGGGAAGTTAGCTAGTCTAGTACTCCTCAAACTTTTTATGCCCAGAAGCCAAATTTGATGATGTTTCAGCTGGCTATCATTCTCAAAGGTGTATTTAAAGTTATTCTGAATTCTGTTGTCAGCTGTATCTCATTTTTTTTTTTCTATCACTGAAGGCAGATATTGGAATGCAGGTGAGTAAGAGCGACTTTATTATAGGAACACCCTTGTATCCCTGTTAGTTTACATAGAAAGTAAAACATTCAGACAAAAGAAAACATTCAAAAGCCTTGTCACTTTGTTACAGGGTGGGAACTACTGACCTCTTCCATTATGTTGCCTCTTGTGGAAATAGCCAAGATAAATCTGCGATACCCAGGCCTTCCTGAGAGGCCTCTTCTTGCTTATATTAACATTTTTTTCTTTGGGTCACATTTGTTTTCTTCTTTAGTCCTCACCTGAGGATATGCACACTGATTTCAGGTTGAGAGAAGAGAGAGGAGGGAAGGAGGGAGGAGGGGGGGGAAACAATAGAGGGAGTGGGGAAGAGAGAGAGGGAGGAGAATGAGAGAGAGAGAGAGAGAGATACTGAGGTGAGAGAGAAACATCGATGAAACCTGCAGCCTTTCAGGGTACAGGAAGACACTCCAACCAACTGAACCACCTGCCAGGGCTTTGAAGAACCGCTTTTGAGTTATCAAAATGCTTTCGTTTCTTGATTTTACTACAGCGTAGCTTGAGTTAAAAGAAAAACAAAACAAAACAAAATCTATTGTTCATGTTTTCTGGATGAGAAACCTAAGGCTAAGAAAAATTAAGTGACTTATTTTAAGTCGTATAGCAAATAAGTAGTAAAGCCAGAATTTCCGTCAAGCTAATTGATTTTCAGTCCAGGGTGCATTGCAACACCCTGCCTTGCCTGTCTTTACTCCATATGCACAGGATGATGCTTTTCTGTTGCACCCCTTTCTACCATATGGGTACTCCTTTTGGTGGTTCCTTGTAGTCTCAGCTTATTCCCTTTTTAAATTCTGCTGAGTTTGTCTTGTTCTCGGGATTTAACCTTCAGTAACTTTACAATATATAAAGTGTTATCAAATAAATGCATTCCTACTAAGGGCTTAGCCAGGTAACAATTACTTGTCCGAGGTGAGTTTTAGCTTTAAGGGATAACATCATTAATGAGAGTGTCAGATTCCTTGGTAATTAGTGAGATTATAAACCTATTGTGAATATAATCATTGGAAATATGGTGGCAATAGATCTATACAAAATCTAAATTAAATAATGAAGCCAAAATCTACGTAGATTTTTTTAGTTAACATCTATTATCTCCTCCAGCCCCCACAATTCAGTCAATTTCATGGTAAACTATGAGGAAAGGTACCATGTCCACTTGCTCAGTGTCCTTTGCCTGGAACGTCGTGCAGAGTCGGGAACATATTTGTTGAATGAATGAACTCCTACAACACCCTGCTTGATTATAAGCATAGAAGGATGATGTAGGACATATTAAAGTTGACATTGTGATAATGTAATTATAAAAACAGGTGATTCTTGAGATTAACTAGGCGTATCTGTCAGGATTGACTAAATCATGCCTTGGTAAAAACAGTCTCAACATCTCATTGGTTTAAAACAACACTCAAAGGACATGTTGATTGAGGGTTGACTAGGAGCTCTGCTTTATGTTGTCCTTATTCTGGGACCCTGGCTGGTGGAGGGCCACTAAATGGAACATTGCCCGTTGTGGCAAAGGGAAGAAATATGTAGAGGGTCTCATATCAACACTTAAATGCTCTGTCCAGAAGAGATGCATAATTCTATTTATAACTCATTGGGCAGAACTAATCCTAGCAACCACACGGGGACAAGAGATGTAGTTCTACCTGTGCCCAGAAGGCAGAGGACCTGAAATACCTGTTGGACTAAATTAACAACTAGTGTTAAAACAGTACTCATGTCGTGTGGGAGCTGTATCTCTAGTGTGCGTTCTACCATGATAAAAAAAGTTTATATTTTCTGTGGGTCAGGCACTGTGCTAGTGGTTTATATACATTGCCTCATAATTCATACAACAAGCCTGAGTGGGAGGAATTATTATTACTTTATATAGATGAAGAAACCAAAGTGAAGTGAGGTTAAGTAATCTGCCCACCTAGTAAGCAATGGTGTCAATATTAGAGCTCAGGTCTGTCTGACTCCAAAGATAATGGCTTGATTGCTACGCAATATTGCCTTTATATAATGCTTATGAGGCCTTCGGGCTCCATCATTTGACTATTAATTTGCTTTTGTTGGTCATTTTCACCAGGCTCCCGAGTGTCCCTTCATCCACGATGCTGGGCAAACATGCTTTTAGTCATACAAAATAGAAAGTGAGCAACTGGTTCTTGCTGTGGAGACTAAGACTCTAATAGCTCGGACTTGAAAGGAAAGTTAGCATGAGACAACTCAGATAAACTAACAGTCAAACTGATTAACTTTAATAGACCAAATATAAAATTGTGTTGTCTGGTAAAAGAAGGTCTAGATCCTACTTCCTTCTATTGAACAACATGCTGGTTTAATGTTTGAAAATTATGAACAGTACCAAAATGTTTACCATACGTTATTCTCTAAAAATTAAAGTTTCCACAGAGGACCATAGTTTCCAAATTAAAAATAAACGTTAACTTTATACTTAGAATATTTTTCCTGTAGAAGTTTTCCTTTATGAAGGACAAGGTTTTTCCCCCCCACATTAATAAAGATTTTAGAGATTACTGTCAGCATTACCTTTCATACTACTGTAAATTCTCTGAAATAGAACATTAATTTTGGTTGAGTGCGGGAATCTCTTTTCTCCTTGTTTCATATTTCCAAATGCTCAAGAATTAGGCTGGCACGGGCTGCACTCTCTGCTCTCTGTCTCTGCTCCCCAGGGGAGGAGAGTCAATCTTCATACTAATATACAGGGGAGAATGATGAAAACTTGTGTGGCTTAACTGCTTCCCTTTACTTTGTGTGGGATCTGCCTGCTTGTACAGATCCCTCATATTTCTTCAGTTCTAAGACACATTTTTAATACCTTAGCATCTCTGAATAAATATACGAGTATATCTTATGATTAATTGTAGGTCCTAATTTAAATGACAGGAAGGATTCATTTCTTTCTTAGTGGTTCATGAAATAATGGCTTGCCTTACAAATCCAGTGTTTTTTATTAGGTGAAACATAGTTTTGCGCTTCTCTCCCTAAGATATGGTAGATGGCTGACTATGGAGGCAGGGTGTAGTGTTAGGAATGCATTGTGGCTACATATGTAAGCTATGTAGCTACAACAGTTTTCTTAGTAACAAAGGGGGTGTCTCTATCCCCCTGACTGTTTAATCAGCTGTCACTTGGTTCTGAAATTCAATAGGGGGAGAAGAGTGTTATGTATTAAATCTGCAAACACCTGAGTATTGTACAATACATTGGACAGACCCCTTGGCAAGAGGTAAGAAGTAAAGGTTAGGAAGGAAATCTGGAGACAGAGGCATCTTGCAAAAAGCAAGATCCTAAATGATCCAAGATGGTGGCATTGGTTTTTGACTTACCAAGCAGAATTAGAAATTATAGTGATGGTTTTTTGACTTTGGTAAGTGGTAACTCTATATAGTATGCCATATGGCTGCCTTTTACAATTTTATTATTGGTTTTTAGCTCATGCACTCTGGTGGGTGGCATTAGGCCTTAGGCTTTATTAAATTGGCCAGGTGGGATTTTTGACTTTGAGGGGTCACTGAAGCATATAATAACATTGTCCCCCAAAAGTGACAATTTTTATTCAGGCAAGACTGCAAGCACCTGTGCCTAAGACAAAGCTAGTTGCACAGGTGACCTCAGCATTCCTGGATACAGATGCCTTCAGGTAAGACTGTGACCGCAAGATCTTGAAATTCATAGACACAGCGTGGCCTGGTATTTCAGGTGAAGCTAAATTGAGATTAGTCCTTTTTGACCTTTAAAGGAGTAACAATATTTGTTGCTTTTAAACTGCAAGGCAGCTGAGTTTTTCATGTTCTAAAGAACTCCAGTAAGGTTTTAGCTCCATCCTGCACTGTTTGTGCCGGCGCTGTGTAGGCAGGACTAGACCAGCTGACTCATTCTGTTTATCTTTATGCCGTGTCCCTTGCCTTCAGGGCCAAAAAAGAAAAGTGTGGAGGGAATAAATAATGTGGCCTCAAGTTGGCTTGAGATTTGTTAACTGAATAAACTTTCACCGTGGGTCCTGATTTCCTGGACCAAATTATGGATTTTTCCAAAAGTATGATAGACTATTATGAATGAAGAGCTAAAAATGAATGGAAGCCCTTTTTTGAACAGATATGTGATCCTTCTGTAATAAGATAAAGGTATAACTCAAAATTAAGGTATTGCAAAGCTATGGTCTAAGAAAACAATGAAAAAGAGTTATGTCTTTTACCTCTAGAATTCAAGATGTTTTCTCTGGCAATTAAAAAGCAACTGGAATGATTACTTAAAAACAAAATAAAGGAAGACTGGCTATGTGAGCTGGAGAGAGAGAGTTGCTTATTAGAAAAGTTGATATTTTAGGTGACAGACCAGACACATATGAAGGGAACAATGATATCTTAAAGGCCAGGAGAGCCAGGTATAAAAGGAAAAATTGTTAAACCTATCCTAATTGCTCTATAAAAAGATAAAGAGGAAGGAAAAGTATCCGTTTAGTGGTATGAGTTTAAAGAAGAAGGAAAGGTATCAGATCAGTTCTTTCTGTCCCAGAAAGAATGGCTGGGATGCAAAGAATTCTCAGAGGGAATACCCAGATCTCAGAGGCCAGGATTGAACACCTGTGTGGGAGGGATCCAAACAACTACAGAGATTACCTTTTCAGAGCTGAAGATGCAGAATCCCTTGTAAGAATAACTATGTAAATATGACTGGAAGATTTGGGTTACTAAACGATTGGTTTCAGGGAAATATGGACACATTTAAGAGGAGACAATTAGGGAAGTCGCAAAATATCCATGACATTATAAGATGAGTCAGTACAAGGGGGCAGTAGGGTGCTCCTGTTGTCCTGAGTGAACATGCTGGAGAAACTTCTGGAATTCATGTTCTGTAGGAGGGCATGACAATGTGAAACAGAGAGCACATCAGTAGACTGGGGCTTTGTCTTTATGTCGGTCTAAAGTGGGTGGTTCTAATGGTTGGGGTTACCCATCAAAAGAAGATAAAATGGACAAAATATTATGGGAAGACTCAGATGCCCTGATTTTTATATCTCTCACTATGGGAGCTATAATTTAGAGAAGTTTATTAGAAAAACAAGCTTCTTTGTTAGAAAAATACAAGGAAAGCACATGGAAAAAAGTCACTTACAACTCAACAAACACTACTAGTACATCAAATAGAGAAAGAAAGGAACCAATTTAAGTAATAATGGACTTGTTACCAGTACTCTTTAAAACAGTCTTTAAAACGGTCCTGAAAAACTAGAAAAGTTAGGAACTGTTACAACTAAGAGCAGCCGAAGGACACAGGAGAATAAATGTAACGTGGTATCCCGAATGAGATCATGGAACAGCAAAAGGAGGTTAGGCAGAAACTAAAAACATCTGAATAAAGCATGGACTTCAGATAATGTATTAATATTAGTTAAGTATTTGTGACAAATGTATCATCATAATGTAAAATGTTAATGATAGGGGGAGCAGGGTGCGAATGTATGGGAATTCTGTACTATCTTTGCAACTTTTATTTAAATCAAAAACAGTTCTAGAATAAAGAAGTTTATTTTTAAAAATTGTTAGAATGTCAGATGAGCTTTTGGACAATGACAAAAGGAAATACTAGGAATGACAGTGTTTTTTTTAATTGAGGTATAACTGATACATAATGTTATATTAACCTCGGGTGTGCAATTTAATGATTCAACATTTGTACACACTGTGCAGTGATCCCTATGGTAAGTCTAGTTGCCATCCATCATTATCCATAATCACGATGCTTTTCTTGTGATGAGGACTTTTAGATTTACTCCCTTAACCAGGTTCAAACATGCAACACAGTGTTATTAACTGTAGTCACCGTTCTGTATGTTACATCCCTATGACTTATTTACTTTATAAATTTTGACCCCCTTCACCCATTTGGACCCCTACCCTCTAACCCATTCTTTTCTGGAAACCACCAATTTGTTCTCTATCTCTGAGCTTGGTTTTGTTTTGTTTATTAGATTCCACATATAAGTGAGATCAGATGGGGTTTGTCTTTCTCCTTCTGACTTATTATGCCCTCAAGGTCTACATATGTTGTCACAGACAGCAAGATTCCATTCCTTTTAATGGCTGAATAGTATTTCATTGTGTATATATTTACTACATTTTCTTTATCCATTCGTTCATCAGTGGACACTTAGGTTATTTTAATATCTTGACTATTGTAAATAATGTTGCAATGAACATAGGGGTAAGTATGTATTTTTGAATTAGTGTTTTTTGTTTTCTTTGGATAAATACCCCAAAGTGGAATTTTGGTATCATGTTATATTTCTATTTTTAATTTTTTTTAGAAACTTACATACTGTTTTCCATAGTGGCTATACCAATTTACATTTCCACCAACAGTGTATTGGGGTTCCCTTTTCTCTACTTCCTTGCCAACACTTATTATTTACTGTCTTTTTGACAACAGTCATTCTAACAAATGTGAGTTAAATGACAGCATTTTGAGAAGCACTATTGGTCATCATTTGGCTGTTAAGAGTAGGGCACGAGTAGCAATAGTCCTACCACAAAATAGTCTTAAATACAAAATAGTCTTAAATACAAAATAGTCTTAATACAAAAGTCCATCGATGATTATTTATCTGAATCAATTGTGGGAGAAAAGAAGACCTTTTTCTTAAGAGGAAGATTTAAAACCTAAGTATTCTATAAGAAAAGGCAGTAGAAAGAGCTAATGAGACACAGGAATGAAAAATTACAAGTCATAATGGAAGCTGTGTCATTAAGGAATGCCGACAATTCAACCCTGGGGTACAAGAAACATAGACCTCAAAGAAGAAATAAAAATGGAGAGGATCTGAATATAATGAATGGGAAAGAAAGTGCCTGAAATGACTGAGCCTGACGTTTGCAATTTTTTAAACATTGAAAAACAAACACACAGAAAAAGCAACTTGAGGATAGGGATGGTATAATTAGATGATTTGGTCTGTCTGACAACAAGATTCTCTCTTCACTTCCTTCCTTCACTCAGATACCACTGAAGCTCTTCTGTGATATTTGGCATTATGAATACTAAATTTGGAAGCATAATTGTATCTGTGATACATTTTAGGAGCTGAGTAGTGTTTTTTTTTCTTCTACCAGATTTGATGGATATGGGGCAAATGCTGTGATAATCTTTTATGTCCTATTAAATTTTTAGACCCTTTAAAGATGTGTATTATGAGATACTTAGAGTTAAATACATTCAATCTTGAGCCTCCAAAAGAATTACCTAGGCTGTAGCTGCTGAATGCTGCATCTCCCCAGCATTGAGAATTCACCCTCTTGAAATTGAGTGGAATAAGAGATTGAGGAGAATTAATTTTGGACTACTAATTTCATAGGAATTTTAACTCAAAAGAGCAATAGGATTTAATTTTTTGACTATGAATTACAAGAGAATTTCTATTTTTACTGTAAGTTCTTAAGAAATTATTTTTTGTAATTGATTAGAACCTTTTTATCACTTATATAATTACCTTATCTCCAATAGTCCTATTTTAAGTGGGTATAGTGATTAGCTAAATTCCTTAGGGGGATTTAGAAAACACATTGAAAAGAAATTGAGAATTCTGACATACACCTACATGTTCTACAAACAAATACTTTTAGTACTATTAATAGAGGTTGTTAAATAAGCCTAGTATTAGAAACAATTACTATAGTAAGATAGACTCTTACATGATTAAAAATTATTTTTTTGTTGTTCAATTACAGTTGTCCCCATTTTTCCCCACTACTCTCCCCTGCCCTGCCCACCCCCACCCCCCACATTCAATCCTCCATTGTCTTTGTCCATGGGTCCTTTATATGTGTTCCTTTACTTGACCCTTCCCCTTCTTTCGCCCATTACCCTCCTTACCCCTCCCCTCTGGTTACTGTTAGTTTGTTCTTTATTTCCATGTCTCTGGTTCTATTTTGCTTGCTTGTTTGTTTTGTTGATTAGGTTCCATTTATAGGTGAGACCATATGATATTTGTCTTTCACCACCTGGCTTATTTCACTTAGCATAATACTCTTTAGTTCCATCCATGCTGTCACAAAGGGTAGGAGCTCCTTCTTTCTTTCTGCTGTGTAATATTCCATTGTGTAAATGTACCACCGTTTTTTGATCCACTCATTTACTGATGGGCACTTAGGCTGTTTCCAGCACTTTAGTGTTTGTAAATTGCACTGCTATGAACATTGAGGTGCATAGATTTTTTTAAATTAAGAAATTTTAATGAGGGTTATATTTACATTGGGTCATACTTATTTTCTATTTTATAGGTGGAGAATCTTAATGTTATCATTTAATTATGTTTGATGTCTTCTGATGGAAAAGGCTAAATACTATGGCTAGGTATAATTTAGGATGGAGAGTAGAAAAGCTACCAACATTCCTCTTAAGTTGGCAGTGTAGCCTGAGGTTAATTTAATTAACAAATTGTCAAGTTACCTTTAAAATCCAAACTTGTTATCTCCCATTATGGTGGAGGAAAAAAATACATTATGAAAGCAGGTGACTATTTCACCTTAATATTTATAATCAACATTGAAACAGCACTTTAAATTTTACCAAACAATTTCAGGTACACTGACATTATCCACCCATCCATCTTTTACCTGTTGTGAACACATACCTGTACTTCCCAAGCAAACAAAGAGCTTGACTTCAAAGTTTGATTTGCACTAAGCCAGCAATAATACTTGAATGAATAAAATTGGGTAACTTTTTAAGGGTCACACGGCTTGCATGCAGATCACGGAGCCCAAGATTGCCTCTTACTCCTACATGAGGGCCCTTCCCACTGCACAGCACTACCTCTGTGGAAAACATGGTTCTGGTTTCTTTTTTATAGCTGTAGTCTCTCTCTCTCTCTTTTTAAATATTATCTGTAAGGACATAAATCTAAAAGAAAACACTTTTTGACTGGTAGTAATTTACCTTCCTTACGATGCCCAGTGGTGCCATAATTGATTTTGTAGCCATTGATTAAAAGCCACATTAAGTTTAAAATTGTCAGCTGAACCCAGAGATAACATTTTCATAATGACTTTTAATAAACACGGAAGAAGTGATTTCATTCATTTATACATTTGATTAATGATATTTTTTTTCAGGACCAAAATAAATGAGCGGCTTCTTTGCAGGCTTAATTGCTGTATTACAGGTAGATTCTCCTGCAATACATATCTGCAATACAGGACTGACACACTCCAGAGATAGGTTTTGTATGTAATTCTAAAAATTCACACCATTAGTAATATTTAAAATTTTTAAATGGTCATGCTTTCATTTACTAAAAAATAAAAAATATAGAAAAGTATTTTGATTCACTTGGATTTTTACTATGGTGAAAATATGAATAAGATCTCTTTTTATCTAGAAAGAATTGTTCTAGTCAGATATTTCTGAACTCCTGACATGCTCCTTCCGCCCTGTTTTTGTCCCCGAGTCTTCCACATCTCAGTGAATGGCAACTCTATTCTTCCAGTTTTTATTCTAAAATTCTTAATTTAATAGTTGACTCCCCTCTTTCTCCTCTATCGGCTCTACCTTCAGAATAAACCCAGAATTTATCCACTTCTCATCACTACCACTGGTCCCCCTGTTTCTGCTTTGGCACGTTTTGAGACAATGTTAACCCGGAAGCCCGAGGGATCCCATCATGTCATCCTTCTGCTCAAACATCTTCAAGGTTTCTCCTGTCACTGGAGTAAATCCCGAAGTCTTAGCTTTGACCAAGACTCTATATGATATTTCTACCTTTCCAGCCACATCACCTCACCTCCCTCACAAATTATACCTCACACCTAATCTCTAAATATTGCGCCTTGGGGTCTTTGCAGCTGTTATTCCCTTTCTCCCCATATCCTGCATGACCAACTGCTTCATTTCCTTCAGTCTTTTCAATAAAGTGCCTAGACATAGTGCCTAAAATGTCAACATGTTATCCTTGACCCTGCTTCATTTTCCCTCTGTAATATTTCTAATTATCTAAATACGTATAGTCTTTTTAAAAAGAATGATATCTATAAAGTCAGAAAGTAGAGTAATTTTACAAAAATCAAACAATGTATATTAATTTTATCTCTCAAGCAAGACTGATTTTCATAGAAGGAAGTTCCTACAGATCTGTTCAGATTACACTCACAGAGGAACAGTTTACCAGAGAGAATTTTTTTATCCTCACCCAAAGACATGCTTATTGATGTTAAAGAGATGGGAAGGGAGGGAGAGAGAGGGAGAGAAACATTGATTGGTTGCCTCTCACATGCACCCCAACTGGGACCGAACCGAAACCAAAGCATTAGCCCTGACATAGGAATCCAATGGGAGACCTTTCAATGTCCTGGAGGAGATGCTTTAACCAACAGAGCCACACTGGCCAGGGCCAGAGATAATGCTTTTATAGCGGGGCTGGGAGAGGCTGTTCTTAAGTTTGTCTAACTGCTTGTGTCTCTGAAGTTTCATGAGGTGTCTATCCCATAATTGGTAGGTGAACACTTTAAAAAATGTGCTCAGCTCATCAGTGGGGATTGGAGTCTCTGTGTATGATTGCACAGAGGTCAGCCAAAGGGTTTTTACTTTCTCTGACTCCATGATTCTCTGCACCTAAAGGGCTATGATTTCCTGGAATTCCAAACTATAGTTTGGCTCGTACATTCCTGCTCAGGACTCATATTGAACCTGCTCCTGCATGTTATTGAGCATAGATGTGCTCTACTTGTTGCTTCTTATCACATACAATATTTGTAAAAATCAAAATATTGCACACAAATGTTTAAAAATCAAATGGCACAGAAACATCTATATGGACAAACAGCTATCTGAGTACCCATGGTGTTCCCCTGAGAGCAATTAAAACCCTTTTTAATGGTTTCCTTATTTTGTGGTTCCCTAGTATTTCAATCAGTGTGTTTATCCTCTTATTTCTTCTTTTATTTAATCTTTATTGTATTTTTCCCATTACCATATAAACCCCTTATACCCTGGTTCCCCCAGCAATCACCACACTGTGGTCCGTGTCCATGAGTCCTTTTTCCTTTTTGCTCAATCCCTCCACCCCCTAACCCCCCCCCACCACTAGCTTTTATTTGCTCTCCATCTATGAGTCTGTCCCCATTTTCCTTGTTAGTTCAGTTTGTTCATTAGATTCCTAATAAATGAAATCTTTATACTATTATTTCTTGATTTATCAATCCTAGAAGTGATTATTTCCTTCCTATCATTGTAGAAGAGGATTAACTTATGTCTAGCATTTTCTACCTGCCAATTTTCCAACATATGTCAATTTCCAATTTTCCAACTTATATCATCCTTTCCTAGTTTCTTTTTGATGAAATTCCTAGTGATATTAGGACTATCTACAATACAAATGCATAATTCTTTCAACTGTAGGCCATATCTCTTGTATGTTTTTAAATAAGACTCTCAGTGCTCCTGTTCTTTTGGCCACCCAATTTCCCCATTCCTGTCACCCAACAGTTTTAGACATATGTTTATTTTCACACTGTTAAAGCTTGATAACATTCAAATTCTTTTCATTTTTTAAAAACATGATGTTTTGTCTACAGGTTAATTCTAAAAATTGAAAACTAATAAACATTTGCTTATGGTGATGTAAACATTGCTCAGCGAAGAAAAAATTAATTTGCTAAACTTATATTCTGTTCTCTTGAATTCCTAATGTAGATCCCTATGTCTAGTATAAATTTCAAATGTGTTCTTTCTCAACTCTAATAATTGCTGAAAACTATGCTACATTTAAATTGCATGGTATTCTGAAATTAATCTTTTTACACAGCTTTGTCTCCTGGAATTTCTCACTGCCTTTTTTTTTTTTCAGTTGGGAGAATAAACATATGTTTTTGTTATCATTTACTTGTTGTCTTTCTATCTGTAATTCTATCTATGTGTTGGATTGCATTCTATTTTTCTTAAAGCCTGCTTAATCTAATTCAGAGCCATTACCTTATATTTGAACCAAGGCTTCTGTATAGCTTGTTTGTGGGGTTTCTAATTAGTTTAACTTTCTTTATATCTCTCCATCATTATTTTCTGCTCAAACTCTCAACCATAACATTGATTCTATGTAGTTATCCTTCATCCACACCTTGTTTTGTTAAGAACTGCCTCTTTAGTGTACTACTCCCTGACCTTCTGGAGTTTACATTCTTTTGAAGGATAAGGACAATCAATAAGATAAAGGCATTTTACAGTTTTGTATGTTGATTCTACTTTGTATTAGGGAGAGAAATATGTAGGAATGGGGATGTTCTAGCTACCACCTTAGCAGGGGATGGTGCATTTCTCAAGTTCTAACTTAGAACTCTTTTATTTATTTATGAAGATTAATATTTAAAAAGGTGTTTCTATTATGTAGTTCTTGTAGGATATGCTATATGTATTAAATGAGGCACTAAACAGGCTTAGAGGTCTGCCTGGAACTAAATCTAACATTGTTTTTAAACAAAGTAAATAATGTATTCCAATTTCCAAATAAGATTTACAAATGGACTTTTAGAACCCAATCTATTTGTTACAACCCATTGGCGAAGCTGGCAATTGACTATGTTGCAAAGTTATTCTAAATGAAAAGTGATTTCTTTAAACAGTCTGTTTAGGCAGGGATCATAATCTTTTATGTTCTATAGGGTGTTTCAGCATTGAAAACTCATTATTAATTTATAAGAATTACATAACATGGTCAGGCTGTAAGCAATTTGAAATATTTAGTTGTATAAGAAATCCATTGTCCTTAAATAGACCTACTAGTGAAAAGGTCAGCCAAAGAGGGTGTTTTGTAAAGATTCATGGAACCATTTTTGTAGTTTCTTCTCTTTTCATCTGTTACATATCAAATGGAGATAAAGTTTTATAAAATCCAAATGTTCTCATTAATTCAAGGTGTGAGGTTCTCTGGAAATAAATGCAATCATACCCTAGAGGCAGGCAGCTTTCTGAGCCTTCAATTTGCCACTTTGGCTATTTTATCTATTTTGTTCTGCTTATTTCAGATTTCATTCACACAGAGAATCCATCTGTATGGCTACCAGGATCTAAATATTTAATCAAGATTTTAATTAACCAATAGTTGAAATAAAAAACTAGTTGTAAGTAGGTTCAGTTTATGATTGTTTTTACTTTTGTTTTATTGACCTGGTGTTCAGGGGTCTTTGAAATAAAGACAACACATATATGTTAAAACAGCCAAAATAAATGTCATGAGAATGTAAGGTATACCACAGGAAATAGAGCCAATAATATCATCACTTTGTATGGTGACAGATTACTAGAACTGTCACGGTGAGCACTTTGTAAGGTTTAAATAAATTTGAGTAATATCCTTAGCAAAAGCAAATATTCCTTCCCCTTATTGCTATAAATCTTGGAATAAAAAATATTCATTACACTTGGTGAAATACAAATGAGGAATGAGAAGAAAGGAGTTAAAACATTTATCAGGCAGTCCTAATCTTTCTAAGGCTATTTATTTATGTAAATTATATGACAAATTAATAATTGGGCTGTTGTGTGAATACATGAATAAAGTCAAAAGTCCTCTGCTCTTCCGGAATCTTTCTCTACTTCTCTTCTATGGCCCGCTGTGGGAATACACCTATATTTCTAGATGTAACTAAGCTTCTACAAACATGTATCTATCTATCTTTTGTACAAAATTATGATGATAATATACATATTGTTTCATTGCTATAAGAATTATGAAATGATATTTTTTCCTTTTATTTCTTTGAAGATGTTGCTTTAGCATTGTTATCTAGTTTATATTTTTTTACATGAGAAATTTTTGTTTTTGCTTTTTAGGTTTGGTTGTTGACAGTTGTGAGTTTGTTGTCATTTTACTTTTCATAGTTTTTGATCTTCTTTTTCTTAGATTTTCCTTTAGCATTTCATATAATAAGGGCTTGGTGATGATGAGCTCCTTTAACTTGACCTTATCTGAGAAGCACTTTATCTGTCCTTCCATTCTAAATGGTAGCTTTGCTGGATAGAGTCATCTTGGATGTAGGTTGTTTCCTTTCCTGACTTGGAATACTTCTTCCCAGCCCCTTCTTGCCTGCAAGGCTTCTTTTGAGAAATCAGCTGATAGTCTTATGGGAACTCCTTTGTAGGTAACTGTCTCCTTTTCTCTTGCTGCTTTTAAGATTCTCTCCTTATCTTTAACCTTGGGTGATGTAATTATGATGTGCTGTGGTGTGTGCTTCCTTGAGTCCAACTTCTTTGGGACTCTCTGAGCTTCCTGGACTTCTTGGAAGTCTATTTCTTTTGCCAGATTGGAGAAGTTCTCCTTCATTATTTGTTCAAATAAGTTTTCAATTTCTTGCTCTTTCACTTCTCCTTTTGGCACCCCTATGATTTGGATGTCGTAATGTTTAAAGTTTTCCTTGAGGTTCCTAGCCTTTCCTCATTTTTTGAATTCTTGTTTCTTCCTTCTGTTCTGGTTGAATGTTTATTTCTTCCCTCTCCAAATTGGTGACTTGAGTCCCAGTTTCCTTCCTGTCACTCTTGGTTCCCTTTACATTTTCCTTTATTTCACTTTCCATAGCCTTCACTTTTCCCTCTGTTTTGTGACCATACTCAACCATTTCTGTGAGCATACTGATTACCAGTGTTTTGAACTATGCATCTGATAGGTTGGTTATCTCTTTATCACTTAGTTGTATTATTTCTGGAGCTTTGATCTGATCTTTCATTTGGGCCATAATTTTTTGTCTTGATGCTCCTGTTACTGTAGTAAGGGGCAGAGCCTTAGGTGTTTGCCAGGGCAGGGCAACCCACGTCACTGCATTGTGGCACTCTATGTTGGGAAGGGGTCTGAGAGGGAACAACGCTGTTTGCTCAGCTCTAGGCAGGCTTTCATTCACTTCCTCCTCTACCCACAAGCAAATTGGGACCTTTTGGTGCTGATTCCCAGGTAGTTTTGTGTATGTTCTAGGACCATTTGGATCTCTCCAATGAACTCTCTTGTGAGGCTGGGAGTTTCTCCCACTGCAGCAACCCCCACAGGATTTTATTGCGAGAGGTTTTGAGGCTTTATTTCCCCACAATGTAACCTTGGGTTGCACAGTTTATCTCACTCCCCAGTTGTTCCTCCTGGTTTATCTGCATACAAATCTGGGACCACCTGGTCCGCCAGCCTCCTCCTTGCCCACTCAATCCTCTAGCACCTGCCTTGACGTGATTCCTCTCCACCCTGGCTTCCCGTCTCTGCCCATCCTACTGGTCTGAATGAATGTTTCTTTAACTCTCTGGTTGTCAGACTTCCATACAGTTCAATTTTCTGGCAGTTCTGATTATGTTTTTTGTTTTTAAATTTGTTGTTGTCCTTCTTTTGGTTGTGTGAGGAGGCAAAGTATATCAACCTACACCTCCATCTTGGCCAGAAGTCCTGTTTTTTTTTTACATCACAATTTTTTCATCTTTATCTTTTTTCTTCTGTATGGCCTTTTCTCTGCCTCTTTTAAATAGATTATGTTTATTACTGGTTTGAAACAATGTGATAGTAATATGCCTTTGTGTAATATTCATGTTTCTTATGCTTTATATTTGTTGTGATTCTTGCCTTTGTGTGTTTATAATTTTTATTACATTTGGAAAAGCTTTGACTATTATTTCCTATAATATTATTGCAAATAATAGTAGCTGTAAGGATGATTTTACTCTCTGCATGTTGAAGTGGGGGGATGCTGTAACAAATAGACTAAAGATATAACTTTGTTGTTGTCCTTCTAGTGTTTCCCAGATGGTTCTTAACATATCATTCATTTAACAAATATTTTATTGAGTTCCAGCTATTTGAAAACACTGACACATCTGCTAATATTTGTTGAAAAAATATTTAATATAGACTATTTATTGATTACAATCTTCACTATATTTTATGGTTTACATTAGATTCTGAAGATTTTATAGATATTTGTTTTAAATTGTTTCTTGAACAAATAAAAGGCACATTTTAAACAAAACAAAAATAAATTCAACAACCTAATATTTCACTACTGAATTTATTTTGTTCATAAGTGTAGTGATTACCATTAATAATGAATATTCCTTTCATACTACTACTTGGGTCTGGAATTTAACTTGGATGGATACAATTTAATGACTGGAGAAGTTGGTTTCCCTTTTTATTCTTTTTCAATAAAGTCACCAGGAAATCTCATAAGAGACATTGTATATCTCTTTTAATGAGAAATTTCAGAATCAAGAGCTGAAACAATTTTTTGTTTAAAGAGATTATCCACTTTAATGACTCTGCATTTCTTTCCGTAGAGGAGCACTTCAAGATCTGAAAAGGTAATAATAGATGAAGGGCAATGCTGCTGTGAATTATACTTTATAGAAGGAAAATAATTCACAGTTGTGAGCTTGTTAATGAAAATAAACTAGTAGGATTTTTAAAATAAGCCCGTTGGCTTTATGTCTCAGGCAAAAAGCATCAATCCCAGACTGTGTAACACAAAGCAGAATATCTGGTGAGCTTGGGACCAGGGGTAGAACAGAGCTTTCTGGGCCCTGCAACTTTTTCAGTTAGGTGAGGGACCTCTTAAGAAAAAATAAAATAAAATGATAACACCAAATTTGTAATAAAGAGGTATGTATTTAGGATGAAAAATATAAACCTTTATAATTTATAAAAGCTAATAAATAGCATTAATTGGTAAGAACACAAAATCTAGAAATTAACACATGTTTTTAATAATTAACTGTTATAATTAACAGACCTCTATTATTTTCCCTTTATATATGGCTACATAATCTTAAGGTAGTTTTAACTATCCTTGGTCCTTTGCTCTTTCAAATACATTTTAAAATTATCTTGTCAATTACTTGGAAAAAACATCATCCTGGAATTTTTATTGCGATTACCTTAGATCTATAAGCAGTCTGTCCAGAAAGTATCCAGCCACATAATATGAAAAATAGAGACATTTACTGAAGACCATACATGTTACAAGAAACATTGTACACAGGATAGTGACACCTCAGTCTCCTTCAAAGTAGGCACCTTGGGACCTTACACAGTTCTCCTAATTGCCATCAGCTGTTCCAATGTTTTTTCCTGAATCTGAAATTTGGAAATTTCTCCCCTTTCCAAGATGACTTTAGTTTTTAAAAAAAAAGCCAGAAGTCACAAGGTGCAAAATGTGGACTACAGAGGGGCTGAGTCACCTGGTTGATTTGATGTTCTGCCAAAAAACTACAGAGGAGATGTGATGCATGAGTGGGCTCATTGTTGTGATGAAGCTGCCAATCATCAGTGGTCCACAGCTGCAGCCTTCTGAATCATCTGAATAGTTCTGAGGAAGAATGTTTAAGCTTACCACAAAATTTGATGCAGATTCATTGCTCTACTCACTCGGTCATTTTGAATGGGATGGCCACACAGTACACATGCTCACTCAACAGCATCTACCACCCCCACTGACTAGTACATTGAAGTGATCATTGTTCACGCATGTGCATTCCAGTCCACTTTCCTTGGCTACCAGGTTACATTGATGTTGTGATAACCATTCTCATTATATTAACAATGGCCGGACTTTTTCCGGACAAATGTCATATATCAATTTTGTGAGAAATGGTATCTTTTCAATACTTGATCATGTGAATCATTAAAATTATTTAAATCTCCACTTATGTAGATGTCTTCAATTGCTCTCACTAACATTTTATAGTACTGTGTATAAGTTTCATATTTATTTTTGTTAAATTTATCCCTAAATATCTTTTGATACTAGTTTCAATGTTATTTTAAAATTTTGCTTTTTAAATATTTGTTGCTAGTATGTTAAATATAATTACTGTATGTCTATTAATTCTCTGTCTTGCAACATTAGTTCTATTAGTCCTTGGGGGAAAGAGTTCTTAGAATTTTCTGTGTACATCACCGTCTCACCGGTGAATAATGACAATTTTTCTCCTTTCACATCTGTTCACCATTTTTTATTTGCATTTTGTATTGAATTGTAACTACAATACCATGTTCAAAAGATGTGGTTAGATCTGATACCTTTCCCTTTTATGTTAACTCAGAGGGGAAATAATTAATATTACACAGTTAATATCTTAGTTGTAAATTTTTATTATTTCCCTTATCAGATAGAAGTTTGTTTTTTGTTTCTAGCTTGCTAAGAGAATTTTATCAGATATTGTTTTGTTTTTGTCAAATGTCATTTCTTCGTTTATTAAAATAATGATATAAATTTTTTCTTTAAACTGTTAAAGTAGTCAATTATAGTAATAGATTATCAATATTAAGCCAACACTGAAATTTTGGATATACCTAATTTGGTCATAATATAGAATCATTATATATTGCTGAATTTTATTTATTAATATTTTAGAAGGACTTTTGAATATATTTTCTTGAAGGATTGTGTTTATAAGGTCATTTTCTTGTAATGATCTTGTCTGATTGCATAATGAATAATATTAGCCTTATAAAAGGAATAGATTGAGTTGTCAACTCTTCCTTCCTTCTCTATTTTCTGAAAACTTTTGTGTTGAATTAGTATTGAGTTTTTATTTAAATATTTATTGTGATTCACGGGTGATGCCATCTGGGACTAAAGTTTATTTTGTTGTTTGCCTTTTTTTTGTGAGAAGTTGTTTAATTACAAATTCAATTTCTTTATTGGCCAGAAGGTTATTTAGAGTTTCTATTTCTTTTGAGACCAATTTTAATAATTTGTTTCTTTCAATAAATTTTTCATTCAATCTAAGTTGTTGAATTTATTGACATGAAGTTCCTTACAATATTCCATTATAATACTTTTACTATAAGTGCCATCTAGCAAATCCCCTCTTTTCATCCATCATGTTGGTATTGTATCTTTACTCTTTTTTCCTTGAACATTCATTCTAGTGGTTTGTTAATTTCACAAATCATTTCAAAATACTAACTGTGATTTTGTTAATTTTCTCTATTTTTATTTTCTATTTTTTGTTCTACTTTATTATTATTACATTATTTTGTTTCTTCTAATTACCTTGGGTTCTGTTTTTGATATTTTTGATAACTTTTTGAAATGTTTAACTTCTAAACAGAAGTAATTGCTAGATACCTGCCAAATATTCTGATATAGCATTTAACATAAATACTTAATGGAAACCAGATTATGAGGTGGTTGTGGAAAAACAATAAATAAAAACAATAACAGAAAACAGCATATTCTGGGGAAGGGAGAAATTTTGATTTCTAGAGTTAGTACATTATTAGAGTTAAATGTCCAGTTTTTAATAAAAAATTTCAGGCATTCAAAGAAATTGGAAAGTATGACCCATTCAAAGGAAAAATATCAACAAAAATATCTTAAAAAAGAGTTATTAGCAGACCTATTAGACAAAGATGTTAAAACAACTGTTTAAATATGCAAAAAGAACCAAAGGATGATTTGGAGAAAGTCAAGAAAATGATACATGAACAAAAAAGAAATGTCACTAGATAGAAAACTTAAAAAAAAAACCCCAGAAATTCTGGACCTATAAAGGACAGTAATTGAAATGAAAAATTTGCTGGAGGGATTTAAAGGTAGATTTGAGCAGGCAGAAGAAGGAATCAGCCAACTTGAAGATAGAGGAGAGGAAATTATCATGTCTGAGGAACAGTAATGAAGAAGATTGAAGAAAAATGACCAGAACATATTTATCACACCATAAAAGCAAAACTGTATACTCATTATGGGAGTTTCAGAAGAGGATGATAGTGAGAAAGGGGCAGAGAGAATATTTGAAGAAATAATGACTGAAAACGTGCCAAAAATATATGAACATCCAAGTAGCTCAATAAAGTCCAGGTAGGATGCATTCAAAGAGACTCACACGGAGACACATTATAATCAAAACTGAAAGACAAAGACAGGATCTTACGAACACCAGAAGAGGGGATTCACCACATGCAAGAAATCTTCAATGACAGTATCAGCACTTTCTGATCAAAATGTTTGGAGGCCAGAGGCAGATATGTTCAACATTCTAAAGGAGAGAAACTGTCAACTAAGACTCCTATAATCCCACAAAACTGTTCTTTGTAAATGAGGGTGAAATTAAAACATTGCCAGATAAACAAAAGCTAAGGGCGTTCACTGCCACCTGAAATGCTGAAGGGAGTCCTGCAGGGCAAAATGAGAGGATACTGTACAGTAACCGGAAGGCATATGAAGAAGTAAAATTTTTAATAAGGGTAAATATGTGGGCAATTATAAAAGCTAATATATTTTAACAACATTGTAACCCCACTTTTTGTTTTCTATACAATTTAAGACAGTAATAAATTTAAAAGAACCATTAAGTTCAGTTTGGGGGCATGTCATACATAAATATATAATTTTGTGAAAACAACAACTGAAAAGAAGGGATCAGAGCTGTTAAAGGATCAGAATTTTTGTACGATACTGAAGTTAAGCTGGTATAAATTCAGATTAGAGTGTTATAACCTTAGAATGCTAAATGTAATCTCCATGGTAACATCAAATAGCTAAAGAACACACACAAAAGGAAATGAGAGAGGAATTTAAATGTTTCATTACAAAAAAAACAACTAAACACAAAAGAAGACCAATGTAGTAAATGAAAGACACAAAAGATATAAGGCGTAGAAAACAAATAGCAAAATGACAGAAGCCCTCCCTTATCAGTAATGACTTTAAAGGTAAATGGTTTAAACTCTCCACTGAAAAGATAGAGATCGGCAGAAGAAAAAAAGTAAAGCACAACATCCAACTAGATACTGTTTAAGACTCACTTTATACCTAAAAATACGAATAGATTAGAAGAATAGAAAAAGATACTCCATACAAATAGTAACCAAAGGAGAGCAGGGTTGGCTATATTAAAATCAAACAAAATAAAACTTATTTAAAAATATTGCAAGAGAAAAGTAAGGACATTATATATTAATAAAAAATTCAACACAGCAAGAGGTATAAGAATGATAAACACAATACCTACCAAGATAAGTCCTGAAGTAACAGAAAACCTGAATAGTCCTATAACTAGTAGGGGGATTGAATCAGTCACCAAAAATCTATAACGAGGAAAAGACTTGGACTTGATGGCTTCCCTGATGAATTATATCAAATAATTAAAAACTAACATCAATCCTTCTCAAACTTCAAAAACATCGAGGAGGAGGTGGTATTTTCTAATTCATCGTATGAGGCCTGCATTACCTTGATAGCAAACACAAAGACACTACAAGAAAACTAGTGACCGCTATCTCTTATGAACACTGATGCAAAAATCCTCTTCAGAATACTAGCAAACAAAATTCAGCAGCATGTTAAAGGATTATGCACGATGACCAAGTGGGATTTTTTTCCGGAATGCAAGGATGATTCAATATATGAAAAATAACCAATGTAATACACTCTATTAACAAAATGAAGGAAAAAACCCTGATATGATAATTTCAATTTATGTAGGAAAAAATACAACAAAATTAAACACCCTTTTATTATAAAAACTCTTAACAAAATAGGAATATAAAGAAACAACCTCAGCATAATAAAAGCCATACGTGAAAACCCACAGTGAACATTATACTCAATAGTGAAAACCAGAAAACCTTCCCTCTAAGGTCACGACCAAGGCGAGGATGTTCGCTTCTGCCACTTCTCTTTAACATAGGACAAGCAGCTCTAACTAGAAAAACTAGGCAAGACAAAGAAATACAGTTGGCCGTTGAACAATACAATTTTGAATTGCGTGGGTCTACTTATGTGCAGATTTTAAAGTTTCACATGTAAGTGAACCTGAGCAGTATTCATTTTATCTTACGGCATTTTTGTTATTTTTCTCCTTGTACTTTCTGATGATGTTTCTCTAGATAATAAAATATGCATGCATAATTTATTGCAGTGTAGATTAAAAATTTATTACTTCATAAAAATATAAGAAATTTATAGCAATATTTTAATTGTCATATATTTTACTTCTAAATATTTTATAAAAGCCATTTTTGTTATTTGTACTTTAAATGTACTTATCTTTAAAAAGATAAGAAAATATGTATGTAAATATTGGAATAATAATGTCAATTACCTCTAATATTTACTGACCAGTTTTGTTTTTCTGGAGTTCTTAATACCTTTTGATAAAATCTAGTTTTTATCTGATACCATTTTACTTTAGGCTATAAAAATTCTTTCAGTGTTCCTTGCGATGGAGATTCATTCTTTTAGGTTTACACTCTAAAAATGACTTCATCAGATGTAATGTTGATCAATAAAATTGGCGAATATAAAGAAAAATGTATTGCTTGGTAGACTTTTTAGAGAAGGACACTCACACTGCTACAAGGAGTAGGGAATGACCAGAGCTTCAGAAAATTGTTTTTTGGCACTCAGATTTTAAACTGTTTTATTCTTTGACTTAAATATTAAAATTCCTGAAATTTACGAGGAAATCCAGATATGTGCAAAGGTATATCTACTAGGTGCATGCTGTATCCTTATTTTCCATAACAAAAAGTGATAATAATCTCTAAGTTATTTAAGAAAATGACAATACATCTGTATGGTAAAATAATATTTAGCTACTAAAATTTATGCATCAGAATACATTACTAGAGTTGAGAAAATGCTAAGAAATGTATAATATGAAATAACTTAAAAAGTACATGTGTTTTTACTTGCGTAGAAACACGTGATGCACATCAAATTTCAGCAGTAGTAATTGTCTTTGTGCTTTTTTTGTGTTTGCCAAGCTTTCTGTGCAGACTCTGTAATTAAGCCGAAGTCCTATACTATTTATTCAAGGAAGAATTATAAAGAAAATATTAGCTATAATGTGGAATGAAAAACAACGAATGAACTCCTTCTGACCTTTGGAGTCTACACAGTTCTCTGGGGAGTATGGATATCTTTCTTTGCCTGAAGGGCCCACATGAACCATTTAATTTGTATTTCATATCTTCTCTATTCTTTGCTTAATGAGCTATGGTAAAGGGATAAATGCTAACTTGAGAAAGACATAGAAACCACATAATGTAATTCTGAATTAAAAAAGCCAATATTAAGTGGAAGTGACATTCAATTTTACAAGACTAATGAAAAGTCTGGCTTCTTTTTTGCAGGTTTCCTATGTGTTCTGAAGGTAGTATTTTCTGTTTGCTGGAATGTATTATGGTTCTTTTTTACTAGAGAACTGGGAACTGGAAATTGTTAGCCTTGTGACATAAAATGAATTATTTTGGCCAGGGGCTCGTTGACCTATCAGGCAAATGATAATGAATAGAAAAAGTGTGTATTCCTTACAAAAGTTTAATCTCTATTTTTATCTATGCACACATGCACTACCTTAAGAAGAGTTGTGCTATTGTGTATTTTAAGGTCATGAAGTACTATGGCAAAGTGGAATTTAGATCCTCTGACAACAGGTTAATTACCAACTCATTCTCTTGGTGAAATAGAAAGTGCAGAGGACTTATGTTTGAAAGAGAATTGCTAAGGGTGCTATTTTACCTTAATATACCTGTTACTTTGGAACAGTACTAATATGTTACTTAATACTTGATAGATGTGGGTGGGAAGAGATATGATCTAATTTTACTTAATGATATGATTTCTGTTTCTAGTCGGAACAAATTAGTTGCATTTATGTTTCAGCTGGAAAGGAATTTATAGAAAACCTTGAATATGATGAGTATATGAGAATATAAATTTTATTTTCTCCCACTTAACATTTTATTGTGAAATACATATATTTACCTCGCTTGATATTTTATTGTGACTATTAAGTATAGCAATATTTTTCAGAAACATTATCTTCAGTGGATACATTGGATTCTCCTAAAGGGAAAGTCTCTTCTTCCTTCACCAACCAATAGGTTGCTGCTGAAAGACCTATTCTGTATTCCGGGACAGTATAATATCATGAGATCACATGAATTAAAAATAAAGGTTTATGAAACTTCCCAAATGTCAGTGATCACACCAGCAGATTACTAAAAAAAGAAGGTAATTTCTCTTTAGTCTCTGATTAGATGTGGTTTTCCTAAGCAACTTATTTTTAACTTCTGGATAGTATATGCTATAGAAATGACTGTATTTTTTAAAAGATTTACTGTATTTTGCCATGAACAATGCTCACCTTTTTGCCCACATTTCTGAGGGAAAAATAAGGATGCACATTATACATGGGTAGTACTAATTCTGTATCTATATAAATGTTTTTAATTCTCTGATTTGTGCTTATGCATTAAAAATGTAACTCTAGAAAGCAATAACAATATCTGTATGTTCAAAAATAAATGCTAAAATTCCCTTATAATACAAAAAACAAGTATCTAAATATAAATAAATACAAAATTGAATTATAAATTAAAACAAAAGTTTTTTTCTGAAAGTTTTGGCAAAAAATGTGGGTGTGCATTCTATATGGCAAAATGCAGTATTTATTTATTTTTGGAGAGGGGGGAAAGGAGGGAAACAGAGAGGGAGAGAAACATTGATGTGAAAGAGAAACAATGATTGGTTGCCTCTCAGATGCACCTTTACAGTGCCCCGTCCAGGGACTGAACCCATAACCTAGACATGTGCCCTGACTGGGAATCGAACTGGTGACTATTTGCTTTGCAGGACAACACCCCACCAACTGAGCCACACCAGTCAGGGTGTAACACTGTAAAATTGCAATGGTGGGAAATTGCAACCCACCCCACCATTCCTTTGACATTGTTTCTGTAAGTTCTGACTCTGACTAATATGTAGCTTACAAATGAACAGCAAGTTTGTATGAGAATCCTAGGAACTAGTTTGAAAAGATACAGACCCTGACCTTCAGGCATCCCAGCTCTGGGAGATTGCTGACCTTCAACCCTGGAACCAGGATAAAGTAAAGTCAGGATGACGTGAAGTCGGGATGACTAACCAGGATGACGCTCACCAGACCATCACTTGCCTTACAGGAACGGACTGTACTTGTCTGCACGTAAAGAACTTTGCAACCCCCTCCCTTGATCTCTGTGTTCTGTTCCCCTCTCCCTCCTTATAAAAGCGGTGGAGATGGGCTTTGTAACATGAGCCCCCATCTCATTAGAGATAGACTTTGAGACATGAGTCCCGCATTTTCCAAATGGCTGGTATCTGCAAATAAACCAGTTCCCTTTACATCAGTACCCGCTTCTCGAGTATTGGCTTTCATAGCGGCAGGCAGCAGGACTTGCTTTCGGTTACAAGAGCATGACTATATGTAAATTTCGCCTGCTAGAAGTTTTGAACAAAGTTACAGTGTAACTACAGAATCTATAAATACTTCACTTAGTATGCTATACCTCAACCTCACTTACTGCAAATATAATTTAGTTTATCATCTGTATTCATCTTTATAAGATACATTAAATTTGTTGGAAAAAATTAGTATACAAATAACAACTCAATAATAAAAATTACCACAAGGAAATTACCTGGTCTCTCTGAATATCAGTTTTCTAATCGGAAGAATGTAGATAATTATTTCAATCTTTTGGGGTAGTCATTATAAGGTTTAAATTAGATGATTTAAGTGAAAGCCTATTATGTAAACAGGGAGGGAGTAGTGTTCAAAAGATACCTTCCATCCTTTTCTTCAGAGACAGAGCTAGTATATAAATTTTATTTGCATTGAACACACTTGCTGTTAAGCAGCACCATTCTGAAATGACCCCAAGTAGATGACAACCTGTCTAATATTACCAATATCTTGGTATTTTACATCGAGCAATTTCATATATAAAAATCAATTAAAATATAATGAAATAAAATAAAAATGTTTTTCAGTTTTCAAATGATTGTTTTGGTAATACATAGAGAAATGCTGTTTTCTCTTTACTGTAGGAAAGAATAACCACAACCATTTCTGTAGCAATATAGTTTCTTTTTAATTTTAATTTTTTAAATCACAGTTTACTTTTAATATTATTTGTATTGGTTTCAGGTGTACATCACAGTGGTTTACAATCACATACTTTACGTAGTGTTTCCCCCACTATTTCCAGTAGCCACCTGGCATGATACAGAGTTACCGCAATATGATCGACCATATTCCTTCTGCCACACTTTACATCCTCATGACTATTTTGTAACTACCCATCTGTGCTTCTTCATCCCTTTACCTCTTTCTTCCAGACCTCCAACTGGCTTCCCTCTGGCTCTCTGTGTCTTTGAGTCTGTTTCAATTTTGTTTGTTCATTTATTTTGTTCTTCAGATTCCACATATAAGTGAAATCATTTGGCATTTGTCTTTCTCTGATGGACTTATTTCACTGACCTTAATACCATCTAGGTCCATTTATGCTGTTTCAAATGGTAGGATTTAATTCTTTTTTTATGGTCGAGTAATTTTCCATTGTATATATGTACCACAGCTTTTTAATCCACTTGTTTACTGATGGGTAAATTCGTTCCCTCTGTCTCTTGGCTATTAGCCATATAATCTTAAAATACCATATACTAAGACTATGGCTACTTATATATAATTTTATAAAATATAGTTAAGATGTCTTACATTTTCATTGATAAAATATGTAAGAAAGAAAAAATAGTGCAGAACACTTCAGGCACAATACAATGTAAAATTTATGTCAATAATAAGATTACTAATAAACCAGGGATGCTTATATTTATGAAGAAACATTTACCTCATTACATGTTTTTATTAATTTGATTTTCACATAATATGTTAATATGTGGCTTGTTTAAATTGTACTTTGCCTTTAAAATACTACTGAATAGATAGAGAGTAAGCAGATAGTCGGGGGTGGGGTGGGGTTAGGGAATGGAGGGACTGAGCAAAAAGGAGAAAGGACTCATGGACATGGACAAGAGTGTGGTGATTGCAGGGGGGAGGGGTGTATAAGGGGGATGAATGGTAATGGAAAAAATACAATAAAATTAAAAATAAATACTTTCACAATTTGTAACATGTATATGATGCAGTTACGTAGTTACATCAGCTTGGTGTTGGGATGAATGAGGGATGTAGCCTATTATCATAGGGTTAGCTCATGACACTCTTATTTTTCCTTGCTTAAAGTTAAAACAAAAAACTTCTCTAATGTTTACAAATAATTAGGATATACAACTTACATGTTGTGACAAAATACAAAATTAGCAACAAATGATAACTTATGTGAAAAAAATGTCTCATGCAGGAAAGAGAAAGTTTAGTGTTAAGTACATCCTTTAAAGAAAAATGAACTAACTGAGCTAATAGTAGTTGGACAGTCTGCTCTTCCTTGCTCCATGTCCCAATACTCGAGAGAACTGAAACAATGAGAAAGAACGTGTGACTGGGAAGAACTAGAAACATAAAAGATCTGAGTTTCTGTTACAGGTTTTGTTTTGGTTTTTTTTCTGTGATTTCCCTGTATTTATTCTTTTTCAATAAGATCATGATACCATAATCTATTCTTTCAGTTCCTTTTTAGGGCAAAAACTCTCAGAGGAGATGTTTTGTCCAGGGAGAGTCATTAACATGATATCCTACCAAAGCCACATATAGTCAGAGAGAAGAAATGATTAAGCCCATGACTACCTTCTATCCTGGAGCAAGAGACATAAAGTTAGAAAGAAGCAATGGGGAAATTTGTTATTTCTCCCTTCTCCATGTGAATATGCACCAATTTGCTTTTCAAAAATAAATACAAAGGACCCTGGCTGGGTAGCTCAGTTGGTTAGAGCGTTGTCCCCATACACCAAGGTTGGGGGTTTGATCCCCAGTCAGGGCACGTGCAAGAAGCAACCAATGAAAGCATGAATAAATAGAACAACAAACTGATGTTTATTCCCCCTTCTTTTTCTCTAAAGAAGAAAATCAATTAAAAAATAAATAAATAGGAAGAGAACTACTTGAACAAATTTGAAAAATGAATGAAAACCTTAAATGATACCTGAATTTAATTTTTAGTCTTGGCTTTTGCCTACAGCAAAGTTTTCCTTTATCTCTCAAATTGAGAGAGAGGAAGAGAGAAAGTGAGAGAGAGAGAGAGAGAGAGAGAGAGAGAGAGAGGAGAGATCCTTTTAAAAGATAGATATTTTTCATTGTTTAGAAAATGAATGAGACATTATAAAAATTTATATCTATAATAATTACTGTCACCATTTAAAACATGCATCTTTATTAAGAATGCTAAATTTATGCCTTGAAACAATATTATAATTATGATCTCAATTTAATGAACTCTTGAAAATAACCTGGCAGTTATGATTGATTATAGTTTATTATTTAAGTAAACAATAAATAAACACATCTTGAAAATTTTGTTTTTCTACCATATTACCTATTTATAATTTTAGAAAGAAAATATGACCAAAATGAAATTTCCTTAATCAGACAAATTCTGAGATTATAAATTAGGACCTTAAATTAATTTGGGTACTTTCTCAGACCTGTGAATTATTGGGACATGTCGTGGGTAAAAAAAATACATCACTATTGTATTATTGAGCTTGTGGTGAGATTCCACTGAATGTACTATTTAAACATTATTGGGTAGATGTTACTAAGTTGGCTTTTATCAGCCAAGGAACAATTAGTACATAGTTAGTACATGCCTTCCAGTTGTTCAGAATAATGTTAACTAGGAATATATATGCATAAGACATGGGTTTCATTTTTAAGATATTTATACTTAAAGAAACAGTAATTAACATAGGCAATAATAGTCAACAGTCAAGATTGGTCTTTGATTACACATAAAATATTGCGGTATCTACTTTAAGTTTTCTAGGTTCTTGGACAAGGAAGATAGATCTCTTGTAACCAAGCCACATCTTCTAACCCATCATCTGGTCACCCAGGCTCCTAACAAAGATGGGTCATAACAAAGCATCGCTGCAAACAACCCAGTGAATACTTCCTGAGACAAGTAAAAGTTGGTATGAGGTCTGTCCAGAAAGTATCCAGCCGTGTACTATGAAAAATAGGCATTTATTGAAGAAGATACAAGAAACACTGTACATGGGACAATGACATCTCAGTCTCCTTCAAAGTGGGCACCTTGGGACCTCACACAGTTCTCCAAATTGCCATCAGCTGCCCCATGGTATTTTCCTGAATATCAGCAACTGTCTGGTCTGAAATCTCTTCCCTTTCAAAGGTGATTTTAGTTTCGGGAAAAGCTGGAAGCCACAGGTGCCAAATCTGGGCTGGGGGGTGGCTGAGTCACCTGGGTGGTTTGATGTTTTTCCAAAAAAGTCTGCACGAGACGTGACGCATGAGTGGGCGTGTTGTTGTAATGAAGCTGCCAATCACCAGTTGCCCATAGCTGCAGCCTTCTGAATCATCTGAGTAGTTTCTGCAGAGGAATATCCAAGCTTACCACAAAATTTGATGCATATTTGTTGTTCTACTTGCTCAATGGTTTTGAATGCCATGGCCACATGCTCACTCGGTGGTATGTACCGCCCCCACTGACTAGTACAGTCATCATTGTTCACACACACACATTCCAGTCCACTCTCCTTGGCTGCCAGGTTACATCGATGTCACCGCAAACCATTCTTATTATATTAACGACGGTTGGATGTTTTCTGGACACACTTCATGTAGGAAGACATAAAATTCCGCCAGTAGATCATATTCTTCTTTCTTTTACTTTACAGTTGTGAAACTAAAATATATGCAAGTAATGTTTACTGTGGATATTTCTCTCTGCATTCAGAGGAAATTTTCTTGTGTATTGCCTTCCTCTTGGATCCCACGGTACTGGAGAACAATATCCAAATTTTACTCTCTGAATTGCTCTAAGGTTCTATGCCTAATGAATGGGTAACTAATAAATATACGATGCTGATATACGTAGGTCACTTAAAGATTAGTCAAAGAGTGTTAAGAGAAATTTTTCTATTGGCTAGAACCTATAGCTGATTACAAACACCAGCAGCCAACCTGAGTAAGTCACATTTGAAAATGATTTTAGGAATCACTGTGGATTTTAACCTGGACTGGAGAAGATTTAACAGATATTTTAATGGGAGGAGACTTACTGGCGACCAATTTACTTGTATGGATCATTCTTGAAGGCAAGTGTGGATTATATATCATTTTAAAGAGTCACAATTTGCCAAATACTGCTGAATGTACTGAAGTACTTTACATTCTGAAGCCTTTTTCAGATACTGTAGTCTTCAGCATTATACAGATATTTTCATCTAAAATTTTGGTATTTTATGCATACGTACATCATTATTCATCTACAAACCAATAATAAGTATAAAAGCAGTATTATATGAGTAAACCTTTAATGATATCATTAATATTCTTGATATTATCCTGATTGAATTTTAGTTCACTAGCAGCATATATGTCATTATTTTTTCTTCTAACTTATTAGTGTGGGGATATGTGTTAGGGTACTAAATGACTTGCTTGGTTAAGACAGTCTAATTTTTTTTAAATAAAAACTTGGAATAGCTGGACATGTGACTAGGAACTGTACATCATGTAGACATAATTCACTTAATGAATTGTGTCTAGCTGCTGTGATTAAATTGATATGGCTACCAACAGAGTGAATCATAATACTTCATGACCTTAGTCTAATTCATTTTCCTGGGGACATGCACCAGCATGCTCAAAAATAGACGCTAAATAGATCCTTGGACTGAAATTTCTGAATGTACATTTCCCAGTGTAAATCTCTCTCTCTGCTTCACACACACACACACACACACACACACACACACTGAGGCTGTGGAGCAGGGTGGAAGAAATCTAGATTTTTGTCCAACTATCAGGTTCATTTTACTAGTCCTCTGGTCATAATTCTGCCCTTATCCCCATAGCCATTGGTTAGGATTATTGTAACGCTATTTATACCTAAAAGTAAAATAGAAGATTAATACATGAGTGATTATAAGTAGAATTGATATAATAATAGGCTAACATTTTAGAACATTTTATAAATTTCAAAAGACTTTCATGTGTATAAACTTCTTCAAGACACAACGTAACTATCGATTAGACAGACATTGTTAATCCATTTTAGAGAGGAGCAAAGATTTTAAAAGACTTATTGAAAACTATATAATCTATTGGTATCAGAGACATCACTAAAAATCTTCCTCTCAATTGCTATTGCAGGGCTTTCTTGCAGTGACAATATTAAAACATCACACTTGCCAGTTGAATATTTTCAGTTTAATAATTTATAGAATTTCTTTTTTAAGGCTGGATGGCAAGTAGACAAGAGCTAGTTTCATTATAATTCTTTATAACATGACAGCTTCAGTTTTTCTTAATTGTTCCCACTGGTGTGAGCTCATGTGTGGTGGGAAGATATAGTAGATATTAGGTAAAACAAAACTGATAAGTTCTAGGTCTCAGATAAAATTTTAGAAAATATCACTTAAATAGCAAATCTATGTTATTATAAAGGAATGAAGATAAACAGAGAAACTTAAAAAAATAATTATTAGAATACTACATAATGGAGATTTCATTGCATAGATTATCTCTTGTTTTTATGGGAGACATTTGACAAATTTACCAATAAATTCCTTAAGGTTAAAGGGTTTAAATTTGAGTTAGATAATATTATTAGGTATATAACATATTTATAACTAGTTAATCTCAGGCATATTGATCAATGACAATCCCAATAAAAATTTATAGATGTGTACAAAGAATTTTATCACTTTGTTTCTCTGTTAAAAATTGTTCCATTTGAATGAACTCTCTTTGTATAATTTGAATGTGTGGAAAAATGCTGTGTAGGCAAAACACCCACACACACCATCACCACCACCATCACCACCGCCACAAAAATATAATGATAACTTCTTCTGAGGCCCTTAGTTTCTGCACATGAAATCTTATGAGATTTATCACCAAGTAAGATAATAGAAGAACTCCTAATTGTAAATATTTTATAAAATCAATAGATTTTCCAAGGAAGAAAAGTGAAGAAGTCTTCTTGGGTTTAATGAAGTTGTTGCCAACATTAAGAACAATTAACACAAAAATTGAGCTTTCCTGAAATTTTCCACACTTTAGAAATACTCAATCATAACTCCATTTCAGGATGTCAGTAGAATATAACGTTAATTAAACCATATTCTATGAGGCTTCTAGAATTTTTTAAATTTAATTTAATTTTAAATTTTTATTGTAGTTTTTCCATTACCATTTAATCCCTTTATACCCCCTACCCCCTGCAATCATCACGCTGTTGTCCACGTCCAGGAGTCCTCTTCCTTCTTTGCCCAAGGCCTCCACCCTCTGCATTATGATATTTTTAAAAGCACTACAGGCATTCATCCATTGCTGCTCACAAAGCGAAAAGTGAGCTTATCTTTCCAGTCAATAGACAGACATTAAGTGACTTCTAAGTATAAAATGCTGATAAGTATAAAATGCTAATATCCTTAGTTTTATGTATTTTAAGAACAGATATAATGTCTGGAATATGTGAAGAAAAATACTCAGAAATTATTAAAATATCATTTATAATTATTCTATTATATAATTTAAACCCCACCACATCCTCCTGGAGGTTTATTTATTCTGAATGCAACACCTTTGCAAAAAGGAACATTCAGTATAGTACATAAGATAGAGCTGCACATACAAGAAGAATGTGTGGTAAATGGTTTTATAATGTCTTGGTAATAAAAACAACCTCTAAGAATGGTACAAAATAAAACGGCTTTTATTAATTCTTTAAAAAGTAAGGGATAATAATTGGTTGCTTAGGACATTTAAAAAATTTAAACTTTTTCAAAATGGAAACCCACCAGCTCATTTAGTCAACAAATTAAGTTTTCTCTGGAATATGTTTAAAAGGTAAGATCAAGAAAAATATCTCTACTAATGCATCCACCCACGTTGCCCACATATTAGCGACTGATCTTACAACCCCTGACTATTGTCTGCCTCTGGTATGTAATAGGAAATAAGATGGCCAGAGATACCATCTTCAAGGACAAATGGCCAAAGTCAGAGCTGGTACAGTCATGAGGTGTACTGTTATCTCCATTGGAATTTGAAGCTTTCTGCTAGATTGTGGATTTGTAAAACAAGAAAATTTCACAAGTGGGCAATGAGGTATTTACTTACCAGTTTCAATGTGATATGCTTTTTTTGGGATGTGGAATATGAATAGTTTCCCTAGTTTTAAGCATTCTTTCAAATAAAACACTTCCTTCTGTTCTGATTGTCCACTTGCTAAACCACTTTCTTAATAATTTGGGAATATAATTTAAAAATTATTAAATATTTATAAGTAATTTGATATTCCAGGTATCTTGATACTGGGAATGGTGCACTCTCAAATCACAGGTAAGTGAAGTGCAGCCCAGGGTACATAAAAACACTACCTGTTTTTGTGCGATCCATGTGCTGAGAATAGTTTTTATATTTTTATATGGTTGAAAAAACCAAAAGAATAATAAGATTTTGTGACTCATAAAATTATGTGAAATTCAAATTTTAGTAAATACATAAAATGTGACTGGTAAACAGGCATGCCATCACTTACATATTGTTTTTGCTGCTCTCGCACTACAGTGTATTGAAAAATTGGCAAGAGAAACCATATGATCTGCAAATCCTTAACTATTTATTAAAAGTTTGCTATCTGGTCTTTTACTGCAACATTTGCTGATCCCTGCTTTGGATTATAGAAATGATTGATTTCCATCTATTGGAAATGTGATTTAAAATTAAAGGAAAATTGTTGGAGGAACACGTGGGGGTTCTAAAGTGACCTAGGATGAACAACGAGACATTATTCTCCTCGGTCTAAGATTAATTTTGGTATGATTGTGATCGGATTAAATTAAATATTACCCTGGGAAACTGTTTCACATCTGAAAAATTACAGCATCTGATAATTTGAAATCCAATGTTTATGGTTAACTTTAAAATAGTATGTTTTTCAAAATAACAAGTAAATCATCACAAACATCTTCAATAACTCTCACTTACAAAATTTTATATTTGGTGAATGTAAATACAGGGCTCAGTTGCTAAAAGTCCATCTCTCATGACTTCCAGTGAAGAACTAACAGCCAGGTCAGACTGAAACTCCACACCCCTTCAAATCTCCCCCCCTCTCTCCAACCTTGCTATAGATCAGAAGCCTGGGCCAGAAATTTTAAACTGGAAACCTTGGGTCAAATTCAACCTACACACATATATTTTTCTTTCCTGATCTTTGTTGTATTTAAAAATTTTAAATAATTGCCAACATATAAAAATTTAGGAGATTTCCCTTACAATGTTGGTTCTGGAAGTTTTTAAGTTCTCACACATAATCCGATGCGGAAGCATGATTATAGCTGAGTAGCAGCTGACCTTTTCGTAGAAGGCATGATCTCCCCAATTAGCTGTGGCCCTCAGCTGGGTTACATTGCCTCCCTGGCCCAGGACGTTGCAGCGTGCCCTTGGAAGCAGCCAACTCCATGAGGAAAGCCGGAATGGAAGTTTGTGTGGGATCTGAAGAGAGTGTTTCTCTGGCAGAGACACAAAGAGTAACATTCTCAGGGATCTGGGAAGAGGACAAGAGTTTTATGTGAGTTACACAGTGGTTTATAATCCACAATGACATTCTCTACTAGGTAACAGGTTGGTGGTAATGTCATTGTAACAGGAAGTATGAATTATGTTTGTTATTAAATGAAGTGTAATAGTTGTAAATATAATCATTATTATATTGTTTCTATATGAATTTGAATTAGGGTTCTGTAGTTTTACACTGACTAAAATAGTTGCATCGGTGACTTTGTATGAGACTGAATGGCTTTACTTGGTGTGGCTCCATCAGGCACAATGAGAATGGACAGCAGGATGTTATGGAGAAACACATTTTATATGAGTCACTGTTTCAAAGACAGACTGGCTGATTCAGGTTCTAATATGTTCCCAATTACTACAGGTGTTCACAGTAGGACATATGAATTGTTGGTAGGTGTTTTTGCTTAGTAAATTTATACATCATTTGAGTTGTTGAACTAGATAGTGAATAAAATGGTGTTTATCTTTCTAATTCAGAGAAGCTACGATTCCCTGTTCAAATATGTGTTTAATCAGTTAATGATTAAAATACACATACGTGTGTATATGTGTCTGTATAGAGGTGTAATATATTATCTATCCATCTCTCTCTCTAATTATGTGGAACCATAACAACATAAACAGGGGTGGCAAAGTAGGTTTACAGTTGTGAGTATGTCAAACACCAAGTTTATCCTTCTTCTTATTATTTATTAATTATTGTATTATTTTTATATGAACAACTGAAAACCTACTTTTGCCCATATATATATTATATATTTTGCCTATATATATATATATATATTATATGTGAGTTATACACACATATCTTAGATATCATGTGTAAGAGAATGCTCTTGCTTTATACTTAAGAAAAAATGAATTTACAGGCTCGTCAGATGAATCTGCTATATTCCGTCAGGTATGGTGCCTAGAACACGAGGCTTTAAAATCCTGGATTACTGTTTTCCTCTTCCTTCTCTTTTTCCTTCTATGTCATATTTAATGGCTCCTAAATGACTGTAAAATATTTTATTCAGTTAGCCTATCATTTGACATATTTTTAAAATTGAAGATAAGACTAATTATAATTCATTAGTCAATCACTAATTATTTTCCCTGCTAGGCGAATGACATTGTCCTACTTTGAAATAAAAACAGTGAATAAGACAGAAAACAGTACCTATCCTCTAGATATAATGAGAATTCTCTATTGATATAATCAAGTCCAGATGAAAAAGATTAAAAATACATGAGGTCAAAGTCAAGTCTTCAGACTATATAGAAATTAATAAAAATGAAAATACTATGAATTAGAGCCTATGCAATACAGCTAAAGTAGTACACAAAGGAGAATTTGTTGTCTTAAAAACTTGTCAAATGAGAAATGAAAATCAATGTATTAATATTGAGTTAAACAAACTAGGTAAAGAATAACATAAGTTCAATAAAAGCTTAAAATATATACTAGAAATCAAAAGAAATTAATAAATTATAAAATAGTAGAACTGAAAATATTTGAGTGGTGATTGTTCCATGATAAATCTCACATACCTTTTTAAACTTATATGTCTATTATGTTTTGTACTTTTTAAAAAAGATTGTGTTTGTTTATTTTCAGAGAGAGGGGAAGAGGAGAAAGAGAGGGAGAGAAACATCAATGTGTGGTTGCCTCTCATGTGCCCCCTACTGGGGACCTGGCCTGCAACGCAGGCATGTGCCCTGACTGGGAATCGAACCAGCGACCCTTTGGTTTTCAGGCCCATGCTCAATCCACTGAGCTACACTAGTCAGGGCTGTTTTGTACTTTAGACACTTAAGTTTATATTATTGAATGTTGGTATTATACTTTGAATGTTTATAATGGTGGGGAGAATGACATATAGACATAAAGTTACTATCCACAGAGTTTTAAATACTTTTCTGTCACAGAATTTTCCCACAACATTTGTATAATTATTTAGAGCTTTTTAAATTTAAGCCAGACATATTTTGTTTATTTATTTATCTACTTAAAAATTATTTGTCTGGTATGGACATTTTGATGATTCTTTCAATCCACGAACATGGTATATCCTTCCATTTATTTGTGTCTTCCTAATTTCTTTCTTCAGTGTTGTGTAGTTTTCTCAGTACAGGTCTTTCACCTCCTTGGTTAGGTTTATTCCTAGGAACTTTATTTTTCTTGTTGCTATAGCAAATGGGATTTTTTTCTTGATTTCTGTTTCTGATCTTTCATTGTTGGTATATAAAAATGCCTTTGATTTCTGAATATTGACTTTGAACCCTGCTGTTTTGCCAAATTTGCTTATTAGGTCGAGTAGTTTTGGGGTGGAGTCTATAGGGTTTTATATGTACACTACTATATCAACTGGAAAGAGTGACAGTTTTACTTCTTCCTTTCCAGTTTGGATGGCTTTTATTTCTCTTTCTTGTCTGATCACTATGGCTAGGACTTCCAATAATATGTTGGATGAAGTGGTGAAAGCGGACATCCTTGTCTTGTTCCTGATCTTAGTGGGAAAGTTTTAGTTTTTTCCCATTGAGTATGGTGCTCACTGTAGGTTTCTCGTATATGGCCTTGCTCCCTCTACTCCCACTTTGATGGGTGTTTTTATCGTAAATGGGTGCTGTACTTTATCAAATGCTTTTCCTGAATCTATTGACATGATCATGTGAGTTTTGTCTTTCCTTTTGTTTATATGATGTTCTGAGTTTCTTGATTTGCGAATATTGTACTATCCTTGCATCCCTGGGATGAATCCCACTTGATCATAGTGTATGATCTTTTTAATGTATTGCTGGATGTGGTTTGCCAGTATTTTGTTGAGGATTTTAGCATCTATATTCATCAGTGATATTGGCCTGTAGTTTTCTTTCTTTGTTATGTCTTTATCCGGTTTTGGGATTAGGATGATGCTGGCCTTATAAAAAGAGTTTGGGAGTCTTCTCTCTTCTTGGATTGTTTTGGAATAGTTTGACAAGGATAGGAATTAGCTCTTCCTTAAATGTTTTGTAAAAGTCTTGAAGAAATTTATAGATTCAGTGCAATCCCTATTAAAATACCAAGGACATATTTCACAAATATAGAACAAACATTTCAAAAATTTATATGGAACCATAAATGTCCATGAATATCCTCAGCAATTTTAAGAAAGTAGAAGAAAGTAGGAGGGATCACCATACCTGAAACTATACTACAGGGCCACTGTAATTAAAACAGTCTGGTACTGGCAAAAGAACAGACACATAGATCAATGGAACAGAATAGAGAGCCTGGATATAAACCAAGTCTCTATGGTCAATTAATATTCAACAAAAGGACCAGAAGCATAAAATGGAGTAAAATTAGCATCTTCAACAAATGTTGTTGGGAGATCTGGACAGCTACATGCAAAAAAATGGAAATTGACCACCAACTTCCAACTTATACCATACACAAAACTAAACTCAAGATGGATAAAAGACTTAAATATAAGTTGTGACACCATAAAAGTCCTAGAAGAGAAATAGGCAGGAAAATTTCAGATATCCCATGCAGCAATATTTTTATTTCCCCTGGAGCAAGGGATAGAAAGGAAAAAAAATAAACAAATGGGACTATATAGAATTAAAAAAACCTTCTGCATGGCTAAAGAAAACAGCATTAAAATGAAAAGAGAACCAACAGTATGGGAAAACATATTTGCCAATGATACCTCAGACAAGGGTCTGATCTCCAAAATATGTGAAGAGCTCACATGATTCCACTCCAGGAAGAAAACAACCTAATTAAAAAATGGGCAAAGGACCTGAACAGATACTTCTCCAAGAAGGACATACAGAAGGCTCAGAGACATACGAAAGGATGCTCAGCATCACTAGCCATCAGAGAGATGCAAATTAAAACCACAATGAGATACCACTTCACACTAGTCAGAATGGCCATCATAACCAAATCAACAAACAACAAGTGCTGGCAAGGTTGTGGAGAAAAGGGAACCCTAGTGCACTGTTAGTGGGAATGCAGACTGGTGCGGCCACTGTGGAAAACAGTATGGAATTTCCTCAGAAAACTAAAGATGGAATTGCCTTTCAATCTAGCGATCCCACTGCTGGGACTATATCCTAAGAATCCTGAAACACCAATTCAAAAGAACCTATGCACCCAATGTTCATAGTAGTGCTATTTAAAATAGCCAAGTGCTAGAAACACCGTAAGTGACCATCAGTTAATAAGTGATACATTTACACAATGGAATACTATGCAGCAGAAAGAAGGAAGGAGCTCCAACCCTTCAGGACAGCATGGATGGAACTGGAGAGTATTATGGTAAGTGAAGTAAGCCAGGCAGCAAAAGATAAATACCATATGATCTCACCTATAAGTGGAACCTTATCAACAAATTACATAAGCGAGCAAAATAGAACCAGAGACAGGGAAATAAAGAACAGAGTGACAGTGACCTGAGGGGAGGGGAAAGGGAGATAATGTGGCAAACGAGGGGAAGGGTCAAGTCACAGAACATGTATAAAGGACCCAAGAACAAAGACAATGGTGAGGAGGAGCACTGAACATGGAAAGTGGGGGGTGGGTAAAGCAGGGTAGAGTAATGGGGGAAAAATGGGGACAACTATAATTGAACAATAAACAATTACAAAAAATTTGTCTGAAACAAATTTCTCTTTTAACTCTGATAGACCTTTTAGAGAAAGACACATTTTTACCTATTATTAGAAATTAGAATGCAAGAGTATGATTCCTTCATGGAATTAAGAAGTAAGCTGCACCCAAAAGTCCTTTGCATATTAGCACGGTATTCTTGTACACTTTGGAGTTTTATTTTTGAGTATTTACTTTTGTTTCTGTCATCACAATGTCATTCATTCGTTCCTTGTCTTTGAGCTATTGTTTTCTCACAGAGTTGACTGTGTATGAATGTTTAAAAACAAACAAAAGTCCCAAATGAACTAATTTTAATTTCTCAAAAAAGAGAAGTCCATCAACATGGTTATGTAATAGTAGGGTATTTACTAAGATATAATTATACAGTTTTAATGAGACATTTAAAGAGTCTGAATAAAAATTGTTTTTCAGTTATCACCAAGATTTTTTGAATGTTTGCACTGTTTTATCTATGACAAATACAGTAACAGTGATTGACTACTTGCTATGTACCAACCACTATGTTGTGACTTATATTCAATATATTATTTTATCTTTATTTTAAAAAAATTTTAGTGGTATACTCTTTTATTCTTCTTTTCTCCTTTTTTATAATGTCTTCTGTCAAATATATATATGTACTATTGTTGTTTTACAGTGTCTTCTGTCAAATATATATATATATGTATATATAATGTATAATTGTTTTATTACACTTGTCCCAATTTTCTCCTGTTGCTCTTCCCTGCCTGCCCCCCCTATCTTGCTCCAGCATCAACCCCCACCCCGTTGTCCATGTCCAAGGGTCATTTATACCTGTTCGTTGACTAGGTCCTTCCCCTTCTTTCCCCTCTTATCTGCCTCCTCCCTTCCCCCTGGTCACTGTCAACCTGTTCCTTGTTTCCTTGCCTCTGGTTCTATTTTGCTTGTTTGTTTGTTTTGTTCATTAGGCTCCTCTTATAGGTGAGTTTAACCTTTAGATCAGTTCTGTAATACCCATGTTACGGATGTGTAAACAGAGACACAAAGTGGCTAAGGTCCTTGCTAAATATCACTCATCTAGTGAATGCTAGAACCACTACTCTTTCCCTCTTGTTAGTAGAGCCTTTCTAAAGAGTTTTTCCCCTAACTTTACGTCTTTTTACTAAAAACAGTATTTAATTGATGCTTTCTCTATTTTTCATTTATTTCCCAAGGACAAAAGATCATCTCATCTGTATCATGCTATCCCTTAAGTGATTTTCATTGTTATCCTTCTTGACTCCAAAGAGAAAGGTTTGGTTTCTTTGATCCTTTGATAAACCTGGAACATCTTTCCCTTTTACTTTTATCTTGTGTTTGGCTACTGCACAAGAAGAGATGCTTGGAACACCTAGCACTCCCTGTATCAGTTTGTGGCTTGGCAATAGGCACTCAGGAAACAGGAAAGATACTTTGTAGGAAGTGCCAATGACCTGTAACTAGACTTCTCTTTCTTTCATGGGTTATTTTCCTTTTACAACCTTGATCTTTTTATCTGAAGGAATTTTTACTATTTGTAATTTCATTGCATAGTTATCTAAGTCCATTTTAAGAAAATAAGTTCAAAGTTTTGTTTGATCTCTTTGAGGCTTCTCAGTGTTTCTTTTCTGGCTGAAGTTAGCTGTGATTATTGCTGTCCTTCACCTTTATTTTAGTTTTTTTCAAATCATAAAAGTTTTCAACTGTGTTTTCTTCTTTTCTCAGAGTTTCTTTCATTCCTCTTTTATTTTTATGCTACTTCTTTCTTACTTGCCCCTGATCTTCTCTTGTTTTAAAATATTCTTCCCCAAAATGGCCATACTACTCAAAGCGATTTATAGATTCAATTCAATCCCTATTAAAGTACCCATGACATATTTCACAGATACAGAACAAACATTTCAGAAATTCATATGGAACCATAAATGACCCCAAATAGCTGCAGCAATTTTGAGAAAGAAGAACAAAGCAGGAGGGATCACAATACCTGATATCAAACTGTATTACAAGGCCACTGTAATCAAAACAGCCTGGTACTGGCATAAAAACAGGCACTCAGTCCAATGGAACAGAACAGAGAGCCCAGAAATAAACCCAAGTTTCTATGGTCAATTAATATTTGACAAAGGAGGCAGGAGCATAAAATGGAGCAAAAATAGCCTCTTCAACAAATGGTGTTGGGAGATCTGGACAGCTATGTGCAAAAAAATGAAACTCGATCACCAACTTACGCCATACACAAAAATATATTCAAGGTGGACAAAAGACTTAAATATAAGTCATATCACCATAAAAGTCCTAGAGGGAAACATTGGCAGGAAAATCTCAGGCATTCCACACAGCAACATCCTCACAGACACGTCTCCTAAAGCAAGGGACATAAAGGAAAGAATAAACAAGTGGGACCTCATCAAGCTGCATGGCTAAAGAAAACAGCATTAAAATGAAAAGAGAACCAACAGTATGGGAAAACATATTTGCCAATGATACCTCAGACAAGGGTCTGATCTCCAAAATATATAAAGAACTCATACAACTCCACTCCAGAAAGACAAACGACCCAGTTAAAAAATGGGCAAAGGAGTTGAACAGACACTTCTCCAAGGAAGACATACAGAGGGCCCAGAGACATATGAAAAGATGCTCAGCATCACTAGCCATCAGAGAGATGCAAATTAAAACCACAATGAGGTACCACTTCACACTGGTCAGAATGGCCATCATAAACAAATCAACAAACAACAAGTGCTGGAGAGGTTGTGGAGAAAAGGGAATCCTAGTGCACTGTTGGTGGGAATGCAGACTGGTGTGGCCACTGTGGAAAACAGTGTGGAATTTCCTCAGAAAACTAAAAATGGAACTGCCCTTTGACCCTGCAATTCCGCTGCTGGGATTATACCCTAAGAACCCTGAAACACTTATCCAAAAGAACCTACACACCCCAATGTTCATATCGGCACAATTTACAATAGCCAAATACTGGAAGCAACCTAAGTGCTCATCAGCGAATGAGTGGATCAAAAAACTATGGTACATTTACACAATGGAATTCTATGCAGCACAGAGAAAGAAGGAGCTCATACCCTTTGCAATAGCATGGATGGAACTGGAGAGCATTATGCTAAGTGAAATAAGCCAGGCGGTAAGGGACAAATATCACATGATCTCACCTTTAACTGGAACATAATCAACAAGAGAAAAAAGCAAACAAAATATAACCAGAGACATTGAAGTTAAGAACAATCTAACAATAGCCAGAGGGGAATGGGGAGGCGATAGTGGGGAGAGGGGTTTTCAGGAACTACTATTGAGGACACATGGACAAAACCAAGGGGGGTGTGGAGGTGGGGGAGGGATGTGGGACTGGCTGCGGTGGAGTGGAGGGAAGGGGAGAAAATGCAGACAACTGTAATTGAACAACAATAAAAAATAAAAATAAATAAATAAAAATAAATAAAAAATATTCTTCCCATTCCCCTTATTATTTTTATAGTTAGTTGTATAACATCTCATTTTTCTTTCTCCTCTCTTTGTCCACTTTCTATTTTCTTTTGCTTTTGCCATACTCGCTTTCTTTTTTCTTTGTTTTTCTTGTTACAACTCAGTTTAGCATTTTCCTCTTCTTACCTCTATTTACTGTTTAGGCATCATCTGTCTTTTTGGGTGAGTCAAGAAAAATAAGAAAAAAACAGTAGCAAGAAAGCTTCATCTCAACATCTCCATTTTCTTATTACTTTCTTCTATGTTTAAGTGATCATGTTTAATTATTTCAGATTATACTAGTTTTCAACTGATACTCATATGGGGAAAAATTACCTAGGAAATTTAATCAAGCACACACATCTGTGTCCCTTAGGAAAACAATTATAAATATATGCCCTAAAGAAAGTCCTTTTCTTTTTTCATTTTCTCACTAGGATACTATGGCAAAATTTACTTTATCTTAAATAATATTCTTTGTTCTTTACTTTATTCATCTTCTAGGATTATTCCTAAGATTGTAATACATTACAGGGGAGGTCTTGCCTGCTAACAGATTATATTATACAGTATAATATAATATAATAAATATAATATAATATGATATAATATAATTATAGCAAGGTCCATTGGGATTTGTTACTTTCAACATTATTTAAAAATAAACTGATGTAAACAGAGGCAGGCAAACCTTTTTATTATTAACAATTTTATTCTGAAAGCATATGAAGCAGACCAGCACTCCTTCACTAATTTGATTTTTTTCTGGGTAGTTTAAATGCTGTGAAGGAGAGAAGCACGGATTCTATTTTTATTGCTGTTGCATCAGCAGTCTTAGCTGCATGGACCCCGGGCACCTTATTAATATTTGTGCCTCATACTCCTTCTATGCTCGCTCCACACCTAACACATGTGTTGGAAATTGAGTTGATGCTGTCAATGATAAATGAGTTAAAACAAACAAACAAACACTCTAAGCCTCAGAGTGGAAATACACTCTATGGAAGGAAGATGGGAATGGATGGGTAAGATACGTTCTGCTTATATATTGCTCTGGAGGAAGATGAAATAATAGTGTTCATAACAGCAAACTAACAATGATAAAAATGACAATTAGTACTAATAACAATGATAACGATAATGATAAAAATAAACATGTATTGAATATTAGCTAGGTTTTGTGCTAAGTTCTTTATATGAATTTTATTTCTTAATCTTTATAAAAAATCCCATGGAATTTTAAGGAAAACAGTGGCTGCAAGTAAGTAACTTGCCTAAGGTCACATCACTGGTAAATATTTGGGGTAAATTTTATATGCATTCCTGTCTGCTGTTGAGTGCTATACATCAAGCATTATAAGATGTCCTTCTCCCCTTGTTAAAACTGTGGGAGTTTTGGGTCTCCCAACTTTGTCATATATTTTAAATTATTGAATAAGACAAGATTATAGAATTCTATGATAAAGAAAAAATTATTGCAAGTTGTGAGAAAATTGAACAAATTCTTCTAGTATCCTCAATAATATATGTACACAAATCAAGCGGAAGAAACTGCTTCTCCTGTTTGTAGCAAATATAATGTATGATACTTCTTTAGATAAAAATCTTTGTTCCAGGAGTTTAGATGCTATAAATTGTAGTATATGGTTACATTTTAACTTATCATAATGTGTCATCTGAGAAAGTAATAGCTGTACTATTTATTACTAGTGGGAAATAACAAGTTAGAGACTTAAGCAGAAGCAAAGCAGTAGCCCCATAGAGCATGAAGAAAACAAACAAATCAAGGAAGGATAATTAATTTCCTGTACCATGAAAGGCTAATGTTGTTCTAGTAAATAAGAATTCCTTTTTGAATAACAATAAAAAAAAAAGAATTCCTTTCTATTACTTTGCATACTGTGAGTACTATGACTCGGTCTACATTTGTTGTTCATTCTAAAGTGGTTTTGCCACTAGAACTTATGTAAAAGAACACAGTTTTAAGTTCATTTTCATAAAAGTAATTAAACATCATCACTTCTTGTTGAGGCAATAAACCAAGCAGTAAATGGAGAGAAAAGGCCACCAACACAAACTTTTAATTCAGAATAATGTAACATTAGCACTTTTTGCACCAAGAAATATACAGGTAAAAAGCATGAAATTAGTCATGTTTTAATGATAAAACAAAAACTTAGGGGCAAATAGTTCTATTTCTTACAGGTTACAATAGCTACAAGGGCATTGTTTAAAATACCCACAGTCATGCTATTATTAGCTTGTATTTATTTTAGATAGTTTATCAAAGATGTGGGAAATATGTACTCTTTAAATGCTTCAATTCAGGACAAATTACATCCCTTGCAGAAGTTAAGATGGTTTCTAAATTCAAAACTCTGGCTTACCGGAAAGAATGCACTTTAGTGTTGAAATATAAATTATATCTGGAAGCCCATCTACTTGAGAGGATGTGTTGCATTTATGGATGGTGTGGTGGAAGAACAAGAAGATAATATACTTGGACCTTTGATAATTTTCGTAAAGTGTATAACCTGTTTTTAAGAGATGTTATTTTTGTCAAGCAGAAATTCATGTTTTGATGGATTTTGTGGTGTAGGCTCTAATGTAGAGATAAATGTTAGTGCATGTGGTTCGTTACCTAATAAGCCTTTATTTTAGATTTGTGGATTTCAAGTTAAACTTTGAAATGGAGGAAATGAGTTTAAATTGCTCTGTGGTCAATTGATGCAAACTTCAACTTTTATGTAGAGAAGAAATATTTGTAGTACACAGTTACATTGAGAAATCCACCTCAAATCTCACCTTCTAGTCTAACCTTTCCAAAATAAGCACAAAAGGAGTATGAAGTTCCTCTTTGCTGTTAACACACGTATACACTTCATAGTTTTTAAAAAAATGTATTGTACAGGGACTATAAGTGTTACATGAAACTACTAATATTTCAATAGTATCTTGTTGTTTCAATAATTAATATCTGTTGAATAAATGAATTAGACTTTAAAGATATGCCGGCTTTTGTTCTACATATAGAAAATATTAGATTAATTGTCTGTCAGTTACTAACAACAGTCATGATGGTGAGTATGGCTGTGTGTTTGTAAGTGACTACTTGAAATGCTTATGACATATTAGTATAAGTTTTTATGATTTCCTTAAAGATATTATTCTTCTTCCAAGAAGTTAACATTGTACAAGTTTTTAAAAATCATGAACTTTTAGCCCTGGCTGGTGTGGCTCAGTGGATTGAGTGCCAGGATACAAACCAAAGGGTCACCACCAGTTCGATTCCTGGTCTAGGGCACATGCCTGGGTTGCAGACCAGGTCGCCAGTAGGGGGCATGCAAGAGGCAGCCATACATTGATGTTTCTCTCCCTCTTTTTCTCCCTCTCTTTCCCTCTCTAAAATAAATAAATGAAATCTTTAAAAAATCTTTAACTGTTAGGCATCTTCTGTGTAAATTGATTTAAACGGGCTTAAATAGAACAACACCTCTCAACCTCTAAGACATGTTATTTCTTTTGGGAAGCCTAGATACCCAATCCAAGGGAAAAATGTCTCACCTAACTAGAGCTTTAAAAAAATAGGTTTTATTTTTTTGAGCAATTTCAGGTTCTCAGCAAAATTAAGCGAAAGTGTAGGGATTTCCCATATACCCTCTGCCCCAACACATTCCTAGCCTGCCCCATTACCAACATCCTGCAAGAGAAATGTTTGTTACAATTGCTGAGCCCACACTGACACATAATCCCCCCAGATCCACAGTTTACATCAGCATTCACTGTTAGTGTTGTACCTTCTATGGATTTAGACAAATAGATAATAACACGTGCTCACCATTGTAGTATTATGTAGAGGACTCTTACTGCCCTAAATCCTCTGTGTTCCACCTATCACCTCTTTCCCACACTCCCAACTCCTGACACTCATCTTTTTACTGTCTCTATTGTTTTGTCTTCTTCAGCACGTAATATAGTTGGAATCATACAATGTGTAACCTTTTCAGATTGGCTTCTCAATTTAGTAATATGTATTTAAGTTTCATGGCTTGTCTTTTTTTAGTCTTATCTTTTATTTATTTTTTAAATAACTTTTTATTTTAAAGGCACAGTTAGCATATCATATTTTTTTAATTTCAGGTATACAACAAAGTGATTAGATATTTATGTAACTTAGGAAGTAATTACTACAATAAGTCTGGTAACCCATCTGACACCATAATTATTACAATATTATTGACTATATTCCCTGTGCTGTACTTTCCATGACCACTTTTATAACTGGCAATTTACATATCTTAATTTCTTCCCATTTTTACCCATCCCCCAACACCATCCCATCTGACGATCATCAAAATGTTCTTTGTATCTATGAGTTTGTCTCATTTATTTTGTTCTGTTAGATTCCACATATTAGTGAAATCACATGGCATTTGTCCTTCTCTGTCTGATTTATTTCATTTAGCAGAATATCCTCTATGTCCATCCATGTTGTTACAGGTGGGTCTTATTTGCTTATTCACTCAGCCAACCTATATCGTTGGATTGGAGCATTTAATCTATTTACATTTAAGGTAATTATTGATAGGTATGTAATTATTGACATTTCATTATTCACATTTTTATCTCTTTTTTTTCTTCTTAAAGAAATTCCTTTAACTAAGTTTCTTGTAATACTAGTTTGGTGGTGATGAACCCTTTTAGCTTCTTCTTTCATAGGATCTTCCATGTCTTTTCATGGCTTGATATTTATTGCTTCTTTTTAATTATAATTTGTTAATTAAGTTTTTCATTTTTATTGAATTTATTTGGGTGACATTGGTTAATAAAATTATATTGGTTTCAGGTGTACAATTCAATAATGCATTGTTTCTATGTTCTATTGTGTGTCCACCACCATTGGTCAAGTCTCCTGACATCACCATTTGTTCCCCTTGTACCCTCTTCTACCTTCCCTAACTCCCCTTTCCCTCTGGGAATCATCATACTGTCTATAGCTATGAGTATTTTTTTTTCTTTTTGCTTAATTCCTTTATCTTTTTCACCCAGCCCTCCAATGCCCCTCCCCTCTCTCACCTGTCAGTGTGTTCTATAAATCTATGAGTCTGTTTCTGTTTTGTTTGTTAGTTTATTTTGCTCATTTGATTCTACATATGTGACTTTCTCTGAGTCAATTACTTCATTTAGCATAATACTCTCCAGGTCCATCCATACTGTTGCAAGAGAGAAAATTTCCTCTTTTTTATAGCTGAATAGTGTTCCATTGTGTAAATATACTACACTTTTTTATCCACTTGTCTATTGAAGGGCACTTAAGCTGCATCCAAATCTTGGCTATTGTAAATAAGGCTGCAATGAACATAAAGCTGAATAGATTCTTTGGAATTAATGTTTTGGGTTTCTTTGGATATATTCCCAAAAATGGAATTGCTGTGTCATAAGGCAATTCCATTTTAAATATTTTATTTATTTTATTTTTAGAGAGAGGGAAATAGAAGGAGAGAGGGAAAGAAACATCAATGTGTGGTTGCCTGTCACATGGCTCCCACTGAGGACCTGGCTTGCAACCCAGGCAAGTAATTACTACATGTGCCGTGACTGGGAATTGAACTGGCAACCCTTTGGTCTGCAGCCTAAGCTCAATCCACTGAGCTACACCAGCCAAGGTCATTTTTAATATTTTGAGGTATCTCCATACTGTTCACCAGAGTGGCTGCACCAGTCTGCCTTCCCACCAACAGTGCATGATGATTCCCTTTCTCCAAATCCCCGCCAACACTTGTTTGTTGATTTATTAGTGATAGCCATTCTGATAGGTATAAGGTTATGTCTCATTGTCATTTTAATTTGCATTTCTCTAATAATTATTGATGGTGAACATCTTTTCATATTTTACTTCTGTGTTCTCTATTCTGTTCCATTAATCTGTAAGTATGTTTTTATGCCAGTACTATGCTCTTTTGATTACTATGGCCTTATAGTATAGTTTGATTTCAGGTAGTATGATTCTTCTAACTCTGTCTGGGAAGCTCTTTATTTCTCCTTTAGTTTTAAAGGAAAGCGTTGCTGGATAAAATAGTCTTGGTTGTATGTCCTTGCTTTTCATTACTTTGAATATTTTATGCCAATCTATTCTGGCCTGATATGTTTCTGTTGAGAAATCAGCTGATGGTCTTATGGGAACTCCCTTATAGGTAACTAACTGCATTTCTCTTGCTGCTTTTAAGATTTTCTCTTTGTCTTTAACCTTTGCCATTTTAATTATGGTTTGTCTTGGTGTGAGCCAATTTGGGTTCATCTTTTTCGGGGATTCTCTCTGCTTCCTGGACTTGTGTGTCTTTTCCTTCACCAGGTTAGGGAAGTTTTCAGTCATTACTTCTTCAAATAGGTTCTTAATCCTTTGTTCTCTCTCTCTTCTTCTTCTCATACCCCTAGGATGCAGATGTTGTTATGCTTCATGTTGTCCAAAATGTCTCTTAAACTATCCTCATTTTTAAAAAAATTCTTTTTTTTCTCTCATTGGGTATGTTCTGCTACCTTGTCCAAATTGCTGATTAGATCCTCTCCTTCATCCACCCTACTCTTTATTCCTTCTAATATGTTCTTCATTTCAGATATTGTATTTTTCATTTCTGACTGGTTCTTTTTTAATGGTTTCTGTGTCCTTTTCATGCTGTTAGAGTTCTCACTATGTTCCTTGACCATCCTTAAAACCATTTTTTTTGAACTCTGTATCTGATAAATCACTTGCCTTTATTTTATCTAGCTCTTTTTCTGGAGATTTCTCCTGTTCTTTCATTTGGAGCCTGTTTTTTGTCTCCCCATTTTGGCTGTCTCTTGGTGTTTGTTCATATGTATTAGATCTGCTATGATTCCACATCTTCTTGGAGTGACCTTATATGGTAGGTGTCCTGTGGGGTCCAGTGGTGCAGTTTCCTTGATCACCTGAGATGGGTGCTCCAGGAATGTCCCTTGTGTGAGTTATGTGGGCACTCCTTTTGTAATTGAGTCTTGATTGCCATTGGCCCATTTGTGCTTGAGATTGCTCCTCAGGCTGGCTGACTGTGAGAATCAACCCCAACAATGGTGTGTGAGGTGCTGTGCAGGTGCTGAGAGTATGAAGTGGAATTCACCTCAGCAGCCACTCTTTGGACATGCTGCTTATGAAGCTAATTGGATTCTGCTCTGATGTTGTCTGAAGCTGGCTACTGTGTGTGTTGGTTCTAGGGCCTTTTGGGAGGGACTGTGGTGCAGACAAATGTTAGATGTTGCATATCACTACCCCTGGGCAACCTGTTTGGAGTTACTAAATATTCCACAGTTTGTAGCTTCCTCTACTGTGCCTGGGTATGTGTGAAAAGGGGCAAGTTATTCACCAAGGCTGGCTTTTACCAGCTCTGGGACTGGGAGCAGGTCAGCTATAGTCCCAAGGCACCCCGAAATCTGCTTCCACCTGCCTTTGTCTGTGGCTGCCTGGTAGGCTCAATCACTGAAAGAGCCTCTGTCAGTACTTGAGTTGAATGCAGTGGATTCTCAGTGAGTTACAAGGTAGGGGTGAGTGGTTGATATCCCAGATTGATACAGGTTCAAATTCAGTGCCACTGTTGTGTCTGAGGCCACTCAGCAAATGTCCCCAGAATATACCAGTCTAGCTGACACCCACAGGGTGCTTGTACCTTTATGTTGGTGCAGGATTTCAGGGACTTGTCAGAATGAGTCCCGCAGATTTTATCAGGCCAAACAGATGAAAATTTGGTTATGTGAAGGGAGGACTCTGCACCAGTCAGGTGTGCTAGAGAAAAATGTCCCCATTCTTATAGCCACAAAACTCAGTCTGCCCCAGATTCTGCCAGGAGCCTGAACTCAGCAGGGCAGGTCTACCAGGAGTTGGGTGGACAGGGCTAGTGAATCTCCCCTAGGAGGGACAGAGGGAGAAGTGCCAGTTAGGCTAGGGAAAAGGTGGAAGAAGTAGCCCCCACCCCAGTGCCACACAACTCTATCTGTCCCCGATTCTGCCCAGACCTCAGAAGGATGGAGGCACCAGGAGTCAGGAGGGTGGGTCCTGCAGGAGCCTGGATAGTGGGCCTAGCAGATCTGTGAGCAGGAAGCACCAGTCAGGGCATGGTAAAGTGGGAGGAATGGCCCCTAAAAAATCACAACTCAGTCATTGATACCCCTTGAGTCTGCCCAGCCTTCTCCACCGCAGCCCAGGCAGCTGACTCCTTAGCAGAGTCAAGCTCCACAGGGTGGGGCAGCAGGAAGTCTGGAAGATGGGGTTATCGCATCCCCCCAAGCTGATGTTATATGAAGGGGAATGCTCCACCCAAGAATGATGGTGTCTGCGGTGTGGGAGAAGAGCTCAGCTCTGGTGGTTGTCTCTTCAGTGCCTCCCCAGAGCCACAAAGCCCAGTCTCTCCTCACACAACTCTAGTCCACTCCATTCTCCCTCTGCCAGAGCCCAGAGTGAGTGACTGTAAATGAGATTTTGTGCATTGGCCATTTAAGAGAACATCTGTGTCTCTAGTAGATTACCATCTATTTCCAATGGACACAACCCCACTGATTTTCACAGCTAGATATCATGTAGGTGCCTCTTCCTGGCTCTGGTGCTTTGGGTTGAGGAGCCTGTCTTGGGGTTGAGACCCCACTCTTCTCAGGGAAACCTTTGCAGCTGAAATAACTCTCCAGAATCTCAGCTGTTGTCCATGGGAATGGAGACAGCTCTTTTCACATCTTGGTTCTTCTACCATTCTTGATGTGGCTTTTTCTGTAAATCCTTGGTTATAAGACTTCTCTTTAGCTAGTCTTCAGTTTGTTATTCAGGTTGATTGATCTATATTTTAGTTATAATTTTAATTTGGTCCTGGGAAGAGGTGAGTATAGCTTCCACCTATTGTACTGCCATCTTGGATCTTCCAATGACTCATTCCTTTCTAGTACTGAAAAATATTCCATTGTCTGGATGTGCCACAGTTTATTTATCCATCACCTATGGAAGGACGTCTTGGTTGCTTCTGAGTCTGAGTAATTAGGAATAAAGCTTTTAGAAACATCTGTGTGCCATTTTTTGTGTGCACATGTTTTTAACTCTGTTGAATAAATACCAAGTATTGTGATTTCTGTATCACATAGTATGTGTATGTTTAGTTTTAGAAGAAACTTTCCAACTGCCTTCCAAAGGGGCTGTACTATTTTCCATTGTCACCAGCAATGAATAAATGTTCTTATTGTTCCACATCCTCGCCGTTACTTGGTGTTGTCAGTATTCTGAATTTTGGCCATTATAATAAATATGTAATGCATCTCATTGTTGTAACTGGCATTTTCTTGATGACATATGTTGTAGAGCATCATTTCACATGTTTATTTGCCATCATATATCTTCTTTGGGGGGTATCTGTTAATGTCTTTAGCTTACTTCCAATCAGGTTATTTATTTTCTGATTACTGAGTTTTTAAAAAAGATTTTATTTATTTATTTTTTAGAGAGAGGGGAAGGGATGGAGAGAGGGAGAGAAACATCAATGTGTGGTTGCCTCTTGAGCACCCCCTACTGGGGACCTGGCCCAGGCATGTGCCCTGACTGGAAATTGAATTGGCGACTCTTTGGTTGACAGGCTGGCACTCAATCCACTAGTCTACACCAGCCAGGACATGATTATTGAATTTTAAGAGTTAAATACAGGGTGGGCAAACATAGGTTTACAGTTGTTCATATAGAAAATAATACAATAGTTAGTAAATAATAATACAAGAATATACTGTGTTTCACATACTCACAACTGTAAACCTACTTTTGCCACATCTTGTATATTTTGTATAATAATAATCTATTATCAAATGTCTTTTCCAAATATTTTCTCCCAATCTGTTGCTTGTCTTTTTATTCTTTTGACAGTACCTGTTGCAGGTAAATGAAATATATTGCTTTTAATCATTAAATCTCCCAAGGGAATAACTTCTTCAATCTATTCTTGGATGCAGAGTGAATTTAGTTTTCATTTCTTCTTATTTGCTGAAATATTTTTTGGAAAAATATTATGTTTTGTTTTAATTCTTGGGGTGTACAGAGGAAGGGGATAGAAGGAGGGAGAGAGAAAGAGGGTGAGAGAGAAAGAAATTGATTTGGGGAAGTAAAACAGAAAACACAAAATGCTAATAGTAATTCTGAATTTAATTATGGGTGATCTAGAATTTATCTACATTTCTACAATAAGTATATTTTCAATAGAGAAAATTTACTAAAAGCATTCTGGGAAAACTTAAAGACAAGTTTAAAGCATCTTTTATCTAGAGATAGGAAAGAAAGAGTTATTATACATCAGTGTTATCTAATAAAATATAATATAAGCAAACAAATATACTTTTAAACCAAAAAGTTGTGGGTTCACTCCCCAGTCAGGGCACAAACCTAGGTTGGAGGTTTGATCCCCAGTGTCTGTATCTGGGCACGTATTGGAGGCAACCAATTGGTGTTCCTCTCTCTCTCTCACCATTTCCTCTCTCTCTAAAAATCAATAAACATATTATCCAGTGAGGATTAGGAAGGAAGGAAGGAAGGAAGAAAAAGAAAGAAAGAAAGAAAAAAGAGTGTACTTTTACATTTATAGCATAACACCATTTGGACCATATATTTATATTGGAAATATATGAACTATATTTACATTTCATAAAATTTACATTTGAAAAAGTGAATCTACCTACTCAGGTCATTTTAAATAGATTTTAAAATTTCAAATAAGTAAATCAAATACCAAGAATAATTTGCCCTCATATACACATCCACATTGACAATACTCATTCATTTCTTTAGAAATGATTTGACCTTGAAGAAAAACGTATCACTGTCAAAGGAAATTGTTCTAAATTAAGAAAATTTACTAATTTTGTGTCAATATAGTACATGAACTTTGAAAGATTATTGCATAAATGTAATAGGAAAGCTAAATTTATCAATATCAACAAAGCATTCGTCAAATTTTTCTTGTAATTTTGGCAGCCAATTTAAATAATGCTCTCAATTAAATTAAAGTTTTCTGATATTGATTCTTATTAGAAAAATATGTTAAAACATTGTTATTGATTTTTACTATGCAAAATTCAATTTTAACATAAATTCCTGTAGTTCTCTAGCTAGGTCATAAACCAACTTTTCTTTGTAACTTTGAATTTCACACACTCCTGTGCAGTGTGATATCAATGAGAAAATTAAATGGCACTGACCCTTTCTTCTTTCATCATTGAATGGCGAGCATTTCTTTTCTTTGAAGAAATTTTGAAATGGAATTGACAAAATAGTAAATCTTTGTAAACTTGTTCCATGCTCGACCAATGAGCATTGGCATAAAAAAAAAAAAACTCTGAGGTCTTTAAATTCATTATAGTCTATATGTTTTCATAGTTCTGTACACTGACACTGATTCACAGCAATTTATGCTGCCCTCCCTAACACACACATCAGTATGTGTATCCAAAAATTATAGTCTAGTTTAGAAAATTAGAAACAAATATTTCAGTATGCATCATTCTATGGAGTAAAGCAATACAGGAAACATCACTTTGTTGTCTTAAAATTCTATTAAATCCAGAGTTTGATCTAATGTGGCTGGAATACTCTCTGTAATGACGGAAACAAAATATTTAATAATTAGGTATAATTCTTCTTTGACAGATTTAAAAGATTCAAAATTATTCCACAGCTTTGATTTTTTTTAGGCTATGAATTGACATTGTTATTATTTGTGAAATATAAATTGAGAAAAAAAGCACCCTGAAATATTTATCAGGCTGTATGTCTTACACTGTATAATTTAACTAATGCTAAAAAAATCACATTTTTTCAAAATTTGAATAATTAATTTTTCTAATATAGTTATTTGATAACTTAATTGAAGTTCTTTTACTTTTGTAAAATATTCTTATTAGTCTTATAATTTCCTTACAAAACCTCTATAACTAATTTTTTAATGATATTGCTATCTAAGATGATTTCTTTATTTTGTAACAATTTTAACCATTTTATATGTTGTCAAAATTATAAGCTCAAATTTTTTTAAAAGAATTAAAAATTTTATGACATTTAATCTTGATTTCAATTACTAATTTGAGTCTTTTTTGACTTTTCAGAGGAAACATTGAATTACCTATGTTTATGCTGAAAATATCTCTTAATATTGTACAACTTATTACGTCTATTTTTTTACACAATAAACAACTTCCTTTCATCATGATATAGCACGTTGCAATTGATGTTAGTTGTGAACCTGTTACCTTCCAGTCTCTCTTTTCTTCACTGTTCCTGTCATAATACTAGCTTCTGGATCTTCACTTAATTTACATAAATAACAAGCCTATGTTTTAAATTAATAATAGGCTTATATATATTTTTAAACTATAAAAATAATTCAATCATATTCTTATTAAAATATATGAATACTTCATTTAATTATCAAATACAACTTGTATAAGTTATCAGTTTAACTCATGCTGACTGTATACAATATTTAAATAAACACATTATGATGTTACATTGCTGTTTAGAAAAAAGATTATTCAAATTAAATAGATCTATTGATACCAACAAGATCAGTGGTGTGATCATGTATAAGTGGAATGATTACCCATGTTAGCTACCTGGGAACTACAGTGCTACCATACACTACACAAAAGAAGTGAGATGTAGCCCTACAAAAGCAGTTTTCAATTAAAAATTTCAATTTATCTTAATTAAAATGATATAAATTAAAAATTCATTTTCTTAGTTGTATTACCTACCTTTCCACTGTTCAGTAGCTACCATGTGGCCAGTGGCTAGTAGACAGCACAATTTATAGAAAACGGCATTTAAAAAAATTAAAGTCTATTCATTTAAATATTAAATTACAAAACAATTTAATGAATTGTGAAATATTTAAATATATGGCATTACACCTGTTCTTATTCTGTGTTTTTGGTGATTTAGGTCATTAACCTTGGAATATGTATGTAAATCATGGTGCATGTGCATTGTACATACAATGGCTTCAAATCTCTCTGTCGAAGTGGGTCTTCTGTGTATATTCACTATTTCCTAAGAATACAAGCACTCATTTGCTTTTCGTATAATTTTTCCATCTGTTACATGAGGCATAACAATGGTGTTATCTGACAGAGTTAAATGAAATAGTGAACATAAACCACTTGGAACAGTATTTGACACATAGAAAATACCCAGTGAATTGTATGTAGGTTTAAATTACAATAGTCATTACTATTATTACTTTAAATGTGTTTTTCAGTAATAGTTGATGTACAATATTAGATTAGTTTCAGGTATGAACATAGTAAACTAGACATTCATATGTCTAGTGGTCACCCTGGTGCGTCCAGTATTATTGGATGTTTTTCTGAAATTCCACAGGCAACAGTCAAAATTCCTTCTGTGTGCAGTTACCTTCAATATTTTTATTCTATTTCTCTTCTGTTTCTATTTTTCTGAAGGATGGAAACAAACTCATTCTAATTGTGCTTTGGATAAAATTATATGTTTATGAACAAATAACTGATGATTACTTTTATGACAAAAGAACATGTGTTTAGAAAATATTTGGCTATTATTAAGTTTTAAATATATTTTCCGATATTTGAGATTACCTGGTAAGTGGTTTTCAGGTAGACAAAACATTGCTATATTCTCATTGTCAAGCACAGTTAATAAATGGTATGCTTCTTGTTCAGGAATGATTGCAAGTTTTTCATATTATATAATAGAAGAAACTTGAAAATAACTAAAATGTCCAAAAGACAGGGAATTGGTAAATAAAGAGTAATGTATAATGTTCAGATTTTGGACTACAGAGGACTTAATATGTTTTAGATTTATATTTGTTGACAGAGGAAAATGTGCATGATATATTATTCAATGAGTGAAACAGATTAAAAATAATATATGCAGTATGATCTAATTTATAATATAGGTACATTGTGAGTAGAAAAATCCAAAAGGCTATATACCAAGGTGTCAACAATAGTTATTTCTGGATGGTGAAATTAAAGGTGATTTTTCATAGTCCTAATGTTTATACAATGGCCATATGTTGCTTATATAATAAAAATGATACATTATTAAAGGGAGCTGTTACAGAAAAACTTTTGAAAAGTTTTATCTGTCCCTCCTTGTTTTCAATAGTTTTCTTTAGAATTAGCTCTTCTCCAAAATGATGGAGGACTATTTTCAGAATATAATTTAATTTAGGGATAGGAGTCACTTACGAGACTTAAATATCCCAGGTCAATGACCTGTGGATGACTGGGCAGTTTTTATTAGAACAGGTGATGTTTCAAACATGAAAAATTGCCAGCACGCAGTGCACTTCTTTCACCGTGGTATGACTTTTGCTCAAACACACAGTTTTGGTGATTTCTGACTGATACTCTCGAAGAAATTTACTCTTCCAGTAGGTAGTGGGATGAAAGATGCAGTTTGAGAAACTCCTGAGAGCTTGAAAACTCAGAAAAATACTTTAAGATATCATTTTAAAGATCATTCTTTCTCTAAATGTAAGAAATTATTAACGTTCATATAGTATGTCAGCATAAGAAACATCCAAACCTGCAGAGAATTTTTATGAGTTTGTTGGAGCCAAACTGCCAACAATTGTTAAGAAGCAAAAAATCTCCATGGATAGAGAAAATACTCCAGAGGATGGCAGTTTTGCAGCTTATTTTATACATTAGAATAAAAAAGACATGTAAGGAGGGTTACATGAAATCTACTGGAGACAGATGAAAGGGGAAGGAAAGTGAAGCAGGGAAATCCCTGGGACTGGATAAAAAGTGGAATGAAAAGACATGCAGATCTTTTACATGGGTGGGTGCAGGAGAGTTAATCATGAACTTTCGCAGCACACGGAGATGGTGTGCGGGGAGCGAGATGAATGTGAAGGGCTCTGTAGGCTCCTGCTCTGGTGTGGTGGCTGCAACCCGAGGGGTCTGGAGAAGGGGATTACTCTGACATTCCACAGGTCTGTCATGTTAGATACAAAAAGACAACAGACAGGCTCGCTTAAGGTGAAGATTAACCTTTGTCAGAGAAGCCACAGGCCTAGGACACGACTACCTGCCATAACTCGCTTTGAGTTACAAATTTTTATGTTCAGACAGTCCGTTGAGGTTACTGTCACTCTCTGAGTTTGTCAGCCCTGCCTCCAATGCCTCCCCTGAGCTTGTCAGGCTTAGTGTGTGGTCCCCTTTTCCTCCACGAGTATAGTTTCAGGAGTCCTGGGAAACTTGTCTGCTACCAAACTTTTTTTTGGTGATGCCAAGTTCTTTCAGCAGAGAACAAAGCATTTTATTCCAACTTGACTTAAGGCTTGATAGTTTCAACATAAATGTAAATTCAGAGGCAAATGACTGACAGTAGAGCCTTTTCTGGCTTTAACCACTGGGAGGGATGGAGGAAGGTGGGAGTGTAAGGGCTCATCAAAGCAAGAATTCCGCATAGAAACGGGGTTCAGTGGGGCGATGCGAGGGTGGAGGCTTAAGCAAAATAATAGCTAGTTCACAATTTTTTCCTGGGTCCTCTCTAATGTCTCTTGAAGAAGAGACTGCTTGGCACAAAAGAAAAGTTTGGGAAAAACTTACATTGTATTTTTTCATTAACCTGTTTTGGGACAAAGTCAGCAAGCCCCGGAACTTCCACTTTCCTACAAACAACACAAAACACCCTTGACAGGTGAGTGTGAGTAGCCAGGGAAGGCACTGTTCTACACCTCCAGGCTCTGTTCCACATAAACGGTTCTGTGTGTCCCTTGTTGAATCATTTTTTTTTTCTGGATTTGTGCCTACGTGTGATTCTTGAATAACCAAAGAGCACATTTGAGATGAGATAATAAGTTACCCTCCTGAAGTTAAACAAGATTGGAATGTTAGAGAATGCTGGGCTAATTGCTCACTTGGTAAATGGAATGCGTTCAGTCTCCTACCCAAGCTTTATATGTGGCTTTTGAGAACATAACAGATTTACAAACACACAATAGGTTGTAGATTATTGAAACTGAGAACTACTCAGTAGGGAACATTACCTTAATAATAATTGCATGCTGTGACCAGATTTATCCATAAGATGCATAAAAATTATAGAAGACATTTTTGATTCTGCCCGTCACTGTTTCCTCTTACTTTGGTAATATCATCCTACCTTTTTTAGGAATTTCCCCACCTCCATGTCACGGGTCATGAAGGACTTGTTAATTATACACACTGCATTTTCCAAGTTCCCCAAACCCTGGTCCCACTTGCCTAAGAACCCACATGAGATCTGAACTAGGCTGATCTGCTTCCTGGGATTTGGAGTGTGTGCGGTAATCCACCAATGGAATGAACTTGGAGTTGAGTCATTCTGATGGCAGAGTCTCAAAGATATTTCCTGTGACATTTGATATTTTTCCTTGATATCTTTCTTTTTTTTTAATTTTTTTTATTTTTATTTTTTTATTTTTTTAAATTTATTTATTGTTATTTAATTACAGTTGTATGCCTTTTCCCCCATCCCTTCACCCCACCCCAGGTGAACCCACTTCCCTCCCCCCTCTCCACCCTCCCCCTTGGATTTGTTCATGTGTCCTTTATAGTAGTTCCTGTAATCCCCTCTACCCACTGTCCCCGCCCCCACCCCCCACCCCCGCCCTTGCTATTGTTACATTGTTCTTAACTTCAATGTCTCTGGTTATATTTTGTTTGCTTTTTCCTTCTATTGCTTATGTTCCAGTTAAAGGTGAGATCATATGGTATTTGTCCCTCACTTCCTGGCTTATTTCACTTAGCATAATGCTCTCCAGTTTCATCCATGCTGTTGCAAAGGGTATAAGCTCCTTCTTTCTCTCTGCTGCGTAGAATTCCATTGTGTAAATATACCATAGTTTTTGGATCCACTCGTTTGCTGATGGGCACTTCGGTTGCTTCCAGTATTTGGCTATTGTAAATTGTGCTGCTATGAACATTGGGGTGCACAGATTCTTTTGGATTGGTGTTTCAGTGTTCCTAGGGTATAATCCCAGCAGCGGAATTACTGGGTCAAAGGGCAGTTCCATTTTTAGTTTTCTGAGGAAATTCCATATTGTTTTCCACAGTGGCCTCACCAGTCTGCATTCCCACCAACAGTGCACTAGGGTTCCCTTTTCTCCGCATCCTCTCCAACATTTGTTTGTGGATTTGTTTATGTTGGCCATTCTGACTGGTGTGAGATGATACCTCATTGTGGTTTTAATTTGCATCTCTCTGATGGCTAGTGATGCTGAGCATCTTTTCATATGTCTCTGGGCCTTCTGTATGTCTTCCTTGGAGAAGTGTCTGTTCAAGTCCTTTGCCCATTTTTTAATTGGGTTGTTTGTCTTCCTGGAGTGGAGTCGTGTGAGTTCTTTATATATTTTGGAGATCAGGCCCTTGTCTGAGGTATCATTGGCAAATATGCTTTCCCATATTGTTGGTTCTCTTTGTAATTTGGTGCTGTTTTCTTTAGCCATGCAGAAGCTTTTTATTTTGATGAGGTCCCATTTGTTTATTCTTTCCTTTATGTCCCTTGCTTTAGGGGATGTGTCTGTGAGGATGTTGCTGCGTGGAATGTCTGAGATTTTCCTGCCAATGTTTTCCTCAAGGACTTTTATGGTGTTACGGCTTATATTTAAGTCTTTTATCCATCTTGAGTTTATTTTCGTGTATGGCGTAAGTTGGTGATCGAGTTTCATTTTTTTGCACGTAGCTGTCCAGATCTCCCAACACCATCTGTTGAAGAGACTGTTTTTGCTCCATTTTATGCTCCTGCCTCCTTTGTCAAATATTAATTGATCGTATAGATTTGAGTTTATTTCTGGGCTCTCTATTCTGTTCCATTGGTCTATGAGCCTGTTTTTATGCCAGTACCAGGCTGTTTTGATTACAGTGGCCTTGTAATACAGTTTGATATCAGGTATTGTGATACCTCCTGCTTTGTCCTTCTTTCTCAAAATTGCTGCTGCTATTCGAGGTCGTTTATGGTTCCATATGAATTTCTGCAATGTTTGTTCTATATCTGTGAAATATGTCATGGGTACTCTAATAGGGATTGCATTGAATCTATAAATTGCTTTGGGTAGTATGGCCATTTTGATGATGTTAATTCTTCCAATCCATGAACATGGTACATGCTTCCATTTGTTTGTATCTTCCTTAATTTCTTTCTTCAGTGTTGTGTAGTTTTCTGAGTACAGGTCTTTTACCTCCTTGGTTAGGTTTATTCCTAGGTACTTTATTTTTCTTGTTGCTATATCGAATGGGATTTTTTTCCTGATTTGTGTTTCTGCAGTTTCGTTGTTGGTGTACAGGAATGCCTTTGATTTCTGGGTATTGACTCTGTATCCAGCTATTTTGCCAAATTCATTTATTAGGTCGAGTAGTTTTTGAGTGGAGTCTATAGGGTTTTCCATGTACACTATCATGTCGTCTGCAAACAGTGACAGTTTCATTTCCTCCTTTCCAATTTGGATGCCTTTTATTGCTTTTTCTTGTCTGATTGCTGTGGCTAGGACTTCCAATACTATGTTGAATAGGAGTGGTGAGAGAGGGCATCCTTGTCTTGTTCCTGATCTTAGTGGGAAAGCTCTAAGTTTTTGTCCATTGAATGTGATGCTGGCTGTAGGTCTCTCATATATGGCCTTAATTATGTTGAGGACTGCTCCCTTTATTCCCACTTGGCTGAGTGTTTTTATCAGAAATGGGTGCTGTATCTTATCGAACGCTTTTTCCGCATCTATTGATATGATCATGTGATTTTTGTCTTTGCTGTTGTTGATGTGATGTATTATGTTTATTGATTTGCGAATATTGTACCATCCTTGCATCCCTGGGATGAATCCCACTTGGTCATGGTGGATGATCTTTTTAATATATTGCTGGATGCGGTTTGCTAATATTTTGTTGAGAATTTTAGCGTCTATGTTCATCAGCGATATTGGCCTGAAGTTTTCTTTCTTCGTTGTGTCTTTATCTGGTTTTGGGATTAGGATGATGTTGGCTTCATAAAAAGAGTTTGGGAGTCTTCCATCAGTTTGGATTTTTTCGAATAGTCTGTGAAGGATAGGGGTTAGTTCTTCCTTAAATGCTTTGTAGAAATCTCCTGTGAAACCATCTGGTCCAGGGCTTTTGTGTGATGGGAGTTTCTTGATGACTGCTTCAATTTCCTTTGCTGATATTGGTCTGTTCAGGTTTTCTGCTTCTTCTTCAGTCAGTTTTGGAAGATTATATTTTTCTAGAAATGTGTCCATTTCATCTAGGTTTTCAAATTTCTTAGCATATAGGTCTTCATAGTAATTTCTTACGATCCTTTGTATTTCTGTGGTATCAGTTGTAATCTCTCCACTTTCATTTCTAATTCTGTTTATTTGGATCCTCTCTCTTTTCTTCTTGATAAGCCTACTTAAAGGCTTGTCGATTTTGTTTATCTTTTCAAAGAACCAGCTTCTGGATTCATTGATCCTTACAATTGTGCTTTTAGTTTCTATGTCATTTAGTTCTGCTCTGATCTTGGTTATTTCCTTCCTTCTGCTTGCTCTGGGCTGTCTTTGTTGTTGTTCCTCCAGTTCTTGTAGGCGTAGGGTTAGGTTGTTTGTGTGAACTGTTTCTAACTTCTTAAGGTAGGCCTGTATTGCTATGAACTTCCCTCTCAGGACTGCCTTAGCTGTGTCCCATAGGTTTTGGGTTGTTGTGAGTTCGTTTTCATTTGTTTCCAGGAAGTTTTTGATTTCTTCCCTAATCTCGTTCTTGACCCATTCATTGTTTAATAGCATGCTATTCAGTCTCCATGATTTTGAGTGTTTTGGGTTTTTACCCTTGGGGTTGGTTTCTAGTTTCAGACCCTTGTGGTCAGAGAAGATGCTTGATATGATTTCAATTTTCTTGAATTTGTTGAGGCTTGCTTTGTGTCCTATCATGTGGTCTATCTTTGAAAAATTTCCATGTACACTTGAAAAGAATGTGTATTTTGCTTCTTTGGGATGAAAAGCTCTATATATATTAGTTAACTCCATTTCCTCTAGAGTATTGTTAAGTGACACAATATCCTTGTTGATATTTTGTTTGGAAGACCTGTCCATTTTTGACAGTGGGGTGTTAACGTCCCCTACTATAATTGTTTTGCTGTCAATATCTTTCTTGAAATCCTCCAAGATTTTCTTTATGTATTTGGGTGCTCCTATGTTGGGTGCATATATATTTATAATGTTTATGTCTTCTTGGTGGATTCTTCCTTTGAGTATTATGAAGTGACCTTCTGGGTCTCTCTTTATGGCCCTTCTTTGGAAGTCTATTTTGTCTGATATGAGTATTGCTACCCCTGCTTTTTTTTCCTGTCCGTTTGCTTGGAAAATTTGTTTCCAGCCCTTCACTTTCAGTCTGTGTAAGTCTTTTGTCCTGAGATGGGTTTCTTGTAGGCAGCATATGTGTGGGTCATGTTTTCTTATCCATTCAGCTGTTCTATGTCTTTTGATTGGAGCATTTAATCCATTTACATTTAAGGTTATTATCGATAGGTAGTTATTCATTGCCATTATTTCCTACCTGTGTTCCTCTGTCTTTCTCTTTTCCTTCCTTTCCTTAAAGCAGTCCCTTTAGCATCTCTTGCAGAGCTGGTTTGGTGGAGCTGTATTCTTTTAGACTTCTTTTGTCTGGGAAGCTCTTTATTTGGTCTTCTATCTTGATTGAGAGCCTTGCTGGGTAAAGTAGTCTTGGTTGGAGGCCTCTGGTTCTCATTACTTGGAATATTTTTTGCCATTCTCTTCTGGCTTGGAGCGTTTCCATTGAGAAGTCAGTTGCTAACCTTATTGGGGCTCCCTTGTATGTTACTTCCTTTTTCTCCCTTGCTGCCTTTAAGATCCTCTCTTTGTCTTGGAAATTTGCCATTTTAATTATGATGTGTCTTGCAGTGGGTCTCTTTGGGTTCCTCTTGTTTGGGACTCTCTGTGATTCCTGGATTTGGGTGACTTTTTCTCTCCTCAGATTAGGGAAATTTTCCATCATTACTTTTTCAAACAGGTTTTCTATCCCTTGCTCTTCTTCTTCTCCTTCTGGTATTCCTATTATACGGATATTGTTACGTTTCATGTTGTCCTGCATTTCCCTTATTGCCTCTTCATTCTTTCTGAGCCTCTTTTCCTTTTCTTGCTCCTTCTGGGTGTTTTTTTCTACTTTATCCTCCAGCTCGCTGATCCGATCCTCTGCTTCATCAAGTCTGCTTTTAATTCCTTCTACTGTGTTCTTCAATTCAGAAATTGTATTCTTCATTTCCTCTTGGCTCTTGTTGATATTTTCTATTTCCTTTTTCATGTTGATATAGTTTGCAGTGAGTTCATTGTAGTTTCCTTGTAGTTTCTGGTAGTTCTCTTTGAGCTCAGAGAGCTCAGTGAGCTTCCTGATGACCATTGCTTTGAACTCAGTATCTGATAGTTGACTTGCCTCTTTTTCGGTTAGTATTCTTTCTGAGACTTCCTCCTTTCCTTTCATTTGGGAATTGTTTCTTTGTCTTCCCATTGTTTGTGAGGCTCTTCTTGTTGGCCTCTGCTTCTTAAATTGCTTTGTTCTGAATCCCTGGGTTTATGATATGAACTTCTATGGTAGAATGCCAGTGGGATTCGGTGGTGCTGTCTCCTTACTCTCCTGTGCTCACTGGTCTTGAGCTGACGTTTATGTGTTTAACACGGTCTAACTCTAGTCTTTTCAGCACTCCAGGTTTTGTTGTCGCACCTGTGGGAAAAATAGAAAGGGGGGGAGAAAGAAAAGGAAAAAACAAACAAACAAACAAACAAACAAACAAAAAAAACCAAAGATGGGAAGGAGGGAAAAAGGAAATAGGAAAGGAGGAAAGGGAGGAAGGAGGGAAGAAGGATTAAAGAAAGATCGGAGGCAAGATAAGAAGGAATTTTAACAAAAATTAAAACATAGAAATAGATAAAAGAAGGGAGGAAGAAGACATAAAAATGGTAAAGGATGGGAGGAAGAAGGAATGAAAGAAAAAAAAGAGAGAGAGAGGAAGAAGGAGTTCAGGGGGAAAGGAAAAGGGAAAAAAAAAAAAAAAGGGAAAAAAAAAAATCTTCTGTTGGCTTTAAACCGTTCAGGTTATTTCTGCTGTTGTCCTGTCTGTGCAACGGGAGGGGGTGGTTGGAAGGATTGGTTTCACTTTTCTTCCTTCCTGGGTCACACTCTTCACTGTTTTGTAGGTGTGGTCCCTGGCAGGCAATCAGGCCGTTGATCAGCCAATCCAGCAGCTTTGTTCTTGGGACTCTCGAGTGGCCGCTCCAGCCGCTTTGGCTCCGGACGCATGCGCGCGCAGCAGGGGAATCCAGCCGCTTCGGGTTTGTGACGTTATTTGGGCTCTGAGCGCGCAGCCGGCCGACCAATGGAGCCGCCCAGGCTAGGGAGGCTGGCGCGCTGCAAGCTGCTGGTTCAGCCGCCTTGGTGTTACGACTCTCGCCAGCCCCTTTGTGCTTGGGAAGTGCGCATCCAGCCGGCCCTACGCTTGGTGAGCGCGCAGCCCGCCGCCGAGCCAGAGGCTCTACGCTTGGGGGCCGATCCAGCCGCCTGGGGCTTGAGACTCTCGGGTGGGCGGGGCCGCCCTGGGACCGAATCACGCGGTCCTCGGTTCCGAGGTTTTGGGTCTGTGGGTGGAGCAGCTAGTCTCTGCTCCAAAAGATCTCGGAGGTTTCAGGTGTGGGCGCCCCTCCGGGGTTTCATGTATGGGCCCCGTTCGCTAATCTGCGCGCGCGCTACCGCGCGCAACTGGACCTCAGGTGAGCGCCGGTGCTGCTTATCCCGCGTTCCCCGTTCGCAGTCCAGGGGCGGAGGGGGGAGGGGTGCCAGGGGCCTCGGCCACCACCGAGAGTTCTCTAACTAGCCCCTGAGTGTCTCTATTTTCTTTTTCTTTTTGAGAAATTCCTCCTTTTCAAGCCCCCCTGGTCCAATCAAGCACCTGGCTGCTCACAGCGCAGCCTGGCCCTCTCCCAGGACTCCTGCAGCAGCCCCTGCGCCAGGGCTGGCGCCTCTGCAGCCCTTGTACCGCGCGGTCCCGGGTCCCGGGGACCTTATTGTCCTTGAGCACTCTTCTTACCGTCAGATCTTTCAATGTCCTCTATCTTTGGTCTCTAATCTTCGTATATGCTGGAGTACTGTTGGCTGTTCGCTCTGCTCCTCAGATCAGCTAGGTATTTCCCTGGCGCTGAGGGGAAGTGGATTCTGCTCACACCTATGTTGCCGCCATCTTCCAAACTCCGATATCTTTCTTTAAAGCTGTATCTGAGTGTGGTCTCTGGAGGGGTCCTACTTTCTTTTCTCTTCAAGCCCTGGTTGTACTGGTGCTTTTCTGTTTTGGTGGTAGCAAAGAATTCTGATAATTTTTTTAGAAAGGTAAGTTAGCCAGAATTGTTTTCTAATTTAACTTGACTGCTGAGTTGATATACATCTGGATCACTGGTGTCCTCTCATCCCCATCACTGATAAGAGGGAGCCCAGGCTTCTGGCTGGGACCTGATCTGTTCAACTTCAGGTTAGGCAAATTATGAGAGTGAGTGAATTTTACTAAAGGAAACAGGACATGGTTAGACTAAGATCTGAGACATTTTTTCATGGAAAATTTATAATCCAAAAGGAAGCCAAGCCTCCAGCAGAGTCTTCAATCCAAAGAGCTACGCAAGAGGAGCAAAAGGAGAAAAGCGGGAGCATGCAATGCAGCAGGGAGAAGACAGGGAAAGGGAAGTATATTTTTACTGAAGAAATTCTCTGAGTCTTGAAATCAAGCCAAGCTATATTTTATAGTTGACCTATGGCTTCTCTTTGGTCAAGGGAGTTGCTATATTGGCTGCTATTGATCCTGTTCAGATCCTGCCCTTCATTTACATCACATCGTACTGTGGTATTTCTCCTCATGTTTTTACTCTCTCACTTACCTGCCCACTGTATCCCCATTCCTTTGCTTGAGCTATTTTTCTGTATAAATTTCACTTCTTAATTTTCCCATAGAGATACCCATCTTTTGACATTTATCTCCTCTGAGAAGCCTTTTTTCATTTAGTACCCAGATATTAGTTTTGATTTATTCATTACATTGCAAAACCGGTTCTGAGCATTATTTTATAGGAGGAACTTGCTCAAGTGGAGGTGGTGGTGCTGTGATATTCTGGGCAAGTGAAACAAAGCATGTGCAAAGAACTGGAGGTGAGGGCATTCCTGGCATCATTAGAAGCCTGCTATGCGTATAGAATACTTATTATTGGAACTGAGTTGGTGAAGGGGTGGGGTGAGACTGCTGAGAAGATGAGACTGGTAAGATTGGCAAGGGCCAGGTACCAGTGTTTTATAACTAACTATCTGTGGAAGAAAGAATAAAGCCTGGGGGGGGCGCATATTTAGATAGATTGTATGATTTGGCCTAATCACAGAGTCAGAAGAGTTAGATTTCAAACTCTGTATCTTACTTCAACGCCCAACCCCTTTATCTCTCTCCTATCCTGCATCTTGAAATAATTCTCATATTGGAATGTAGAATGGACATATAGTCTGGTTGTAATACTGCTCAGGTAAAAACAGCTCAAAGTGCAGGAGGGAGAGAGATGATTTTATAGGCAAAAAAGTGAAGCCAGTCAAGGAAACTCCTCAGAAATCTTATTTGATGAAACTGTAATTAAATGAGAATTTTGAGCAATGGTAGTCAGAGAGATTGAGAATATTCTGTTATTTGTGTTAAAGTTCCAAATATAAGGAAGTTACTACTCCAGAGAAATGTGCATGGTATTGAATAATTATGAAAACAGAAGGATCAGGACACAAACAAGTCCTCATAGATGGAATTGATTCCAAGGTTCTCATTAGCAAATGTTTATCTAGCAAACCTGTAACTCAGTTCAGATCTGCTCTTTGAAAAGTTTGCACATTTTCATGGAGAAGGTGGTTTACTAGCAAAAAAAATCAGAAGTTAAAATCTGAACTGTAGGTGTGTTTTTTGAGAAACAAAATGAATTATGCTTCAGTTAATTGTTTAGTATAATATTCATGACTCATAAACTTCAGTGCAGGTGCTATTTTGGGATATATAGATACAGATATATCCCGAAGAGATATATGTAGATATATATCTCTTAATATGTAGAGTTAAGTTACTACTGCAAAAATAATTAATATACAGTGTCTGGCAGACGTTACGCCTGCTTGAGTGTGGTTGGTAGGGTAATAATGTGGGTGTAATAATTTATAGTTTTAGTTTGAACATTTCACCGAAAATGTCATATGGTGTGCTTGAATGTGATATTGTGTTACAGAATTACATGCTTATGACTTTGTAATAGAAGATTTTGTAATAAAAAAGGGTTGTTGTTTGTGCTAGACACTGTATAGCTAACCCAGATGAAATTCAACCAAGAGATATTTTCAAATTTGGGCAAGAGACCTGTACAATGCCTTTGTGTAATGTTAACTCCTTTTCCTCCAACATGGAATGATTAGGAAAGGTAAGGAGTAACAGCAAGGTTTTTCATCATATTAGGCTAATCATCAGAATCATGTGAATGAATCTAGTTCATTCACCGCCTATATGAAATAGAATCTCCTCAGCCCATCTTGAAAAACTGCATTCTTAATATAATATTTTAACATAACCCAGGTGTTTCTGATGATGAGCTCAATCCCCAAGACATGTATATTCCCTGTCTTGTGTCAAGAGAACTATGCAGAAAGGAAAGGAGGGTGAGTTAGATTTAACGCAGAACAGTGCTGTTATTGCTGTGTGCTTCTGTCCTGCAGATGACCTAGCAGGTTATTTATTTTATAATTAAGTTAGCCGTCACCTATAATTTGAAAATTTTTTATTGTCCAGTTAACACAAACTGAGCAGGTCATCACTAAAATTATTATTTCAGGGCCCCATATTTCTTATTATCATGAACTTCAGTCTACTGAAACCCTTGACGATTTCCAAATATTCTTCTAAGAGCAGAGGAGAATTGGTCAATGGCTTTGATGCATAAGCATTACATTGAAAAGTCCTTTGGAATGCGATCTACATCTAAATTAATTAGCTTTGTGAAGCCCTTACTATCCAGACAACATTGCACATCTTTGCAGAGTTCAGTGTGGTTTTCGGTAGCAATTTAGAAACGGGAGGGAGTGGTCTGCTTTGTGGTCAGGGGAGTGGCCGTAGAAGTGTGATTTAGAGAGTTTAGGCAAACGCTTCCTCTCCATCTCAAAAATGATAGATATCTAGTAGCTATGACGATGATAGATATCTAGTAGCTAAAGTGTAATGCATTGATCATTTTCAAAATGCAAATAAATCTCTTTTTACAAAGTTCAACTTTGTTGAGGATAAACAATTCAGAGTTTCAGTGTATGTAGTAGTACTTGTACAAGTGTGTGTGTGTGAGAGAGAGAGAAAGAGAGAGAGAAGGTGGGGTTTGGTAGAAGGACCAAGCTAGAGGTGAGCATAGTTCCCTGATTGTTTTGCTGTATCTGTTCTTGATGCTTAAACATGAAGATTAAGCCCTGGGACACAGTTCTAGGGGTTTGATTCTGCTCTCTCAAAAATTATAGTTTCCAACCTCTCTTTTCCACTCTCTAATCAATGATTTCTAAACTTAGTGCTGCAGGAATGATAAAGAACAGTCATTCAGTCAAGGACTGTTTATTTAGTGCCCTCCAGGGTGCCTAGAGCTGACCTAGAGAAAATTAATAGCATTACACACTAAAGCTTTGATGCTGTTCTGAAGTACAATGCTGCTTGACACATATTTCTAATAGGACATTTATACCTTTTTGTCATGTGTATCAAGAGAAGAAAATATTTGACCTGATGACTGACATATTTTTAATGTCTAATGGACAATTTCATCACCCCTAAATATTCATGTCCCTTCATCATTAACCCTCCTTCCAAAACTAGCATGTGGCAACCACTGATCTGAATTAAGTTCCTGTAGTTTTGCTTAGCCCACAGTATCATACAAAGGAATCAGATGTTTTGTAGCTTTTTGAGATCAACTTCTTTCACTTAGTATAACCCATTTGTGACTAACCCATGTTATTGTGTGAATCAGAAATTCATTTCTTAACATTGCTGAATAATGCTTTATTGTTTATCTAGTCACCATTTTAGGAAAATTAGCATTGTGTCCAATTTTTTGTGATTATGAATAAAAGCTATTTTAAGCATTCCAACTTTTTAAAATTAGTTTTTGTATGCCATACCTTTCCATCTTTTTACTTTTAACTTAGTCTATTTCTTTATATTTGCTGTTAAGTTTCTTGAAGGCAGTGTATAGTTGCATATTTTTTGTTAAAAATCTGCACCTGAGGATATGTCAATTGATGCCAGAGGGAAAGAGAGGGAGACAGAGAGAGAGAGAGAGAGAGAGAGAGAAACATCGATATGAGTGAGAAGCATTGATTGGTTGCCTGTAGAACATGCCCCCACAGGGAACCAAACCTGCAACCTAGGTGTGTGCCCTCACTGGAAATCAACCCGTAACCTTTTAGTTTACAGGATGATGCTCCAACCAACTGAGCCACACCTGCCAGTAGATGAGTTTCATCTACTTTTTAAATGTAGCATAATAATCTAGCATAATAATCTATTTTTTAAACTGACATTTCTAGACCATTTGCACTCAATATAATTATTCATACCCTTGCATTTGTATCAGCCATCTTGCTGGTTGTTTTCTATATATCTTTGTACTTTTTATAATTATTTTCTTCTTTTCTGCCTTGCTTGTATTAATTATATGTTTTCTCCACTATTGCTTTATTAGTTATACTTATTTTAAATTTTTGGATGATTTATAATATCCATCCAATGTTTAACTTAGCACAATCTATCTTCAAAAATAATATATATTATAATGTAAAAACACTGTAACTATATTCTCATCTTTCCCATTCTAGCATTTGTGCTATTGTCATGCATTGTACGCATATTTTATAGAACTCATAATATATTGTTACAATATTGGGCTTCAGACAGTTACATTTTAAAGAAATTAAAATTAAAAAAATGTGCTCTACTTTCCTTTATGTAGCTGTAAAATTTTCAGCATTTACCAAAAGAAATGCCTTTAACAGTCCTTGTAGTGTATGTTGACTCGTAGTAATTATTTCTGCTCTATTTGTTTGGAAAAAAAAGTGTTTATTTTACTGTCATTTTTCATCTCTCCACTAGTGAGTCCAATTACTTTTTAATTATTGAGAAATGATTATTGAGTTCTTACTGCACACTGGGCCCTATGATTTTATAGAGAGAGATATACACATACCTATGTAGATATATAGAGATAGAGGTAAATATATAGAGATATATACAATCATGCATATATTCACACAAATAAGGCAAAGAGGTTGGGGCCTAGTCAGTGACACAAGCAGAGAAACGATTGGAATGTCACGTGATAAATTCTGTGGTAAAGTTAGGCAGTCATTATAACATTAATACAGAGGAAATGCACCTAACCCAGTCTTGGTGTGGACGAAGAATTTTGTTTTAGAAACTATCATATTAGTTGAGACCTATAGGCTAAATCGTAAGTGCAGTGAACCAAGACACTCAATAGTGAAAGGTACTAATGTACTAATGATTTTTTGTTGTTGTTGTTCAAGTACAGTTGTGTCCATTTTCCCCTCACCACTCCCCCCACCCCAGCCATGATTCTTATAATTACTAAAGGTTCGTATCTGTGCTCTTGGGCACACATATATTTTTTAAACTCTGGGCGGCCCCCATGGGACTTGCAACAAGGGGAACAGTGGGCAGCAAAAGCTCTGAACCTGTCTCCAAGGTCCCTGTTCTCTGATTTTCAGTGAGCCAACAGCAGTCCCTCCTTGGCTTATTTCTTTCCTATAAATTTTCTAGGGAGCCAGAGCAGCCCAGCCCAGCCTCTCCTGTTGCTTCTTCTATCCTGAGCTCTTCCTTGTTTCACTGTCCCCAGTTTTAATAAATGTGCTCTCAAAAATCACATACATACACACAAGTTATTATGTGCTATTTTCCAAGGGGCCAGGGTTAGAATTTCTTAATGAAATCAGAAGTTTTGGAACTGACTAGAGTTTTGGTTATTTCTTGGTATATTACAGTAGAATTATAGCATGTACTGTTGTATTTTACTTTAATAAAACCAGATAAACATTTGCTTTCCAAAAAATGAGTATTTTGTAAATGGATTAGGCTTTTAAAATAATTTATTGTCAACCATGGGATTTCTATGAAGTCTTTATTTTTATTTTTTCTTTTTTAAAAAGGTCTTATTTATTTATATTTAGAGAGAGGGGAAAGGAGGGAGAAAGAGGAGAGAAACATCAATGTGTGGTTGCCTCTTGCACACCCCCTACTGGGGACCTGGCCTGCAAACCAGGCATGTGCCCTGACTGGGAATCGAACTGGCAACCCTTTGGTTCACAGGCTAGGGCTCATCCACTGAGCCACACCAGGTAGCGCTAAAGTCTTCATTTTTAAATATGCTTTAGAACAAATGTAGAGCAATGTAGCATTGGTTGCTCATTCCTCTTTTTTGAAGAAATTAAGGTTGCATTCTCTTCTCTTTTCCCTAAATATCATATATAAAATAACAATTATTAAATCTTTATGAGGTTTGAAGTAATAAACAATTAGTAACCTGATAAGTAGTGCCACAAATTTATCTCAAGTGTGAAATAGCTACAACTATTTTCATTTAGGGGTCTGGCAGGGGGAGATGGGAGCAGAAATGAGAGGCTCAATTTCACTCCAGTACCAGTCTCATCTTACTCCAAGATATTAAATTTTGTAAGCTCTAATTTACAGTGACAACAAGCAGAAAAGCTGATATTCTTCCTAGGAACAACGTTTCTTTGACAATTGGAGATAATCAGATCAACATGATCCATTGGCATAATTTTAATTTCTTTTTCTTTTATTTTTTTAAGATTTTATTTATTTATTTTTAGAGAGATGGGAAGGGAGGGAGAGAGACAAACATCAGTGTGTGGTTGCTTCTTGCACATCCCCTACAGGAGACCTGGCCTGCAACCCAGGCATGTGCCCTGATTGGGAATCAAACCTGCAACCCTTTGTTCACAGGCCGGCACTCAGTCCACTGAGCCACACCAGCCTGGGCTCCACTGGTATAATTTTAGTGACATAATTTTTTTTGGATTTATGTGTACTTTGATAAGAATAAATGCTAGTCTCCAATATTTAGAAACCAGAGCTCAATATCACTTAAAGATGAGTAAAATCTTCATTAAATTGTTACTAAAAGTATTGAGGATAGGGAAAGTTTGGTTAAAGTGATGGTGCTGGTAAAGTTAATCTGGAGAAAGGCTTTGGAGAGTAGAAATGACATTGATGCTAAATTGCACTGGTACTACTGCAAGAGATGAGGCTTGCTGGAGAATGTGCTATGAAATCCTTTATGTAATGTCATCTTATAGCATCCTCAGAGCATTCCCAAAAGGCAACTTTTTATGAAAGGAATCATTTAGATTTAGAAATTTATGTAGTTTGTTTAAAAATATACTAGTAGAAGCAGAAATGAAATATGTGCTCATATTTAACTCTCAACCCCTTATTCTATATTGATAAAGCAGTTTAATTCACTGGGTAAATGGACACCTATTTTGAATCTACAGTGTCAAGTACAGTGATGGGGACTTGGTACATAGAGATAAGTAAGACATTTTTCCTGCATTTGAGTAATTTATAGCCACCTAAAGAGAGCCAGCCAAACTGAGAGTGTAAGAAAATTTTCAAGTCTATAATAGAAGCATCAGCTTCTCAGGAAGGGCCCAAAAGATGCAGTGATCAATCTTCCCTAGGAAACCTGGGCTAAGACCTCATAGTGGAGGTAATGTTCAAGCTGAGCCATGGAACGTGAACCTGTGCTCAGCAGTCCAAAAACCAGATGATAGGGATGAGAAAGGTTATTCTAAGGAAAATATGCAGCTTGGGCAAAGGTAAAGAGATGAGATTTTCCTAACAGATGCCTTGCTACAGATTAGTTCATTAGAGTAACTTTGGTGCCCTAAGGAAATGGAACACACAAAGTCGCTTTTGATGCCTTGGAGAGCACAGCTTGCTGAAAACAGAACCAGGTGATGCACCCAGTGTGGTGAAGTCTCTCCAACTTTGTGCATACAAGAGGGACATTTCAATGGACAGAATAATTTTGGGTAAAGGTGAACACTGGAATAGATTTTCATCTGAATTTTATAAAAAAATAAAGATGCTAGTTTCACCAGGAAAATAATAATGTTCACCTGGGATTGATGGACACTATAAGGACAATTAGAGCAAAATGTTAAATCTTTCATGTATCGCAGTCAGGAAGGTTATGCATAAAAGACCAAAACTTAATCTGAAGAGTTTCAGCCTCTAGGGGGCAGCTGAGAGAGACTGAGAGGAGATCGGGTAATTAGAATAGTGGTGCTCAAACCTGGCTGCATATTAGAATCATCAGAGGAGCTTTTAAAAAATGCCAATATCCAGATCGCTCCCCAAATCAATTAAATCAGAATGTCTAGGGGTTGTAGCCTAGCACTGTTATTTTTAAAGACCCCCAGCTCATAACTTCATGCAGCAACATTTGGAAACCAGTAGTCTGAACTCTCTACTTCAGTTTATATCCTGAGGTTCATTTTATGTAGCCAAACTTTGCAGCCAAAAAGATATAGAAAAGGACATTTTTCTTTTTAAAACGGCTCATGAATGTTGTTTTCCCATTCACGAACTGGAATGTCTAATGGAATTTTAGGAACATACAGAAAATCTTTCAGTTGCTTTTGCCCCTTTTATTGTAAAAATTCCTATGCCATCTTGTCTATCATCATACATTTTATAGTGAGACATGACTGATGACTCACTATTATGTGTTAGAAATCAGAGATGACAAGAATGCATACAAAGTACTATTCACATGGCGCATTTCCCAGAATCCCTAAGCCATAAGAAAATATTATTGTGAATTTCCACTTTGTCCTGTGGTTTGCTTAGGACAGTGATTTTACCATTATTTGTATAAAAGAGGAAAGTGAGATGCAAGTAACTGAAGCTGGAATATAGGTTTATTGATTCTCAGGCCAGGATTGCATCTATTGTCCCCATATTACGTGATAGACCAGGCCAAAACTGAATGCTCACCTGATTCCATCTAGATGTCAGAAATGTTACTTTTAGGATTAAAAAGTGGCAAGTTGAAAAATTTGCTTTGAAATTAATCTATCTACCTCAAAAGTTATCATATTTCTCAAGAAATAGGTGGAGATTCAAATAGAGTCTGTGAGGAAGCAATATGTAAAATAGAAGCTATGGAAGAAAGGTTATTGTTCCTAAGCATAATTCTGGGTATATTGTCCTAGTCATTTTGGGCTGCTGTAACAAAGTAACACTGGTTGGTGGCTGATGAGCAACAGGGATTTATTTCTCACAGTTCTGGAGGCTGAAATATGAGACCAGGGCACCAGCATGGTTGCACTGTGGTAAGAACCGTCTCTGGGCTGCAGACCGCTGACTTCTTGTTCTAGCCTCATATGGTAGGAAGGGCAAGCTGGCGCTATGGCCTCTTCTTAAAGGACACTAATTTCATTCACGATGGGGCCACCCTCATATCCTAACCACATCCTAAAGGCCCCACCTTCAAATGCCATCACATTGGGGATTAATTAGATTTCAGCAAATGAATTTGAGGGGACAGAGACATAAAGTCCATAACAATTTAATTTTATGTACAAATCAAGAAATATTTGTTGCACACCTACAATGCCCTTAACATTCACTAGGCCCCATGGTGCAAATAAACAGAAGATGGTTTCTTGTATAAAGAAATTGCAATATACTGGTGAGCAAAGACAGCACTTGCTATAGAGTTACCTTATATAGTAATATAGTGTGTAAATGTTTGGTGACGTTAATGAGAGAAGCTTGATGTTGTCTCATCATGGTGTGAGAGGCATCGATTCTCTTTTAAAATCTCCCTTGGATATTATACAAAAATATGTTCAATTCATAGGTTAGAATATTTACATCATAAGAGTCTGAAGAGGAGATTAATATTAGAAGCTTTAAAAAGATTTTGCTTTGTCTAGATGAAAAGGAAGACTATGAAGGAAAGAGAACTCCTCAAAAAAGAGACGAGTGAAGTTCAACCTATAAAATTCATTTATGTTCTTCTAAATTATTTCTCATGTTATAATATGCAATGAATAGGGCAAACAAACAAAAGCCAAAAAAAAGTCACAATATCTCTTTAACTAACAAACTCCTCCATCAGCTGCTCCTCTACAAGACTGTGAGTTCCTTGTTGATGGAAACAATGCTTTTTAAATTTTTTTCTATGCACAACACAGAGTCATGCATATAAAAATTGTTAAATGTAGAACTTACCTTAAGATAAAAGACACAGCTAACATCATATTAAGTCATGAAAAACTGAAAAAATTTCCTCTAAGATCAGAAATAGGATAAAGATGCGCACTTCTATCACTTCTATTCAACATGGTATTGGAAATCTTATTTAGAGTAATTAGGGGAGAAAAATAAATAAAGGGCTTCTAAATTAGAAAGTAAGACAGTTTTATTGTCTCTTTGCACATGAGATGATCATATGAATATAGAAAATCCTAAAGACTCCACCCCAAAATTATTAGAACTAATCAATGAATTCAGTAAAGTTTTAGAATATAAAAGCAATATACAAAAATCAGTGGTGTTTCTATACATAAACAATAAACTATCCAAAAAGGAAATTAAGAAAATACTTCATTCACAATAGCATCAAAAAGAATAAAGTAGGAATAAACTTAAATAAGGAGACAAAAACCTTGAATGCTGAAAACTACAAAGCAATGATAAAAGAAATTTAAAAAGACATAAATAATAAAAACACATCTCATGTTCAGGAACTGGAAGATGTAATTGTTAAAAAGCCCATGCTACCCAAAGCGATCTACAGGCTCAATGATATGTCCATTAAAATTCCAAAGGCATTAAAAGAAAACCAAGATAGAAGAGAACCCTAAAATTCATATGGAGACACAAAAGATCCAGACTACCTTAAATGGTCTTGAGAAAGAAGAACTAAGCTAGAGGTGTCAACTTTCCTGACTTAAAAATATACTGCAAAGCTACAATAATTAAAATAGTATAGTATTGGCATAAAGACAGATATATAAAACAATGGAACAGAGTAGAGAGCCCAGAAGTAAATGTGTGCATGTACAGTTAACAGATCTTTGGCTGTGGTACCAACAAAATACAATGGGGAAAGGATAATCTCTTTAATAAACAGTGTTGGGAAAACTGGATCTCCATAGCAGAAGAATGAAATTGGACCCTTACCTCACACCATATGCAAAAATCAACTTAAAATAGAATATAGAATTAAATGTAAGATATGACACTGTAAAAGTACTAGAAAAAAACAGAAAAATAACTTCTTTACATCAATGTTGACACTAATTTTTTGAATATGATATCAAAAGCACAGCAAAAAAGCAAAAATAAAAAAGTAAAACCTCATTAAACTAAAAAGCTAAACAATAAAGGTAATGATCAATGGAATGAAAAGTCAGCCTATGAAATATAAGAAAATGTTTGTAAACCATTTACCTAGTAAGGAATTAATATAGGGGTGGGCAATAGTTGTAATACAAATAATATAATAATAAATAATAATACAATAATACTGTGTTTTGCATACAGCTGTAAACCTACTTATTCCCTGTATATAAAATATATATTTAAAAAACTCCTATAGCTCAACAGCAAATAAAAAATCACCCAATTAAAAAAATGGGCAAAAGACTTGAATAGGCATTTCTCTAGAGAAAACATACAATTAGCCACCAGGTATATGAGAAGGTGATTAATGTCACTAATTACCAGGGAAATGCAAATCAAAATCAAGATGAAATATCACCTCACAACTGTTAGGAAGGCTATTACCAAAAAGACAAGGGAGAACCAGCATTGGTGAGGGCAGAGAAATAGAAATCCTTCTATACTGTTGGATGGGAATGTAAAATGGTACAGCCACGATGGAAAATAGTACAAAGTTTCCACTAAAATTTAAAAATAAATTTACCATATGGGCCAGTAATCCTACTCCAAAAGCGATTAAATCAGATCTTGAAAAGATATCTGCCCTCTTATCTTCATTGCAGCATTATTCACCATAGCTAAGGTGTGGAATCAAATTTCATCAATAGAGATGGGTAAAGAAAATGTGGTATTTGCGTGCAATACAATAGTATTCTAAAAGAGGGAGATCCTACCATTTTCAACACTATGGATGCTAAATAAAATAAGATATTTCATGATTCTATTTATATGAGATATCTAACATAGTTGAACCCATCATAGCAGAGCCAAGAATGGTGGTTGCCAGGGGCCAGAGGAGAGGAAGTGGAGAGGATGCTCAACGGTGTCAAGTTTCAGTTACGCACAACGAGCGAGTTCTAGAGATCTGCTGTGCAAGGTATGGCCTGCAGTTAACAAGATGGCGCTGCGCACTTAAAAGTTTGCTAAGAGGGCAGGTCTCACGTTAAATGCTCTTACTGAAAGAGAAAATGGCACTGGGGAGGTTTTTAAAAACAAAACAAAACAAAAAACTTCCACCAAGGAACACAGAAAACTTTTGGAGGTGATGGATATGTTTGATTGAGGTGATGCTATTACAGGCATATGCATACATCGAAACTTACCAAATTGTGTAAATAGGTGCAGATTTTTCTGTATCAATTATACCTCAATAAAACTGTTAAAAATACCGAGAAAAAAGATAATGAAGCATCATTAAAGTTGTTCTTGGTCTGCCCATTTTATTCTATATTTTTCTCTCCCAATACCAAATCCTGAAAACATTGACTTTGAGTTGTATAGAATAAACTGAGGGTATAATTTTTCATCTCTTCCCTTATCACTTAGATATTTTGACTTTGTATAGATACCTCTTATATTAATTTACTTTAGTAAATAATGCATTGAAAATTCACTATGACGTAAGGGTCTTAATGATGTGCATGAATTCTGTAACACAAGCAAGCATACATTTGCTCAAAGCAGCCTCTAATGTACTGGTAGAATACCACCAAGTCTGCAATGAGGCAGCATATTATTTTTTCTATTGTAAATGCAATTTGTTTTTCGCTTATCTACTTGCAAAAGGTTGAGAAAACCTTTACATGTGTATTTTTAGCTGTGCATTTTTGTATTTCTTAGAATGTATAAACTCTCGGTCTTAAAAGCCATGGTGCCCTCAGTTTTGTTAACCTTACATAATGGATCACTGTCTTTTCCTTCTGTAGTACTAGTGGAAAGACAGAACACACCACTGGATTTTTTAATTAAACTTTAAAAATTAAACCTTTAAAATTTACTTATGGATTGAAGAAAGTACAGTACACTCAAAGAAAATTTAAAGGTAGTATAACTTCCTTTTACATGGTACCTAATAGAGAACTCCAAAATATGGGCCAAAAATACAGTATATTTCGGATATAAAAGCATATTTCTATATATATATATATGTCAGGATTACAGAATAGGATACAACTAATATTTTTTGAACATCTACTCCATGTCAGGAACTGTATTATTTTATGAAACATATAGAGAAAATAACTCAGGCTGGGCAAAAATGATCAATTTAAACAACAGATTATTGGGCATTTATTTTTGCTATTTTCTTTGTGCCTATTTTAAGTGCATATTCCTGTAACCCCACCATAATTAAGATACTGAAAACGTCCATTACCCCCCAAAAGTTCTTTCCTATAAATGGACATTTATAGGAAACTCCAAACCTTGCCACAGGAAACCAGATTGTTTTCTGAATTTTTCCAGAAGGAAATACTTTTTTCTTGCTTTGTTTATTCTTCATTTTAATATAAATCAAATCATAGAACATTCATATTTTTGAGTCTGGCTTCTCTGCTAACATGGTGTTTTGAGATTTTCTATGTGTATCATTAATTTGTTCTCTTTTATTGCTGAATAATATTCTATTCAATGGGTATACCACAATTTCTTCCTCCATTCAGCTGTCTATGGCCATTAGGTTGTTTTTCAGTTTTGGCTATAACACATGAAGCTGCTGTGAACATTTATGTGCAAATATTTACATGGGCATGAGCATGCAATTATCATTTCTATTACTGGAATATTAAGGAGTGAAGTGGTGGGGTGATCTGGGAAATATATGCTTAACTTTTAGGGAGACTGCCAAACTATTTTCCAAAGCGGTTGTATCATTTTGCGTTTTCAACAGTAAGGCATGAAAGCTTCAGTTGCTCTATATTTTTACCAAAGGGTGGGGAGAGTCTTTTCAATTCCATCTGCTCAAGTGGATCTCATTTAATTTGTATTTAATATGAATTTTCATGATCTCATAATATTAAGCATCTTTTCATATACTTTTTGGTCATTTGTATATCTACTCTTATGAAATATACAGTCAAATTTTGCCAAATTTTATTGTTTCTTTCTCTTACTAGAATTGTAAGCACTTTAAAATATATTCTGGTTACAAGTTCTTTGTTAAATATATGTAGTCAAGACACTGAGAATTATCACCTAGACTGGATAGTTTTTCTTTTTCATTTTTTTTGGTGGCTTTGAAAGATCACAAGATTTTAAGTCTGATGAAGTGTGATTTTCAATACTTTTAGCAATTGTGCTTTTTTCTGTTCCAAGACATTGTCTAACCCAAGGTTTTGTTTTTGTTTTTTAAGATTTTGGGGGCTGTGGACTAAGTTAACTTAATTTTTGTGTAGAGCATCCAGTGGGGTCAAGGCTCGTATTTTCCCCAAAACGGTGTTTAATTATTTCAGCACAGTTCACTGAGAAGACTATTTATTCCCCACTGTATCCCCACTTTATTGAAAATCAATTTATTGTTTATGTGTAGTTCAATTTCTGGACTTTCTAATCTATTCCATTGATCTCCCTAAATAACCTTATTCAATAACAAACTCTCTTATTTTACTTAGATTATTTCCATTCATTATTTACCATGAAAAAGTAAATGTATTCCATTTTCTATTATATTCCCAAATACTACAAAAAATGGGCCAACTGAAAGAACAGATCAAAGCTCCAGAAATAATACAACTAAGCGATAAAGAGATAACCAACCTATCAGATGCACAGTTCAAAACACTGGTAATCAGCATGCTCACAGAATTGGTTCAATATGGTTGCAAAGTAGATGAAAAAATGAAGTCTATGCTAAGCAAGATAAAGGAAAATGTACAGGGAACCAACAGTGATGGGAAGGAAACCAGGGCTCAAATCAACGGGGGGGACCAGAGGGAAGAAATAAACATTCAACCAGAACAGAATGAAGAAACAAGAATTCAAAAAAATGAGGAGAGGCTTAGGAACCTCCAAGACATCTTTAAATGTTCCAACATCCAAATCATAGGGGTACCAGAAGGAGAAGAGGAAGAGCCACAAATTGAAAATTTATTTGAACAAATAATGAAGGAGAACTTCCCTCATCTGGTAAAAGAAATAGACTTCCAGGAAGTCCAGGAAGCTCAGAGAGTCCCAAAGAAGTTGGATCCAAGGAGGAACACACCAAGGTACATCATAACTACATTAGGCAAGATTAATGATAAGGAGAGAATCTTAGAAGCAGCAAGAGCAAAGGAGATAGTTACCTACAAAGGAGTTCCCATAAGACTGTCAGCTGATTTCTCAAAAGAGACCTTGCAGGCAAGAAGGGGTTGGAAAGAAGTATTCCCAGTCATGAAAGGGAAGGGCCTACATCCAAGATTACTGTATCCAGCAAAGCTATCATTTAGAATGGAAGGGCAGATAAAATGCTTCCCAGATAAGGTCAAGTTAAAGGAGTTCATCATCACCAAGCCCTTATTATATGAAATGTTAAAGGGATTTATCTAAGAAAAAGAAGATAAAAAATATGAACAGTAAAATGACAGCAAACTCACAGTTATTAACAACCACATCTAAAACAAAAACAAAAACAAACTAAGCAAACATCTAGAATAGGATCAGAATCACAGAAATCGGGATCACAGGAAGATTATCAACAGGGAGGAGTGGTGGGGGAGAGGGGAAAAAGGTACACAGAATAAGAAACATAATAGGTAGGTAGAAAACAGACAGGCGGAGGTTAAGAATAGTATAGGAAATGGAGAAGCCAAAGAACTTAAATGTGTGACCCATGCACATGAACTAGGGTGGGGGAAAGCTGGTGGGAGGGGGTTGCAGGGCAGAGGGGAACAAAGAGGAGAAAAAATGGGACAACTGTAATAGCATAATTAATAAAATACACTTAAAAAAATCTCTGACATGCTAAAGAGAGCTATTTCTTCAATGTAGATATTTCTTCAACATAGAGTAATGCTCTAGTTTATTTTATGATGTAGATTTGAGTTTACCTTGTAAGGCTGTCAATTCATCAACCAACTTGAGTACTTTTCTTTTCTGTTTGGTACAATATGTGTCTCTTTGGTTTCCACTTAGGAAAAATCATAATTGAGACTCAGTCTCAATAGGAACATATTGATGTGAAATTGCCTCATATTGCATTGCTCTCAGAAAGTGGAAATAATCATTTTCAGATGAATTTGGGGTAACTTTTTATAGGCAGAGAAAATAAAAGAACTGTAAACCTAATATAGTATATAGAGACTTAATGACAGCCGAAAAAATATGTTTGCCAATTCCTGAGCTGATTTATTGATGCAGAGTATCTAGATACACACTTTTCCTTTTTTTGGTGAGTAGTACCTAACTGTTAAAAAGGAAGAAGAAAAAGTATTTATGTTACCTTATTAAATTCTGTGAACATCTTAATAGATGATATGTACTTTTAGAGACATGTAAACTGAAGGTCAGGAAGTTAAATGATTTGCATAATAATGGCAAACTGTCCTTTCCACTTGTACTATCCACAACCCAGTAATAAAAACTTAAAATTCAATGTTCAATATTTTACCTAATTTTTGATTTCCTTCTTCCTTTCCTTTTGTCTCCATTTCTCTGTGTCTGTCTCTATTTCTCTCTTTTTTGCTCTTTCTTTTCATGCACTTGTGTTGATGAATACAATCAGTGATATATCAGGTCTAAAACAAGGAGTCTTCCTTTCCTCTTCTTCTTACCCTACAGCCACTTGGTTAGGAAATCTTGCTGGCTTTTACTTCAAAATATCTTCATTTTATGGCCATTTCTTATCACCTTGTTAAAATAGTTCTGCCAGTTGGCCAGGCCGCCTTTAGTTCTCCCTAGAGTGCTGTAGTAGCCCCTTGTTCGTTGTCCTTGCATCTGCATCCTTGAAAGTACCTGCTTTCACAATAGTGACTTGAACATTTAGGATGGGTCACGTCAATATTATTGGCTCCCACTGTCTCAGAGTGAATGTCACATTTTTCACCATGGCCTCAGCTGGTACTCTTCTTTCTTGGTTATCTCCAGGGTTAAGAGCTCTCTTTCTGTTCCTAAAGCATGTTAGCTTTATTTGGCCTTAGGCCTCTGTACTGAAAAACCTCTGCTCGGCATGTTCTTCCACCAGGTATCTATAGGGATAATTACCTCACCCCATTTAAGATTGACTTAAATATCTTTTTTCGATCAGGCTTACTCTGGCCACTGCATTTAAAATTGCATTCCATATTCCTAATCTCCCCAATTCTTTTTTTATTTCCATAGTACATGCCACTTTTTAATATACTATTGTGGATATAAGAATGTCCAACCCTGGAAAATATAATAAAGATTATATATATAAACAAAGTATATCCTATTAAAAAAAAGAATGTCCACTCTTGTAGATAATTTTTATGAGTTTATTTGAGCCAAAATGGATAGCATGTGCCAGGGACGAAGATCTCAAATACTCCAGAGAATAACAGGTTGCAGTTTCTTTTATGCATTTGGTATTAAGGAGGGATCATAAGGAAACTTTTGTGAGGGCAGATTACAGGACAGCTAAAAGTATGTGCTCTCTTGAGCTTGGTCAAGTTTTAGAAGGAAGGGTCCAACAAGGGATGTTTTAAAGGTGTGCTGACCTAGATGCACAGAAACAAGGGACAGACCTCGCTTAAAATAAAGATCAGCCTTTTACGAAAGGAGTTCTATGCCTGGGGCATGACTCCCACCGTGACCTGCCTAGTCAGAAATTTATGATCAGATCACCCTGTGAGGTTACTTTCCATAGAACCCCTTTTCCATCCACATCAGATAATTAAATTTTACACTTTTTAATTTATCTCTCTATATCCTATTATGACAAAATATAACCTCTAAAAGGGGAGAGATTTTTATTTCAATCATTGATCACTTCAGGAACAACTTGGGACACAGGATATTCTCAAGTAACGAATAAATAAATGCTATAATGAGGGACTGTTAAAATGGGGCGTTGTCAGAGGTGGAACGTGGGCTGAGGGCTGTACACAGGGCAGAGTGGGAAGATCTAGTTGTAAATCCTGAAAGGGGGGGCATAGTTCCAAAACATATCTATGTAATTGAGATCAAAAGGGATGTGACTCAAATGGCAGAAATGCGTAAGCCTGCACAGGCCTGTGAAATAATAATGATTTGGAGAGATGTCTTCTTTTTCAGGTGATCAGTTAAATAAGTATTAGGTCTAAAAGAAGTTCTAAACTCCCCCTGCCCTTTACTGAACCAGCAGAAGGAAGAATTGAAATCCTGAAAAATCTCTTGATATTTAGCTTGGATTATGGCTGAGAGAACTTATTTCCTAGCGACTTATTTATTTTTTTTAAGAGGAAAAAGCATTTTTTATCAGATCCAGGAAGAAGTATTTTGTCATTTTAGTATTTTTGAGTGATAACGTTGTAGGAACACAGGCTCTCCTCTGACAATCCAATAGATTTTGTGGACAAAAAATATATACAAATAAAAGCAATTTATTCCTCACTATCATTAGATAGATCATAAGATGTATGAAGTTTTAGAGACTCATCTGGGGGCAAGAGGTCGAGAATGTGTTCCTGGAGGCAAACTTATTTTTCTTTATGTTCCTGGGCAATCGTTTTCAACTAAGCAAAACTATCATTTAGAGAATCAACCAGGGGAAAATGCCAGGTATGTTTTATTTTCTAATTCAAAATAAGCCCTTTTGGAAAAGAAATGTTTAGTGAAAATATATTAAATTGAATTGGCTCAAAAATGGTTGTCTTAATATCACTTTTTTTAACCCTGTAGAGGTTGATGCTAAACCCATCTTCAACAATGAAAAAAATTGAAAATTACTTTAATAATTAAAACATACTTTTAAAAATCTAGGACAATATCAGTTTAAGTTTCATTTTCACTTACCTATCATTTACAAAGCTGAGAACACATTGATCTCATTTACTATGTATAATAGCAACATTTAGATACTTATTCCAATCATTTGTACCTGATTTTGCATATATTACTAAGGATCAAGTTTTGAATTTACAAATGGAAAATTTTTTCTCCTTTATCTTAAACTTTGATTTCTACAACCTAAGACAACTCACAGATGAGATATTTCTATCATTTCATCTTAATTTTACAGAATTTCTGAGATATAAATTTATAAGATTCTGTGTCTTTCAAACTGATCTGATTGACTGTTTGCATAGATTTTCCAACTTCCGCACCTTGAACTTCCATATGTAATTGTTCTAAAGTTGATCTTAAAATCATTTGAAAGCAACTGTGTTCAAAATAATTTCTCTCCCATGATTTAGAAGACAATCATATCCTTCATGTACCTCAAGTCCTCCTAATGCACATTGCCCCAGGGTTTTCAAATCTCAATAACACTGAACTAAAGAAATACATTTTTAAACCTATCTTTCCCTGCCATATCTAATACTGTTAAGTATGAAGCTTGGCTTTAAAAACAGCGTTTCGGATTGCCTAGTGTATGCCTGAAGTTACCTGTATAATAGAGTGGTGATAATAGAGGTCATGACAATTTTCAGTTAGCATCTCTTTCTCTACAGTCCCTTGATGGAAATGTCAAAAAATGCCTAGCTTTGGAGCAAAGCAGAAGAATGATAAGAAGTGGTGAATGCTAAGAATGTCCCTTTCCATGTATTTAAATATGACTAATACTTGTAATTCTCAATATTCATTCCTAAAAATGTTGTAGAATAGTAATGCTGCCTCTTTTTGGAAATATTAAAAATTTTATAGCACATTGCATAAAACACATAAATAAAACTGTGTAATTTCTTTCAGAATCTGTGTGTATTATAGGGTATCTAAGACATATTTTATTAATTATATGATAAAGTATTAATGCAAACTTAATTAACCCTCATTTTAAATTATCTTAAATATTTAATTTTCCTAATTTCTACTAACAAAATTCAAAATTTATACTAACTACCAAAATGCTGAGTTTTTAGCTAAGCATATCTTTCTCATTGCATTTCCATGAAGAGTGATACTTTTGAACAACATTCCTCCTCCTCCTGCCCTTTTTTTTTTTTTTTTGGCTATTTGGATATGCTATTTATGAAGTAACTAAGTATTTTCCCCACTTTTCAAATTAGTTATCATTTTTTTCTTATTGATTTGTAGAAATGCTTTACATATTCTGGAAGTGAGTCTTGATTCATGTGTGTACCGAATAATTTCTCCCAGTTTGGTGTTTCTCTTTTCACTCTTTCTTTTAAAAAAAAATTAAGTATATTTTATTGATTATGCCATTTAGTTGTCCCATTTTTTCCCTTTGCCACCCTCTACCCAGTATCCCCATTCCCTCCAGCACTCCCTCCCCTTAGTTTATGTCCATGGGTCATACATATAAGTTCTTTGGCTTCTTCATTTCCCATACTATTCTAAACTTCCCCCTTCCTATTTTCTACCTACCATTTTATGTTTCTTATTCCCTGTACCTTTTCCCCCATTCTACCCCATCCCTCACCCTTATGATAACCCTCCATGTGATCTCCATTTCTATGATAATGTTCCTGTCCTAGTTGTTTGCTTAGTTATTGTTGTTTTTTAACGTTCAGTTGTTGATAGTTGTGGGTTTGTTGTCATTTTACTTTTCATAGTTTTCTTAAGTCCCTTTAACTAACATTTCATGTAATAAGGGCTTGGTGATGATGAACTCCTCTAGTTTTACCTTGTCTGGGAAGCTTTATCTGCACTTCCACTCTAGTGATAGCTTTGCTGGATAGAGTAATCTTGGATGTAGGTCCTTGCTTTTCATCACTTCGAACACTTCTTGCCAGTCCCTTTTTGCCTGCTACATTTCTTTGAGAAATCAGCTCATATGGAACTCCTTTGTAACTCTCTTCTCTTGCTACTTTTAAGATTCTTTTTTTATCTTTGACTGTTGGCATTTTAATTATGATGGGTCTTGATGTGGCCCTCTTTGCGTCCAACTTCTTTGGGATTCTCTGAGATTCCTGGACTTGTATGTCTATTTCCTTAGCCAAATTGGGGAAATTTTCTTTCATTATTTTTTCAAATCAGTTTTCAATTTTTTACTCTTCCTCTTCTCCTTCTGGCACCCCTATAATTTGGATGTTGGTATGTTTAAAGTTGTCCCAGATGTTCCTAAGCCTCTCCTCAATTTTTGAATTCTTGTTTCTTCTTTCAGTTCCGGGTAAATATTTATTTCTTCCTTTTATTCCAAATTGTTGAACTGAATCCCAGCTTCCTTCCCTTCACTGTTGGTTCCCTGTATATATTTTCTTTATTTCTTTGTATAGTCTTCACTTCTTCCTTTATTCTGTGGCCTTATTCAATCATTTCTATGAGCATCCTGATCACCAGTGTTTTAAACTCCGCATCTGATAGGTTGGCTATCTCTGTATCACTTAATTGTTTTTCTGGAGTTTTGATCTGTTCTTTCATTTGGGCCATATTTCTTTATTTCCTCTATTTGGCAGCCTCCCTGTGTTTCTGTGTATTTAGGTATAGCTGCTTTGACTCCCCATGTCAGTCCACCTGTTATGTTGTTAGGGGAGGAGCCTTAGTTATTCACCATGGTGTGGCAACCCACTTTGCTGCTTTGTGGTGCTGTGTGTGGGGGATAGGTCAGAGAGGGATCAATGTCACTTGCTTGGCTCTTTCCTGGTTTTCAATCACTTCCTCACTTCCCATAAACAACTGGGGCCCTTCTAGCTTGCTGCTCTGGTGCTGATTCCCACGTGGGTGGGTTTGCATGTGTTCTAGGACCCTGTGAGCTCTTTAAATGTACTCTCTTGAGGGACCAGCAGTTTCTTCCACCACCACCACCTCCACTGATTTTTATAGCCAGAGGTTATGAAGCTTTATTTTCTTGGTACTAGAACACTAAGCTGGGTGGTCTGGCTTTGGACTGGGATTGCTCACTCCCCAGTTTTCCCTCCTGGTTTTTGTCTGCCACACATGAATGTAGGACTGCCTGTTCCACCGGCCTCCACTGCAAGTCCTCTGTGCTTGGGCTTTCTGTCTCCATCCTTCCTTCCCACCTGGATGAATGTTTCTTTAACTCCTTGATTGTTGGACTTTCATACTGTGTGATTTTTCTGGCAGTTTTGGTTCTTTTTTGGTTTTAGATTGGCTGTTATCCTTCTTATTTTTGTGCGAGAAGGTGAAGCATGTCTACCTACTTCTCCATCTTGGCCAGAAGTCCCTCTTTTCACTTTCTTAATGGAGTCTTTTAATAAAGAAAAATACTTAATTTTGTTAAGTTCTAATTCACTATTTTTTCTTTTATGTTAGTGCTTTTAAAATATTCTATTAAAGAAATATTTGCATTACCCAATGTAAGGTGATCTTGAGAATATCTTTTTACCTTTCATGTTTAGGTCTGTGGTCCATTGTGAACTAATTTTTATAAATGGTATAAGAAAGGAGTAAAGATTTATTATTATTTCTTTGATCTATCCACTGCTGCAGTATCATTTATTGAAAGAATCATCCTTTTCCTAGTGAATTGTGATGACTTTTCCTCAATCCCTACAACAGCCACAAGGAGATCCTCCTCTACACCTCATAATGAGACTTGGTGATGTTCCTAGAGAAAAAGCAGACAAATTTTTTTATGTCTACCCCAGTGAGTTTCTGGGTCTCATACCAGTTCTTAGTTAGCCTCCAGCAATTCATCAAAGTTAGTATTTCAACGTACCTACAAGTTTATACTGTTAGCAGCTTCTTACTCATGTAGGTGTTATGTCTCTGGTTGAAGTTACCTCTTCAGATTTCAGAGTGGTTGTTTGTCCTATATAACATAATCATATCCCTCATCGACCACAAGTCCTGTTGATGCACATTGTTCCAGAGTTTTAAAATCTAAAGGACACCAAACAGGAAATACATTTTTAAACCTATAATTTCCTGCCATATCTATTTCTTACACCACATAAAAAATAAAGTCAAAATAGATGAAAGACTTAAATGTTAGACTGGAAACCATGAAAATCTTAGAAGAAAACATAGACAGTAAAATCTCAAATATTTCTCATAGCAATATTTTTTTCTGATCTATCTCCTCAGGTGAGGGAAACAAAAGAAAAAATAAACAAATGGGACTACATCAAACTAAAATGTGAACAACAAAGGAAACCATTAACAAAATGAAAAGACAACCCACTGAATGGTTGAACATATTCACCAATGATACATCTGATAAGGGATTAATATCCAAAAGTTGTAAAGAACTTGAAAACTCAACACCAAAACCAAACAATCCAATTACAAAATGGGCAAAGGACCTGAGTACACACTTCTCCAAAGAGCACATATAGATGGCCCATAGGCATACCAAAAGATGTTCAATGTCACTAATCATCAGAGAAATGCAAATTAAAACCACAATGAAATACCGTATCACATCACACCTGTCAGAATAACTACCATCAACAAATCAACAAACAAGTGCTGCACAGGATGTGAAGAAAAGGGTACCCTTTTGCACTGTTGGTAGAATGCAGATTGGTGCAGCTACTGTGGAAAGCAGTATGGAGTTTCCTCAAAAAATTAAAAATGGGACTGCCTTATGACCCATTGATTCCACTGCTGGGAATATATCTGAAGAAACCTGAAACACTAATTCAAAAGAATCTGTGTACCCCTACATTCATTGCAGCATTATTTACAATAGCCAAGTGCTGGAAACACTTGACAAAATAACATCATATCAATAATACTGGGGGCAGGAAGTGGAAAATATTTTTGATGTTGTATTAAAATCATATGCCCCAGAGAGTGAAACATACCATATTAAAATTTGGGGACCTGCTACCATGATGAATTTTTTAGGTGTCCAATGTTCTGTGCATACTCACATTTTGTGATAGGTTTCTATGACCAGAGGACATAGGTGGAAAATATCTGAGCTGGTTCATGGATGGGTTAGCTTGATAGATTGGTATGAGTCAAAATGCACTGCAGATGAGGCCCTCAAAGACAGTGTTGAAGGAACATCCTTCTTCGGGGGATATCCTTCAGCAACATGCTCTTTTACTTGCTTCAGATCAAGTGACTCACTTTGCAGTGAGGGTCTGACAACAGGCACACAACCATATTCATACCACCCAGAAGCTCTGAACCTCATGAAACATTGAAATGATCTCTTAAAGGTATAGAGAAAGATGCAGCTTAGAAATATACTTTGAAATAACAGCCAAATAATATGTTGTGCTTCTGATGGGTTGAGTAGATGGGTTCAGGTACCAACTCACTTATAGTGATTCACTTGGGGAATGTGCATTTCACAGCCCTGAAAATTTAGGCTTAGTATGACAAGAAGTCTTGGTTCTTAGGGAAAGGATGCTTTTGCCAGCAGATCTAGTAAAGTTACATTGAGCCTCCCAGTGAACATAGGTAAAGAAACAAGGCAAAAAAGCCATTCTATGACACTAATGTTGCAGTGTAAAATTAGAACATACCTATGTACTTGAAAATGTAGCATAAATATTCACACAATATAATCTATTAGGAAATTTAATTTATAAAACTGACCCCAGATGAGATAAAATATAGATTATTATTATAAAGGAAAAAGTTTTAACTTTTGTGTGAAAAATATTGAGTCTGATTCTTCTCATTAATTTAAAAAGGAGGACTAGTTTGCTTCTTAGTTTAAAGGGAAGACATATTCCGAAAATAGAATCAAATAATTTTTCAGCTCTGAAGTTTTGACAAAAACATATTTAAATCACAGAAGATAAAATTATTTTTATAAAAACTTTTCTATTTGCAAAGGAGTAATGAACCATACAATACTTTGACTTTCTTATTGTTTCCTGAGTATGTCAAGTTAAATTAGGTGCCTCTAAAGGACTGTCTGACAAGTATGGTGAGTAGGCATTTGATAACCCTCACTGTAGCATACACCCAGAAATTGAGATGGGGAAGGAATCATGGCTGGTAAGCAACCCCTTCGCTCCACTTTCACTCTGTGTATGTGTCTCACAGCGGAGGATTTCTCTGTCTTGGATACTACACGGAGAAATAGCTAGTCAGTGGATGACATAATGCAAAACATGAGGCTGAAATTTATGATTTAGGAGGGAACAAGTAGAGTGTCAAGCTTTTTTTCTGTCACTCCTCTTGCTTGCAGATTAAGTAGTACAATCAACTTAATTGGCTCTTTTAAAAAATACTCAATGAATGTTCCATTTGAAATACATTTAAATTATTTTAGAAAAATATATGAATTTAAAACTACATTTCAAGAAAAATGTATTAAAATATAATAAGACTTTAATACTTCAAATTCTCATTGTTAATGTTTTGATGAATGTACTATAATTTAAAATAACCATTGTTTACAAGATAATTTTATAATCAAGTATGTAGAAAAATTTATTTTTGCATTAAGGAGATTTTTTATTAGGTCTGTGAGATGTTATAATTACAAATCCTTTAGTTTTGTGTGTATGCCTCCTATATATGATTTTACAACTATTATTCTGAAAGTAAAATTATTTCTTTAACTCACATGAATTTTAAAACAAGCCCACATCAACTAAGGGCAGACTTCTTATTAATTACATCATAAGGTAGTTGTTTTCTGGGATTTCTACACAGGTATGATCAGATGAGTTATCCTTCTGCGACTGAGTTTTGAAATAGATAATAATAGAGGTACTGAAATAGATAATAAATTACAAAAATAAAAACTAACCAACCATTAAATTCAGAATCTATAGAAAGAAGATGGTATTTTCTGTTTATCATTGAAACAAGAAAACTTATTCTTCACTCTTAATATTTTCAAAGGGGAGAGGAAGGAATTTCCCTTTAACTCCTCAGGACAGATATATATGGGGAAAGCAATTCCAACTTCTTGCAGCTCCTTCTCTTACTGTTTCCTAGAGGTAGGGAGTAATATTTTTGGCTTTTTTTTTTTTAACAGAACTGAGATACTTGGTGTGGCTACTTCCAGTCATCTTTGTATCTGTCTGTCTCCCTATTGATGGCATATTCTGGTCAACTCTCTGCCTTGTAATAAATTGCCTTTCTCCACAGAATCGGGGTTGTTTATGCCAGGTGCTGTGAGTCAAGGGTGAAGCATTAGCAAATCTGTTGCAATCCCCACAATCCCTGCCCCTTTCCTCTCCGTCTGCCTTCTGTATTCCCATTGTTTCCAAACTGGGAAGACACACCGGTTGTTACTTACTGACACTTAATCCTTCAGTATGCAGCGTGTTTCACTGTCCCAGTGAGGTTATTGTTTTCTACCCCAAATAAGTAGAGCCTATAATTTAGATTCCATACATGGGGATATGGTAACAGGATACTGTTCTAAGGTGATTTGGGGTTTGATTTTATGTTTGCTTCCTCCTGAGAGGGTCAGTTCATTTCAGTGCTTGTGGAGACTTGATCCAATCCAGTAAATCAATGGTAAAAAGGGGCAAAATGGGAAAAAATCCTCACTGCTAATGCAAAAATACTAAAAGGACTCACTTATAATTGGTCAGTGGTATTGTATTCAGAATCAGGACAGTGCATTACTATGGTATTTGGAGACTTACCTCAGGGTACAGAAGTGGATGCCCTGTTTTCTTAAGATTTCTCATAAGCCCTGATCAAGGGAAGAATGACATTTATATTCATATCATATCCAAATAATTGACTGCATGACCTTGAATTTTATTGTTTCCACAGCTTATGACTGGGGTTTCAGGTCACAAAATAATAAACCTCATAATAGATTATTAAATATTAATGGTACAGTTTCAATTATCTAAAATATATACTCTGGTTCAACGGCTAAACTTTGTTCACAGGGTATGTTAGATTATTACTTTTATGGTTGTGATTTTAACATTGACCTTTCCCTTGTGCAGATTTTTTTTTAAGCAACTTACAGATAGAAGAGCTTGTTATTCAGCATGGCTCTGAATTAAGTAGTGTGCAGTACACTAATTTTTTTATGATTCAGAGAGTGTGTTAGGAAATATGGTAGTGTGATGGAAGTGGTGTGAGGTTGATTTTATATGAAGGCTAATGCTATTCTTACAAAATGCCATGTGAACAGATGAAGAGAAACTGAATCCCAGACTCAAAAATTAGGAATGCACACATTCTAATATTAATTAAAAGTAAAAAAGAATCCAAGTTTCTTATGTTATAGGATGAAAATATAAAGGATGATGGTAATAAACATATTATCTCCAGAATTTAGGTACTTCCCATTATGTCTAAGCAATGGTGGGGTAGGACTTATTCAGAACTAATTTTAATAGGACTTAAAAAATACTCATTCTGAGGGAACAGATATGAAGCCCACAGACTTGATATTAATTAACACTATCCTTGATAATTAGAGGAGAGCAACAGTAAAATGTATTGTACAATAGATACCATTCAGATCATGGATTAAAATAGTCCAGGGAAATACAACCTAAACCCTTAGGAGAAGATCCAGTAAGTATATAAAAAACATGTAATTTTTTAAAAGAGGAACTCAAAGTCAATACTGCCTTATAGCCTCTGCTTAAGAGCTCAGTCTGCTGGTGGTGAGAAAGGGGGTGAAAATTAAAAAGGTATTGCCTCCCCTTGGGGTCATTGCTAAAAGTCGAATGGACATTAATTTATCATAAGTCTGAGTCACATAGTCAGACACCATGACTAGCAGTAGCAGCAGCAGCAGCAGCAGCAGCTCACCCTTTATCACACTTTCTACATGCCATATACAACGCCAAGCTTTTTGATAAAGCCTGTTTTAATGGACAAGCATCAGAGAGGGAGAGTGTGGGCTGGCAACTTTAAAAAGTAACCAGTACCTCCAAGTCACTCTCCAGGCACTTAATTTGAGCAGAAGCTATGAACTAAATAAAAGGAAAATAAAGGAGTCATAAGAGAGCTGAGAGACCTCTGTGCATGAGCACTGCGGAACACACCCCAAGGCAAGGACTTAGGAAGTAGTTACTGGTAGTGATCCTAAAGATAGAAGTCAGAGGTTCCATCGGGATGAACGGGCGTTATTTATTCTTAGGTTGGCAGACCCAGAGGAAAATGCTGAAAGTCTTCTGACCCAGGAGTAAGACCCTATTCCACTTGTCTGAAATGCTCACCCCTCTACCCTTGATGTGAATATGGAAATGTTACCGCAGGGACTCAGGGTGCCGGGAGGGTGCTCCAGCCCTGCAGGCTCCCAGCTCTCTATTTAATGCCTCTTCCCAGAAAATGAAGCACTAACTGTTGTGATAAAGGCAACACATAATCCATATATGTTCTTATTTACATTAAATATTCCTAAAGGGTGTCAATACCTATCCTGCTAATTATCTTTTTGGCAATTTACCCTGGTCAGCTGCTCTGGAAGATGTCTGTTATCTTTTGAGGTACTCTCCAGACTCCCCCAAAGCACTATGTCAGTGGACTACATAATTTAGTTTATATTTAAGACAAAACACTAGAAACTTAAATTCTAACGTGGTATAACCTCACCCACTATTTTCTGGGAATAGAGTAATGGATAAGTAATTAAGTAGGAACTTAATTTATATGTTTATTACATATAATACACTGTATAACCAGATGACTGAGTGAATTATACAGAACTAAATTCTTGTGATAAAATATTAGAAAACTTCCTCATTACTTGGAAACTTTCATTAAACTTTCATAAGAGGGAAGACGATAGGTACAAATATTTTTAGAATTACTCTGAGACTAACAGAGGCTTTCAACATAACACACAACTCCAATGCTAAACTTGGCAGAATTACTCTTCTCATTTGCCTCTTAGATTAAGAGAATCATTCTTACAAAAGTACAGGGAAATGATAGATGGGGGCTGTGTACTACATTGGAGAGAAAGTGAATTAACCACAATGAAATTACCGTCTTCCATTAAGTACACTTTTAATGAATGTTCACTTTACAAAATCATAATGTTAATGACCGTCTTAATCAGAGGGTAGTTAAGCCCATAATGAGCACTAACTATGTTTCCTATCACCCTCCCGAAGAAAAGTTATTTACAATTTCTTGGGGGCATTTGAACAGTCTAATGGTATTTTCTGCTTATGCTGAAAGGCTCCTCAGGAAACATACTCGTTGGCAGTGTCATTGGTTGAATCACTAGACAGGTTGGTTTGCTGTGTTGACGTGTGAACCTGTCCCCAGACACAGGCTGCACCCCTAATCCTCAAGGTCGTTGCCCTTGTTGCCTTCTTTCTTCTAATTCTCTTTCCCTAAATCTTCAAAAGGCTGGCTCCATCTCATCATTCATGTCCCAACTCACATGCCAGCTTCTCCGTGTGGCCTCCCCCAAACTCCTCCATCTAACTAAAGTAACAATTCTAGTCACTCTGTTACATTACACTATCCTAAATCTCTTCACTTAATTAACTACTTATTGATTCAACAAAAATTTTTGAATACCTACAATGGGGCAGGCACTGTTGAAAGGTCAGAGGGTCATGCAGCAGTGAAAGGGGATGATTTCTTGCGCTCCAGAACTTCCATGCAGAAATTCTTTTTAGTTTATTGCTTACTTTATACTGTACTTTTACAAGAATGTGAGCCCCATGAGAGCAGGGACCTTCTTTCCTGTTCTCCATTATACAGACAATTTCTAGGAGTATGTCAATTAATAGGAGCTCACTGTTGAATGCATGAACCCAATCTGTAAAAGTGTTTAAAACTTTCCATACACCTTTATTTGACTGACTTAACAGAATCTAATGCTGTTCAGTCCTTACATAAGACCTTGAAAGTACCATGATACTAGCTTATTCCCTAGCATACCTGATTACTCTGCCCTTTTTATTTGAGCTTGAATTAGCTTTGATTTTTTGCTCAAACTTATTAGTGGCAGGTGTATTAGATTTTTGTTGTTGTTTGACAAATTACCATAAACTTAAAACAGCATACTTTTATTATCACACAGCTTCCATGGGCCAGGGGTCTGGGCACAGTTTAGCCTATCTCCTCTTTCATGGGCACTGGCAAGGCTGCAAGTAAGGTGTCAGCCAGGATTGTGGTCTCATGGGAAGGCTGGGCTTCAAACTCATGTGGCTTTTGGAAGAATTTACCTCTTTGGGAGTTGTTGAAATGAGGGACTCAGTTCCTAGTTGTCTATTTGGGGGGCCACGTTTAGTTCATTACCAGGTGGGTTTCTCCAGTTTGGCAGCTTCTTTCATCAGAGCATGTAAGCCAAGAAGGCAAAAGTCAGATGCAAGACAGAAATCACATTTTTGTTTAGATTAATCATAGAAGTGACATTCTGTCTTCTTTGCCATCTTATATTATTAGAAGCAAATCATTAGACAGCTCAGAGTCGGGGGAAGGTTGCAGAACACTGAATATCAGGAGGCTGGGGTCATGAAGGTAGCAATTTTACACACCCTATGCTAATGATTCGGTTTAATTAACATTGAAAAGCAATGATATATGTGCAGGAAAGTGAGTTGTTGGCATGAAATTATTATATATTCTTTGTAAAGACATGATAAAGTCAATTTACTAATTAAAATGTTTATTATGAATTATATGTAAACTAGAGCATTGTAAAAATGAATAACAATCTATAGTTTTACACACAGGGTGTTTTCCACAAGAATCCAATTTCTTGTCCTATTTTAGAAATGCAAATTTAACTTATAAATTATAGCTGATCCATTATAAATATTTCTTATGCAACAGAGACAATATAGAAATTTTAACAACCATACTTAAAAAGGTTCTACCATGGCATCAAAAATATGGGTAGTCCAAAGATTTTCACAAACTGACTTTGGCATACATGTTGGAAAAAAATTCATGGGATCCACATATTGAACACCAGCTGGGAGAAATTACACCTGCTGATATGCATGTTGCTTAGAGACTTAGAGAAAAGTTGGTCATTTATCAATAGAGAAAATTGGATTAGAGAGCAACTCTACAAAATTGGAGAAGTAGGTCTAAATGAGAATATGTCACATTTACTTACAAAAGTAATGGCACAAAATTCACGGCAGGCAGCATCCAGAATCAGAAATTCAAAGAAGAAACCAAGTCAACATTTGCAGCAATCCATTTCATATCCAAAATTGCATTTTTTTAAAAATAATCAGCAAATCCTAGAACTTTAACAATATAAATCTTTTGTCTTTACTAATTTAGTGCAGTTCACAAAAAAAATCAGCATGGATGGATAATGAACTATTCCAAGAAACATGTGAAAGAAAATAAAGCCACATGAAAAGCCACATTATTTTTAGATAACACACTTTCTCTACGTAATGTGAAAAACTTTTAAGTCGCCACAAAGACTTTTAATTTTTCAATTTAAGGTTATATTCTTGATTCAGCCTGTGCATCTAAAATATTTTTAAAAGATAATGCAGGCAAACATTGTCCTGTTTTGGAAAAATACAAGATAAGACCACTCTTATGGAATCATTAACATTCAGTAAACAGACTTGTACAATATATCATTTATACACATAATAAAGTATATAAATTCTTGCTTCAGCCTTTGATAAATATAGGTGAAAAATATTACCTGAGGGTTATAGTGCTATAATAAACCCTGAATGACAGGAAATGATTAAGACTATAGTTTTAGCTGATGTTGGGTCAGTTAAAGAATGCAATGATTTACTGGAAGACAATACATAACAAAGGGTGTATAGTAAGTGTTCTGTCAAATTACTGAAAATGCAGAATTCTTGCATCTATTGACAGAAGATAAAGTTAACTCTGAGGAAGTTATAAAATTGAATCCTGAATCAAAAACTGCTCATGCATTACTCAAACAAGTTGTAGAGGTAATTATGTATTATATTGACTTACAGCTGAATGAACCAAGAATGTTCAGATAAAATGTTGGTAGGAAACTCCTGGAAAAGTGTATTCCTTCTTCTAAGTACCTTAAAATAATTAATATCTTCAATAATGTTAAGTTCAGTAAATATTAAGATAATATATCTTAAAAATGTGTGTTAATATACCAGTTTAGCCAACACTTTCCATCACCTGCACATGTACTAATCCTTATATGATATGAGATGTACCAGATGTGACAACTTCTGCTGCTGTAGCCTATGGTCACACTGCACAGCTGACTCACCTCGAGACTTAATGGCATCTGTTAAAACAATGCCCCCATACTTAACCTATGCAGGTGGTTTAGCTGCATGAATATAAGGAAATGATGCTTTTAAGAATAGGAATCTCAGACCTGACTCCACAATTGTGGCTATAAAATAACACTCTTAAAGTGATCCTTCTTATTTTTAAGTGGAGAAAACAGAAAAGATTTTGGGGGGGGAGGAGGAGAGCATAATATTATTTAATTTACAGTAATTGGTTAAAATCTGAAATGACAATAGACTTAAAATTATTGTTTGGTATATATATAAGGCCAAGCACACAAGTGTAAACTTCATAAAACTGGAAATGGCATCACTCACATTAAAAAAACATTAAACAGAAGAGCGTGTTGCGTCCTTATGATCCATTCTGCCTTTGCCCTGCCACTATGACTCAGCAAAATCCCATCTCCTGCAGAGCAGTTGATCAGTGATGGGACCATGACCTAAGCTGGTCCTAACTGAGTGACTCTCAGAGCTTTTCATCTCCGGTTGCAGAAGAGAAGCTATCTGTTTTCTAGAGGATTTGTTATGTGTCCGGTGGGTGATACTTTTTCAGTCGATTTGCTACATGATAGACACGAGGCTGAAAATGAAAGGTACACAGACAAGGCTGGAAAAGAGAGAATGGGAGAGAAATGGAGCGTAAGGTGTGATAAAACATACCCGAAGCCAATTCGCCCTACATGTTTCAGTAACCAGAACCAAAGCGTGTATAAGCTGTTATTTTCTGTTACTCATTACAAAATCATCCTTACAAAGTAAACAAGTCTTCAAGACCCTGAAAGAACCGTGCAGGGTTGCAGCCCAGCCCCCGGAGTCCCCCACACTAACGTCAAAGATGAAATGAGGGCTGTGTGTCCTGAGCCACGGAGCCTTCTGCGCACGTGGACACCAGGGCCCGGAAGTGCCTGGTGACAGTGCTGGCAGGACCGTCTCTCTGGCGGTGACGCTGCAGTGCAAAGCTGATGGATTTTTGTATTTAATGGTCAATTCTTTTGGCTACATGGAGGGTTTTCCACTTCAAAATAAACTGTACTTCTACTTGCCTATTCTAATTTCCTTCCAACCCTGATTATTTTTGATTAAAGATATTAAATATTTATTGAAGTTATACATAACCAGGAATTATGAGTGATTGACAACAGCTATAACCCATAAAATATTCATTATATATCTTTAAATTATTGATTGATATTACAAGTGTACAGGCGACATAACAGAATGAACCTTTAGTATATTTTTCTCCTGGCAAGTATTAAATGGAAATTCTTCACCCATGCTCTCTTTTTTTTCTCATTACAGGAAACTGACAATATTATTAAGTAATATATTTTTCATTTCTTTTGCTAATGTCTTCGCAGACATCAAAAATCCTTTATGAAAGACTGATGGATAGGTAAAATATTGCTAATAACAACAAACAATAAAAACATAGCTACCACTTACGAGGCACTATTGCAGTGCTTTCCCTGCCTCAGGTCAGATACTCCTCACGACAGCACCAGGAAGTCACTAGTAGTATCTCCTCTTCAGAGATGGGAGGGTGAGACACAGAGAGCCAAATCACTTGCCCAGGAATATAAAGCCTGACGGTGGCGGAGCTGGGATTTAAACCCAAGTAGTGTAGCTGCCCAGCCCATGAATTTAATTACTTCCCATTCTACTTGTAATCCTAGACATCACCGGATATTGGAGAGCAGACACCTGTTTAAAGCTGGTCTTTCTTAGAGCTGATCACATGATTATGAATGGAAAGGAAAATTGATTTTCTAGCTAAAGATGTAACAAGAGGTTATAAACCGTTTCTGTATTCTTACCTTTACTCACAGGAAGTGTGTGGTGTGGCACTGAGTGAAGTTAGAAACAGAACGACTAAGCCCATACACAGAGGGCAGTGTGCTGACTATGGGGGTGGGGAGGGGGATGGGAGAGGTAAAAGGGGGTATAGTGAGATAAATGGTAATGGAGAAAAGATAAAAATGAAAACAAAACAAAACACTTATGGCTCATCCATGCACGGAAATACAATGTAGCCTTTAACAATGAAGTAGAATAGTAGCATGTGATGATGTAAAATCAAGTACAGAGTCAGAAATGTAATCTAAATGGAAAAAGTGAAATTAGAATATACAAGAAGGTAAATTTTAGAATATTCAGATGTGGGAAACGTTTTTATTAAGTAGGTATGCTTCAGAGAGGATGCTCTACGGCAGGGGAAGTCAGACACTCAGGTGCCGGTAAAGCCACTGAGAGAGCAGATGGGAAGGCATGAAAACGTTCACGTCATAGGAGGACTTCTGTCTTTAGATTTTTCGAGATCATGTGGCGTCAACTGCCAATTTACATAATTTTATAGGAACCACGAGTGAAATTCTGGTCAAGATTTCCCTCCCAAGCTGTGGCCTGTATGTGCAACTGCCTATTAAATACCTGCATGTGATAATGTGGGTTTGCTCACTTGGCAAATAGTATCGGTATTTCAAGTTTCTACCTAATTTTTAAGGTTTTAGTTGGCTCTATAAGTTAAAATGTCTTCCTTTAAATGTACATATTCTTATAAGCATTTTATAATTTTGAATAAATATTTTCTCTCAATTTTTTGTTTTCAGTAAAATGCTAACTCTTATTAGTATATTGGTAGAATGGCTTTTTATTTAGTAGTAAAACTTATTGCTCATGCTGTTTACCTCAGACTTGCAACATTAAATGAAAATTTCTAGGCATGCCTAAAAATAAAATGAGATGAAGCACAGCATAAGCCCAGACACCTCCGTGCCACCGCTGACCACACCAATTTGCCTCTAATTCTGTACATCTCAGTTACGACCTTTCTCTACGAGTTTAGCACCTTAGATCAGAACATCATTATTTCCATGTAGATGACTGCAACAGTCTTCATATTCTCCTGCCTCTTCTTTTGCTACCATGCAGTCCATATTGTCCCCAGTCACCAGAATGATGCTTATGTACAGCAATCACTCTGGAGATGACACACGGTGCTCTTGTCCAGTGGCCAGACTTATCTGTTACTCTTCTACATTTGTATACTTTCTTTCTGAAATCCACCGTATAACTAATCATTGAATACATATTCTTGCAACCCGCCTCACTCTCCTGTATTCACTGTGTGTGTGTGTGTGCATATTCAACAATGCAGTGAGACTTTTATTGTAAAAATTATTATGATGAAATTTGTGACGGCGTATTTGTGGGAATCTAGAACACATTTCCTGTGAAACTCCCTTGCTGACTCTGAAGTAGTCTTTAGTTTTTGGTGCCGATTTTTAAGGAGTAAACCAATAAGCTAGAGCATTAAAACAACAACAACAACAACAAGGAAGAGAAGTCTAAAAGAGATTAGTCTGGCTGAGCTCACAGTATCTGTCATCCAATCAGTGAAGGCCTGTTTTGTAGAGGAGATCTTTGGCTAAACTTAGGTAGCTGCTTGTTCCATAACTGGAGAGAAGTCATTAGGGACAACGGGAATGTAGAAAAGCTACATTTTACGTATAGGCTGCCTTATGGTCAGGGAAGTGTTTAAGTAGAGACTTATCTAGGAAGATAGGAGGTGGGACTAATGCAACCTCATGTCTTTCAGTCTAAATATTCTTTTAATATCAAATTCATTTTTTAATCTTAAAATGGTATATTGGACTGTCTTATTATATTTACCAGAGATATTCTGGAACCATTAATCATCAGTGAATATGTCTTCACCTGCTTTTTGAGAAGCATGGCCTATAGATCTCAATTTAGTTTCTGTATGTTCAATACGTGACCTCACAAATTCTGTGTTTTCCCCCCTCATAACGTGTGACTAATAGTATATATAAAAAGGTGATTAATTAAGAAAGTGTAGAAAGTGTCTCCACTAAATTCTAGTATTCCCCATTGACTGTTCCACTGTTTTTAAATAGTATTAATTCTGAAGCTTTATGTTCAGCATGTCTAAATAAGTAATTTTTGAATGTTTGTTCTTGGGCTGTTAGCTTAAACATTCCTCATTTCAAAGTATTTTAGCTTTATTTTATATATCTAACTCTATATACTTTTAACATTACTGTATTTTGAGGAACACCTAGTTCCTTTTTTGAAATAAGCATTTTAGAAAATAGGAAAGAATACAGAAGTAATTTGGAAATCACTTTTAATTCCTCCTCACAGACACAGCTATGAACAACCATTAATTTTGGTATATTTATTTTTCAATCTATTTTCCTAGGCATATATGTTTATTTTTAAATAGTTGCTAACTCACCTTATTTACAAATTTGTATCCCATTGTTGTTAGTTAACATTATATACAGTGGGGCAAAAGCAGGTTTATAGTTGTTTGTATAGAAAAAATGCAACAATTAATAAATAAAACTGTGTTTTGCAAACTTACGACTGTAAATCTACTTTTGCCCTACCCTGTTTTACATGCATGATTACATACCATTCAAAAGTTGTTTTTTAAATAAGTTTTTACTAATCCACTATTATTAAGAACAGGGTTTCTGAGAAATTTGGTTTTTAAAATTACATATAACATAAATGCCTTTTTTCCCAGAAGAGTAAAGGGAAAATGGCTGCTGAGTAAGTACCATTCTAACTAACTTGGAGAAACATAATGAGAGAACGAGAAATATAGGAGAGAAAGCTTCCATCAGCTCTGAGCCATGCAGGGAGTCTCTGATGAAATGTGCAACATCCACTAATTCCTTCTACTTCATTTGTATCAGTTTCAGCCCTGCCTCTCACCTTTACTTCCTTTGTCATTAATCCAAAGCTCTTTCTCAAAAATCAAATCACTTGACCTATTTTTGTTCTAAATGCTATTTATATTTCATATTATTAATTATGGGGTCCTAAATTAGGGATAATTACTAGACAACAATTTTTTATTGCTATAAGAATAGAGAAATCCCTGGCTATATAACGATTGAGTCATTCTTGCTTGGCTATCAGCTTTGAAAGCCGAGCTGCACGCTTTATTTCATATACGAGTTCTGTCTTGAAGGTATCTAGCCATGTAACATGAAAAATAGAGACATTACTGAAGAAAATACAAGATACAAGAAATACTGTACATAGGACCATGATGCCTCAATCCACTTCATAGTAGGCACCCTGGGACCTCACACAGTTCTCCCAATTGCCATCAGCTGCCCTGCCATATTTTCCTGAATCTCATCAACAGCCTGAATCTCTTCCCTTTCAAAGGTGATTTTAGTTTTGGGAAAAGCCAGAAGTCATAGAGCATCAAATCTGGGCTGTATGGGGGCTGAGTCACCTGGGTGATTTGATGTTTCACCAAAAAGCTCTGCACTCTGTATGGGATGTGTGCATGAGTGCGTGTGTGTTGTGATGAAGCTGCCAGTTACCAGCTGCCCATAGCTGTGGCCTTCCGAGTTATCCAAATTGTTTCCGTGCAGAGGACTATTCAAGCTTAATGCAAAATTTGATGCAAATTCATTGCTCTACTTGTTCAGTCATTTTGAATGTGGTGGCCACACAGTACACATGCTCACTCAACGGTGTCTACTGCCCCCACTGACTAATGCAGTGAATGGTCGTTGTTCATGCATGTGTGTTCCAGTCCACTCTCCTTGGCTGCCAGGTTACATCAGTGTTATGTTAACCATTCTGATTATATTAACAATGGCTGGACTTTTTCCAGATAGACCTTGTATGTTGGTAGCTTAGCATGTTGTAGTCACTATACCAATGACATTTAATAACGTGCCATAATTAATTTTTTTGTTTTCTTATGTGCTATTAAAAATGAACAAAAAGCATAGAAAAAGATGAGAAAAATTAGAAAATGAAGTCACAAAATTAAAGTTGGCATGTGGATGTTTTCTTGCATATTCTTGAACATATTTGCCTTCCTGGGTTCTGCAAACGTGTGAATCCAACCAAGTAAGATGTATAAGCCAAACCTGCTCCACTTAGATCATTTGTGCCAAGGTAAAAACAGGCAGAATCATTTCTTCTTGAATTTAAGAATTCAGCAATTATGACAGTATGGGTATAGTGAGTAGTTTTACATTATTTTTTAAAAGCAAATAATATTTAGTGTATTTTTAAGAAACAAACATAATATAAATTTTTTTATAAATCATAATGCTGTATAAAGCCATTTTGGAAGTAGTCTGGCTTCTTCATTAATGCAATATTCATTGGGGAAAATTTTTGAAAGTATAAAAAATAAGATCACCTACACTCATCACCTAGAAGTAAGCAATGTTAATTTCATTTTACATCTTTTGTCTTTTTTCCATACATATGGACGTTCATTTTCTCCAATAAACCCAAGAGTATATCATATATATCTTTCAACTTGAATTTTGCACTTTATATACACTGAGTATATTCTCACAGCCTTATCACTAAATAGTCTTATATGTGATTTTAGAATAATTTTGATTTTACATATTGAAAGTTATGCAAAACCTGGAAATGATCAATGTTTTAATTTTTATTTAAAGTGTTTTATACCTACAAGTTTTAATGCACTTCAGATCATATATTTTAAAAACTGTAAGATAAATTTATGATACCTAGCAAGTCAAGGGCTATCTTCAGCTATTTGCTTAGTAATATTTGGTGGTAGGGACAATGTGGACATGTAAGGGAAAATTTGACTTTGAGTGCAATGTCCAAAGTGAAGCAGTCAGAAATGTGTACTTACTGCGAATGATAAAAGAAGCAAATGAGCAACAAATCCCCAAACACACACACACACACACACACACACAATAGCAATGAACAGTATGAGTCACACCCACAGCTTGATTGCATTAACAGAAGCTACTTATGAAATAAGCCCAGCTAGCGACATCAGAGTCTTCTGCATATGTAGAACTACTGCCTTTTTTCTATGAACCAGCATCTTAACATTAGGCTGACTTTAGAATTACCCAGTGAGTTTCTACAATACATAATAGTCCAACTCTACCCCTCAAATAGGTCTGTAGTGGAACCTGAGCATTAGTACTTTTGAAGAGGTTTCCTGATGATCCTTATATTTAACTAGGGATAGAAAATATTGCCTTAGTGAATACTAATTGCAAAACTGAGTTTTGAGCAAGTCAAATATAGTTTTCCCATTCTGATCTGAGAATAAACAAAAGGAATGTGATGAAGGTAATTAACAGGGTAAAATATATTTTTAATTTTTTATGTTCACCTGGGCAGATTTCATCTATGCAACATATAAATTAAACACAGAACATGTACCTCTAGAAAAGTTTAAATTCAACCTGAAATCTTTTTCTAAACAATATTACATATATGTTAATATCTGTATTTTCTTGATGGAAATTTCCAAAATGCAGATAATTTGCTTTTCATATTAAAACTTTGACTTATATTTTAAAGTATAAATTAAAGTATAACTTATATATTTATAATGGAGATAATCAGCCTTACAGAGTATCATATTTATCTAACAATGGCATACAAAATAATAATTGTGATGTTGCACAAATATTCCAAAATAATTATTGCAGAATTTGCATTTTATATGTTGCACAAAAAGTTCTTTATTTTAAATTTGTGAACAACAGACAGAGGTAAAGTTAAATAATTAAATACCTTTATTGGTTAAAATTTGATTAAATGACTAGCTGTTTTAAATTGGATTGATTTAAAATAAATCCTTCCTAAATCCAGATAATAAAAATGTTCCAAGCTGACTCTAAATCCATTCTGCAAAACACTGGTAAATTCCTCTATAATTAACTTACCTAAAGCAAGTTCAGAGTGAAACTTGTTTCTGGCTTTACCACTGGCAAGAAAAATAGCCCCAAACTGATTAAGCAAGTGTTCTTTGCCTATATTTTATATTAAACCTTCTTTCTAATATAATTTCTATATGTTCTATTTATCTGATAGTTCTTGAGTATTAGTGTTCATTAAAAAGTCATTTAGAAATGTTGGTTAAAAATTCTGATTCCTGCTCTCCAATCTAGAGATTCTTAAGAATGAAGTCTAAGAATCTGCATGTTTTTAAATAACTACTCTGTCTAAAGTGATGTAAATAATAGTGACTTGCACTTGAAGAAATGTTCATCTCATTGTCCTTATTTCCAGATGTTTTAGGAAACGATGCTGTGAAGTATATGTCACAGGTGTTCAGAGGAAAGTTGATTGGCTGTTTCTTTTTTCACTCCCTGTAGGTCCAGAGCTATACTTGACTAGGTATAGGTTTGTGCCCTGTGACTTTTGGGGCAATTCAACATTTTTTCTTTTTTCCCTAAGTATTTAAATTCCTTCCCTTTGTTAACATACTTTATATCTAAAATGTAAAGCCTTTAATGTGTATTAAAACTAAGGCTTAAGTTAGAAATACCCCAAAGAAAAAGCCATCTATTTAAATTTACGTTTATGTTTCAATGAACGAACTCTTTTCTGGAAAAAAAAGTGAAGTGAGAAAAAGATTATAAAGGCTAAGGGTGCTGACAGCGGACATGGAGAAATGAGGCTCCACAGGGATAGGAAAAATGGCTCTGCAGGCAAAGCCTATGAACATTGAAGAAACTGTACCATCTAATGGGTTTGCTCTGTTTTGGGTTTAGCATTCTCTACCTATCCATTAGTTCCTGAGGACAGTGTCTCTTTTATAGCTCTTTGAATTTTTCTGTTTGACACCTAAAAGGAAGAAACCAAGTACCTGATTTAAATGATAAAGGCTCTGGGTCACTTTAAAGTCCTTTCTCTCCCTCTTCTCCATTGATCAGACACCTGTTCTGTAGCTTCTGCCTCCTAATGATTTCACTAATAACACCCCACTACCCTATCCTTACTTAGCACTCCAGTCCTTTCCTGCCTGATTCCCCTAAGTCTTTTTTCTCCTCAAATTAGTCTTTATCAAGAGCAAAGTTACTCCCCCCAATTGTCTTAAATAGCATTCTCTAAACTGTGTACCTGAGGACACTTATATATAAAAGCAAATAGTTAGTGTTTAACACATATTTCTTGAAAGAACGCTTAAGAATGAGATAAGTTGATGTAAAACAAAGTGGAGGAGAGGAGAACTCAAGTGGAGCATGTCTATGTAGGGAGGTAAGGAAAGGATAATAAAAGCAGCTACATCACAGAACACTAAGTATCAGTGAGAAAATTTAAATTCCTGTCTCATTTAATTACTACCAGCCTATGAGTAGATGCTTTCATCACATATCATTAGTTATCAGAGTAGAGCTGCAATTCACACTCATGCTGAGCTCCATCCAGAATCAGTGCTCTATGGAGTCTTCAGTATTGCCTCAGGAGAGAAGGAGGCACCAGGGAGGCAAGCGCCTGAAGGCAGAAATCAAATGATGGCATCTTTCTTGGAATTAATTATTGTCCTCATTACAAATTACTCTAAAATTTATCTGTTTAAAGCATCATATATTTATTTCGCAGATTCCATGGGTTAGGAATCCAGGTGGGGCTTAGCTAGGCACTCTGGTCAGAGCATTACATGATGTTGCATTCAAGGTGTTCTGTCAGCCAGGACTGAACTTGTCTCAGTGCTCAGCTGGGGCTGTAGAATCCTCCTCCAAGGCACTTACATGGCTACTGCATGAAGATTGTTTCCTAGCTCACTCATTTAGGGCACTGGTGGGCTTCATCTGTAGGCCTCTACGTAAGCTCTACCTGAATGTTTCCACAACAGTGCAACTGGTGACTCAAAAGAGAGGTAAGAGTTAGAGTATGTCCCTGATAAAAGTCTCTTTGTAACCTGCTCTTGAAAGTAGCATTTCATCTCTTTTGCAAATTCAATTTGTAGGAGTAAATTGCCAGGCCTGGCCCATGGGCGAGGTGAGGGGATTACACAAGAGAGAGAATACCAGAAGGTGTGAATCTTTGTGGGCCATTTTAAAGTTTGCCAACCAAAATTGTGATGGGTTTGTTAGATATTCTTCATTTTGCCTGAATCATGTTTTTGATATCTTCAGGATTCTAATAAGGATGCTTGAAGTTGAAAGAGTAAATGTTTATTAAATCTAACTTAATTACTTAAAAAATTAGAGTGTCAGAGATATATTCAGCATGATTTCCTCTGTGATGTCATTTTTAAGTATTGTCCCAATGAGACAATGTGGTATCTCAAGATTAAAAACAGGATAAAAAGATTACAAAAATCTGGATATATTATTCTGTGAGTTTGACAGGTTTAAAAAAATAAAAATGGTCTGTCTTTTGGTTAGTACAAAGAATCATCTTACACAAAATAATTTATTGAATCATTTTCATAAAGAAAATTTAGCATAAAATCAAAGCTGAAAACATAGTCACATTTCATGGTAACCTTTGGAGAAATTTAATGGAGTGAAACAATAATTGCTTCCTTATGACAGATATAATTAATATTTATGTAGAATGAGTCATATGGTTTGGAATTTGAGTAAAGTGTGAATATCATTCATTGTAGGGATCATTGATCAATACTTATTTTTTCAAGGCCCCTCTGTCTGTAAGGTACTGTAGAAATATAAATGAGGTCCCTGAACTCTACTGGGTTGCAATTCTTTCATTCATATACTTATTCATCAAGATGCTGGCAGAGAACTTACTATCTGTCCAGTATTATCTACTGGAGTAATAGTAGGGTGGGAAAAAAGATTTTAAAAATCCATCAGTCTGAATCTTGGATTTCAATATGAGTCATATTTGTATATTTTATAGCTCAATATTAGCATTTTGTTCTTAGCGGAAATTGAGTAGAACCATGCTGCATTGTCTATTGAGCTTCTTTGAATTCATCAATGTGCTCTACTCCGTGTACTTCTGCCAGCCTTCTCCTGGAAGATGCCTACTCATTTTCACTTCTTAGTTTAGAAATCATTTCCTCTGGGAAGTCTTCTCTGACCACTGCAGGCTGGGTTTCTTGTTCTTCCTCTCTACTCTTCCAGCTGTATGGACTATTCTCTTTATATTGTTTAGTGCCCATTTTCTTTTTAACCCCATGAGTCTCACTCAAAGGTAAGCTGACATGAGACAAGAAGGCATGCTCATGTTGTTATCATTGTATTCCCATCTGTTCACCAGTATTTTATTTAGTGTCTGTAATATGCCAAGCACATCTCTAGACACAGGAAAAATAGTAGTGAAGAAAACGTAGACTCTGCTTTCATGGGCTTATATTTAGTGGAATGAGACAGGCAATAAATAAATTGTACTAAGTTGGCTAATATTGGGTAGTACTAAGTCTATGAAGACAAATGAAGAGGGGAAAAGAGATAAAGCCAGTGGATTGGAGATCAGTCAAGGCTTTTTTAAATAGAGGGGACAAGAAGCCCTCCCTGGAACGGTGATATTCGAGGTGAGAACTAGAGACAGGGAGGGAGGAAGCCATAGGGGCAGGGTGTTCCTGGAAGTCCAGGAGTGAGTGCACAGGCCCTGAGTGAACTGATGAACTCCTGGAGCTACAAGGAGGCCATTGTGGCTGGATCAAAGAGGTAGTGGGCAGGCAGAGCAGAGAGTGTTAAGATGTGAGGTCAGAAAGACTTCTAGGGGTCAGATCACACAGGACTTTGCAGGCCAGGGTACACCTAGCACGGCACACACAATTAGTATTTAATGAACATATATCAAATATTGTTAGGTTAAGGTTGGGAGTATCAGAAAAGTATTGTGTAATTATATCTTATTATTATCATTAAAGAACTGTGAGTGGGTGGACCCGAAAGTTTGCTGCACATTAGACTCACCAGGGATCATTTAAAAAGGCTGATTCTAGGTCACATGGCAGACAACATGACATCAGGGTCTCTTTAAGTGGCATTTGTATTTTTAAAGCTCCTTCGGTAATTTCAGACAAGCATGGGAATCATTAACTTAGCTCCGTGGCTCTGGAAGTGTGCCCATCAACAGCAGCACTGGAGATAATTAGAAATACAAATTCTTCGGCCCCATTTCGTACCTACTGAATCAGAAACTATGGGGTTAGTGCTAAGCAATCTGTGTCTCAAGTAGTTTTCCAGGTGCTTTGCGTGTGTGCGGAAACAGAAGGGCCACAGTCTTAGAGGAATGGGCCACACGAGAGCCAAACAAAAGATGTCTTTTGTGATATGAATGGTAGAGGGCCCTGTTTCTATAACACGTGTACACTGGCAACAATCCCTAAAGTTTTACCATTTAAGAATGATTTCAATCATTAGATTAAACTTTCTCTCTCTATTTCCCTTTGTTTAAATAAAATATCCCCCGGGGTAAAATATCAAGCCGCTATTACCCATTAGAACTTTAATGTAAATGTGCTTGTTAGAATAATTTAGCTCATAGAACAGGCCATTTTGAATATAAGAATGGCTGAAGCTAGAAAAGGTTTCTAGGAAAGGAGGGAGATAGGATGATATCACAGACAATTTTTCTATAGTCTCAAAAGTATGATTAATAATCACTGGTATTTCATGAGGTACACACTGTTGTGAATAAGATTTTGAAATAATCTAAATATAATTTTCTTGCATTTTTTCAAGACCTTTTGAGAAATGTGTTCTCTTTTAGTTAATTGTACACCTGATTTCTATATAGCCTATGTCTAAAAATGATGATTTTGAAATATACCACCAATATTTGTCTTAATTTAAGAACAGAAGATTTGTCCAGGTGTATGTGTATGTGTTTAAGAAATCAAAGTCTTGCTGCTTATTCTCAGTCTTAAGAGATTTCCATATAAAAAATCTTATCATCATTCATCCTTCTAGAGAAGGTTACATTTTCTTTCACAAAACTCCAATATTAATATGTACATTAGAATTTATTTTTCCTTTTCCCTTATGAGAATAACAATGAATGAAAAGGAATTATACAGCGCTGAGGTACTGCCGGAAGGCCAGTTTGAGTCATGTGCTAATTGTGGTTTTAGTGTTCTTATCAATCCAGCAGGTTCATTCAGATTTAAGAATGCCGAGTGGAAGTCTTTTGTTGTCCTGCCACACAAGTTTTCTCTTATATGGAAAAAGCAGCTTTTTCATAAAGGCTTAACCAGAGGCGATACCTAGTATTGTTTGCAAAGTGCAAGCAATATATCTTTTAAGCACTTGAATAATATTAGTATCTTGGCTGAGGACAGGAGAAAAAATAATCTATAAAAATAAGTATAATACAATCTTAAAAGGGAACCTTCATATGCCAGAGGATTTCATTCAGCTTGATGACAAAGGACTCCAGATATAAGAAGCACTTGAGATGGAGAAAATGTAAATGCAGAAAGTATGTCTCGATATAGCCACTTTGTGTCCTCTCATGCTCCTGGTCCAGGTATTTGACCGATCAGAGCGTGGCTGAGATCCGCAACCCTGCATTAAAAGCTGTCTGCAGGGGCTTTAAATGAACAGTTTCTCTCTATATCCTTCATAAGGCAATATGCTTTCTTAATTTTCCTATTATTGTTTTTCAAGATAAACCCACACCCTTGCTGGGGAAGTAAAGGTAACCTCTGCATTGTTTTATTGACCTCCTGGGAATCCTTCTCCTGACAAAAGTATTTCCTCAAACATCAAATTCCTCTCGTCTACTGTTTTTGCATTGGAGATGGACCTTAGTATAACTGGAAATGAAGCAGGGTGCAGCCAAGAGGAGGGCCTTGTAAGAAGGGATTTGTAATGGGGTTCAGGACTCAGGGTGTCCAGAAAATATTAGAAAAATGTATGTAGGATGTCCTCACCCCCACAGGCCTGAGCCAGGGGGGGATGGGACACATGGAACAGGGCCATTCAGAGCTGTTTTGGGTAGCAACAGCTTTGCAGCTAACCCCTGGCAGTCATTTAGCATATCTATAACCTTTAACTGGTTTCATGGATATGTTAAATAGCTGTGGCCTTGCTTTGAGCCAGGGGAATGGGAGTGACTTCCACCCAAGGTGGGACTGAGAAGCAACTCCCCCTGGTTACAGGGCCTGCATGAGAGCTTGGAGATGATTGGCTCCATGCCATGGGGCCACACCTGCCCAGACTTACTCTGGCAGCTCAGAAAAGCTGGAAGAATACGGGGATGCTGGCAGGTGTAACTGACTGTAGGAGGAGTCGGAAATGGGGCTGCAAAGGAAGATGGGCGCTGGGATTTAAACCTAGGCGTGGCAGCCATAGAAGGGGGAGGACCCTTGTGAGGTTTTGGGGGAGAAATGAGTAGACCATGCAGCTCTGAAGTAAATAGTAGACCATGTGGCTCTGAAGAAAATAGGGGGCCACACGGTTCTGGAGTGAATAGGAGAACCACGAGGTTCTGAGGATAAAGGGAGAGGGCCATGTGGTTCTGAAATGGAGAAAAGGACCACATGGTTCTGAAGGAGAGTAGAGAGGACCACGAGGTTTTGGAGTGCTTCTTTTTGCCACGCGGCTTAGGCAACGAGAGAGACTTTGCCGGGAAGCAAAGGGGAGGAAGGACTCTTGCTGGTGGACCGTGAGAAGGTGCCACATGGCTCTGGATTAACTGGAGATTGCAGCAGCCACACCGCTGATGGTGCTGGGAGCCTGAACCACGGACTTCTACTCCTTTTCCTGAGATATGGTACCCCGGACTGGGCACAGGGAGAGGGAAGGACTGTGCATCTGTGGGTATTCTAGAGGACTTTAGTATCTTATTAAAGACATTAAGCCATTACTCTAAGTCTGTGTAAATAAACAATTCCTTTCCTTTTCACCAGTCTCTGGCATTGAGAGACGTCTTTCCTCTGGCGGGGGGCATTTCAAACCTAGCAGGTGGGCGTGGGGGGAAGGAACCTCCAGAGACAGAAAGGGGGAATCCTTTCTGTAATAATTTATCGTGAACCACCACCCCCTGCCCTGCTCTGTAACAGAAAGTCTTTTTTTCCTTCTCATATTTCTTTTCAACCCACCTAAGGCAATATTGAAGCAGGGTGCAGCCAAGAGGAGGGCCCCAAGAAGGGATTTGTAATGGGGTCCAGGACTCGGGGTGTCCAGGAAATATTAGAAAAATGTATGTAGGATGTCCTCATCCCCACAGGCCTGAGCCAAGGGGGATGGGACACATGGAACAGGGCCATTCAGAGCTGTTTTGGGTAGCAAGAGCTTTGCAGCTAACCCCTGGCACAGTCATTTAACATATCTATAACCTTTAACTGGTTTCATGGATGTGTTAAGTAGCTGTGGCCATGCTTTGAGCCAGGGGGATGGGACCAAATTCCACCCAGGATGGGACTGGGAAGTAACTCCCCCTGGTTACAGGGCCTGCGTGAGAGCGTGGAGATGATTGGCTCCATGCCATGGGGCCACACCTGCCCAGACTTACTATGGCAGCCCAGTAAAGCTGGAAGAATACAGGGATGCTGGCAGGTGTAGCTGACTGTAGGAGGAGTCAGAAATGGGGCTGCAAAGGAAGATGGGCACTGGGATTTAAACCTAGGCCCGGCAGCCGGAGAAAGAAGAGACCACGCGGCTCCATAGTAGTGGGGAGGACTACAAGGTTTTGAAGAAGGAAAGAGGAGACCACGCGGCTCCAAAGTAAATGGGGAGGACCACAAGGTTTTGGGGGAGAAAAGAAGAGACCACGCGGCTCCATAGTAGTGGGGAGGACCACAAGGTTTTGAAGAAGGAAAGAGGAGACCACGCGGCTCCAAAGTAAATGGGGAGGAGACCACGCAGCTCTGAAGTACATGGGAGAACCACGAGGCTCTGAAGCAAGTAGATAGATAGAGGTCCATGTGGTTCTGAAATGGGGAAAAGGACCACAAGGTTCTGAAGGAAAGTAGAGAGGACCACGAGGTTTTGGGGTACTTCTTTTTGCCACGCGGCTTAGGCAGCAGGAGAGACTTTGCAGCCATAGAGAAAGGGGAGAAAGGACTCTTGCTGCTGGGCCATGAGAAGGTGCCACATGGCTTTGGATTAACTGGAGATTGCAGCAGCCACACAGCTGATGGTGCCGGGAGCCTGAATCATGGACTTCTACTTCTTTTCCTGAGACATGGTACCCCGGACTGGGCACAGGGAGAGGGAAGGACTGTGCATCTGTGGGTATTCTAAAGGACTTTAGTATCTTATTGAAGACATTAGGCCATTACTCTAAGTCTGTGTAACTTTTAAATAAACAATTCCTTTCCTTTTCACCAGTCTCTGGCATTGAGAGACGTCTTTCCTCTGGCGGCGGGCATTTCCAACCTAGCAGGTGGACGTGGGGAGAAGGAACCTCCAGAGACAGAAAGGCGGAATCCTTTCTGTAATAATTTATCGTGAACCACACCCCCCTTGCTCTGTAACAATATCATTTAATGGAGTACTACCTACTTTGACTTTTCACACTATAAGTAGTATAAAACCGTCCGGTGTCCTTTCTCCTTTGCATATTGGAGGCCCTGTTGTGTTTATAATCCCCTGGCATTTAGTAGAAACTGTCAGTGGCTCAGCATTCTCTGCTACCGGATCACTGAAGGTAAGTCTCAAATGTGTCCATATGTTAGTAACTCTCCCAAGAATTAATGCAACTACTCACAAAACCAGTATAAAGGTAATTTTTATATAATAGAAAATACAAAATTCGTAATTCAAAATTATGTGTATATCCTTCCGTGGTCTGAAAGACCAGACCATACATTCTTACACTTAAAGAATCCATAAGATACACACATAAATCTACACATAGACAAACATATTATTTTGCCGTTTTTCACATTTTTTTCATTTACATTGTGGATAAAATGTATCAGGTCTTAATGTCTGTCACATATAATCCAGATATTTACTCATTAATTTTTGATTTAACAAATATTCATTAAAGTCAGGGTTCTAGTTGCTGTAGATCTAGGTGGCTATGAGTATAGATAAGGTCATTGTGCCCAGGGCTTCTGTTTTCTACTGAGTGAAGCAGAAAATTACCAATAAATAAATGAACAAGATAACAAGAGGTTTTTAAATAGTAGATAGAAAAACAAGAGGATAATAGAGATTAATTGTGGATGCTACCTTAGACTAATAGCTACAAGTAACAGGGCATTTCAGGTGAGACCTAAGTGATGAGAATGAGGAGAAAGCTTGCCAGAAGAGGGAACACAGGCAGGTCTGTAGGTAGAGAAGGGCTGGACACGTTCAAGGCAAAGGAAGAAGGCCTCTGTGGCTGCAGTGTAGTGGTCAAGGTGGTAAATGCCACGAGATGATGGAGAAGAGCTACTAGGAGCCAGACTCTGAAGGGGCCAGACGCATGGACCACACAGGATCCTGGGTTTTATTCCCTGAGCAACAGTGGTTTGAGGACCTATGTACAGTAAATTCCTCAGGGATGGAAAAGAAAGGCTTGGAGAAGAACTTTGAGAAGAGATATACCAAAGATATATTTTAAATATAGAACAAGATTGACTATTCACAGTGCCCGTATTGATTTACTTAACTATCCTCCTTAGATACTCTAAATATCGCACAGTGGATGTTCCTTTCCAATGTCTAAAATACTACTTTGGAACAAAGAGAACTTAACTCTCAGGGAAATCTCTTTGATAAAATCAGTTATTAATTTAAGGTAGTGGAAAGTGCACAGCAAAGCTTTAAAACCAGATATTTAAACCTGTGCATATAGCCCCCAATGTCATGGTAGAGTTGGAAATGTTGCAGCAGGAAAAATACCATTTTACACACACACACAACCATGTTTTATATTGTCAGCACAAGAAACAGTCAAACCTACAGAGAAGTTTTATGAATGTATTTGAGCCAAGACTGGTAACATATGCCTGAGAGCAAAATCTCAAATGCTCCAGAGAATAACACTTTTTCAGTTTCTTTTATGCATTTGAAATTAAGGAGGGAACCAAAGAAGATTACAAGAAGGTGAGAGAAAGAATGATGAGCATTGGATTATAGGATAGTTAACAAAAGGATGTGCTTTCTTGAGGGTGGGCATGCTTATTTCAAAGGTATACTAAACTAGATGTACAAGAACAAGGGACAGGGCTTGTTTAAAGTAAACCTAAACCTTTTACTAAAAAGTTACAGGCCTGAGGTGTGACTACCCATCTTGACCTGCCCAGTTAGAAATTTATGGTCAGATCTCCCTGTGAGGGGACTTTCTATAGAGCCCATTTTTTGTCCACAACATCCAACACATCTTCAGGAATGGAAGCATGATCACCTGGCACTTTGGCAGTTTGATAAAGTGCTGTGTTCACCTCTGTTATGGGCTCAATATTTGTGTTCCCCCCAAAATCATGTTGAAATCATAACTCCCAAGGTAACTGTATTAAGAAGTAGGCCTTTGCACAAATGGGATCTCATCAAATAAAAAAGCTTCTGCATGGCTAAAGAAAACAGCATTAAAATGAAAAGAGACCCAACAATATGGGAAAACATATTTGCCAATGATACCTTTGACGAGGGTTTCATCTCCAAAATATATAAAGAACTCACATGACTCCACTCAGGAATACAAAAATCCCAATTAAAAAATGGGCGAAGGACTTGAACAGACACTTCTCCAAGGAGGACATACAGAGGGCCCAGAGACATATGAAAAGATGCTCAGCATCACTAGCCATCAGAGAGATGCAAATTAAAACCACAGTGAGATACCACTTCACAGCAGTCAGAATGGCCATCATTAATATATCAACAAACAAGTGTTGGTGAGGTTGTGGAGAAAGGGAACCCCAGTGCACTGTTGGTGGGAATGCAGACTGGTGCAGCCACTATGAAAACAGTATGGAATTTACTCAGAAAACTAAAAATGGAACTGCCCTTTGACCCAGCAATTCCTCTGCTGGGACTATATCCTAAGAGCCCTGAAACACCAATCCAAAAGAACCTATGCACCCCAATGTTCATAGCAGCACAATTCACAGTAGCCAAGTGCTGGAAGCAACCTAAGTGCCCATCAGTAAATGAGTGGATCAAAAAACTATGGTACATTTACACAATGGAAATTATGAAGCAGAGAGAAAGAACTAGCTCCTTTCTTTTGCAATAGCATGGATGGAACTGGAGAGCATTAAGGTAAGTGAAATAAGCTGGGCAGGCGGTGAGGGACAAATACCATATGATCTCACCTTTAACCAGAACATAATCACTGGAACATAATCAACAAATGAAAAAAGCAAACAAAATATACTCAGAGATATTGAAGTTAAGAACAATGTAACAATAGCCAGAGGGGAGGGGGGGAGGGACAGTGGGGAGAAGGGTTTTCAGGAACTACTATAAAGGACACATGGACGAAACCAAGGGGGAGGGTGGAAGCAAGGGATGGAAGGGGGTTTGGCTGGGGTCAGGGGGAGTGGTGAGGGGAAAATGCAGACAACTGTAATTGAACAACAATAAAATAATTAAAAAAAAAGAAGTAGGCCTTTGGGATGCGATTAATGCCCCATAAAAGCGGCTCAGGGGAGGTGTCTTGCCACTTAAGCTACTTGAGGTTACAGTGAGAAGATGGTCATTAAACATCAGCAAGCTGGAAATTGTGATTTCAGCTTTTGAGTCATTGAAAACAGCACATATCTAGACTAACTGGGCGATGTGAGAAGAACCATACATACCTTCTTCTGGAATCTGGCATCATTGTCCAAAGGCCACATTTAGGCTTACATTACATGTAGATGATCATGTGGGAGCATCAGTTCAGACTGGCTCTCCAGGAGGGACAATGTGGTGTGTAAATGGAGGGAACACAACCGGATGTGTTAAATTGATAAATGAGGCTATGACTGAAGAGAAAGAGGGAGCATGTGAAGTGAACAAAAGCACCGGCTTTGGGCTCAAACAAACCTGAATTTTGTTCATGGTTTTGCAACCTACCTTATTGCTGTGTGATTTTAAGCAAGTGGCTTTACCTCTCGGAGCCTTGGTTACTTCTCTGTGTCATGTCAGTAATAATATCCCAAGGATGCAAGGGAAAAAGAATGAAACAATCCGCAGAAAAGTGCTTATCAGAGGTCAGAGGAAATGTTTCCCTGATGACTTTATTTAAAATTGTAATTCCCTCACCCCTCCCCTTGCTCTTGATCCCCCTTACCTTGCTGTACTTTTCTTTTTTTATATAGCACCTGATCAGCTTTTCATATGCAAAGGCATTTATTTGTTTATTATATTGTTTGTTGTGTCTGTCCTGACTAATGGAAGCTTCAGAGGAGAAAGGAACTTTGTTTTGTTCACTGGTGAATTCCAAGACTCTAGAACAGTGTCTGACACATCATAAACACAAATGAGTATATTCAGCTTGTAAAGAACAAAATTCAATCCTATAAAACAAAATTTGAAGATCTAATTAGCTCTATTAAGTCATTCATGAATCCAGCAGCATCCCATCTAGCAAGGAGAAGGGCACTCCAGGGGTTGTAAAATGGGAGGTATTTATAGGAACAAGCTTGGGGCAAGGAACTTTTAACAAAAGAAAAAATGGGTTACTTTTAGGCCTGACTTCTTTTGTAGAGGAAGGAAGAGACAAGGGTTTTATCATGCGGAATACCTCTTCTTTCTACAGGGGATAGAGAGGGACAATGGGAAAATCACCTCATAGATGTTAACCAGAAAATTCCAGACTGGTTGGTTTAAAATTCTACACCTGGGAGATGCTGAAACTGCAGTTAGGTTAGTTGTTAAATTTTGGTTTGGTGACAAGACTTAGAAAGTGACTCCATTTTGGCCTTTCCTTCCTTCTTTCCTTCCTTCCTTCCTTCCTTCCTTCCTTCCTTCCTTCCTTCCTTCCTTCTCTCCCTCTCCCTCCCTTCCTTCTTTTAAAAACACAATTTACATTAAAAAATCCAGCTAATATATAATAATCTGTGTTGACTCTTAATTCCAGTCTCCTGGATTCTCTCCTCTCAGAGAGGGCCCAACTCCCTGAACAATAGAAAGAGAGCAGGGAGAAAAATCCAGATTAGTGGTTCTGAGCCTTGGCTACAGGTGAGAATGACCTACGGAGCTTATTAAAAATCCAGATTTTCAGGCTGCAGCTCTCATCAAGAAAACCAAAATGGGTAAGGATGGGAATCAAGCATCAATATTTAACTTTTTCTATGTTTCAGTGTCTATGTGTAGACAAGCTTGAGAATGACTCATCTAAGCCATAGGTTGCAACAGTTCCCCACCAAATTATGCTGGTCAATGAGACCTATCATTTTTCAAGGCAGCTTTTTCTTCCTGTCGGCAAAGAGTGGAAGGATGATGGAAAGAGGATGTTAGAGTGCAACCACTAGACATTGTGATACTTATCAGTAAATAAATTGATGAGAGAATATGTTTGCAAGCTGAGAGAATGCAAACTTAATTTCCATCCTTTTAAATTCAAATTCTTTCCTGTCATTATCTCAGAACTTTTTAAGAGACTTGTTCATTAGACTTCTCTCTTTTCTCTGACTTGAATGACTGTTTGCTTCATGTACATGTGATTTATCTCATTACAATGCTATTAAGGATAAGGAGTCCCCACTTTTGGGACAACCAGGAATGGTGCTTGTTCACATTTACTGTAAGCCTGACTCTCCCGGGTCCACTATTTTGTTGATTATTCTCCCTCATGCAGTCCAAAGAATGTGAAGTTCTCTGCAGTGCTACTAGCTTTCCTCCTTGTTTTGTCTGTTTACCCACAAAAAATGAGTGAGTGGTACATTGGTTCACTTAACTTACTATATATTTCTATCAAACACAATATAACACATTCAATTTTTTTTAATATTCTTATGTAGGGGTTCACAACCAGTCATCACAAGATGAGACTCTGTGTTATGCAGATTGTTTTTGAGATAAAGGCAACTTTAGCCTCAGGCTTAAGAGATCCTTTTGTCTCTCCCTTACCTACCTAGAAGAACTTGAAATAGGAGGCTTGCCCATAGTAAGGAATTATCAGAGAAACCCTCTTTTGACCTATCTACATGGCAGGTCAAACTTCCATTTACTAAGCATCTGAGTTTCTTATCATCCTGCAATGGTCCTTTGAAGACTCTAAGGCACCTTACCTCAACCCTAGCTCAGGATGTCTTCTATACCCATGTTTCCTTTCTGTCTCTGAACTTTTTGTGCATGTAGCATTTCTGACTCTCAAGAATGTGGGGTTCCCCTACATACATGTGTATTAAATTTGTTTACTTTCTCTTACCAGTTTGTCTCATGTTGATTTGATTATTAGACCAGCCAAAAGAACCTTGAGGAAAGTTTGTTCCTCCCAACACCCACAAAAATGTTTAATAGTTATCATCAGTATTACTATAACTACTAATAAAGGGAAATGTAATTTGCTGAAGTTCATGGACTTAGTGTCAATATTAAAGATAGAATGTGATGATTTTGTTGAAAGAAGAAAAAATTATTTGATTTCCATATCCATATGAATAGCATAAAAAATTAAATGTTGAGATTTTATCTGGTTCCTGTCCTTTCATCATCATTATCGGATATATCCCCAGAACTGACAGTAGCAAAGAATAACTACCCACAAACCAAATTTGTTTTCTTTCTGAGCCTATAGATTACATTTCCCAAATACAATTGCAATTAAGTGAGCCCATGTGACTAAGTTCTAGCCAATATGATGTGAGGAAAAGTAATGCACACCATTTCCAAAGTTGGTCCATAAAACCTCCAAAATTGTTTCTCTTTTCCTATTTGTTGGCCAATTGCAGAAAACTCAAAAGCCCTAGAAGGAAAAAGAAGCACAAGATGAAAGCGACCCATTTCCTAGATTTAACACTGTTCTCTGAACTTTTATTATTCTGTTTCTTTCTTTTTCTACTCCTCTGTTCTCTAAGGAGCCATCCTCCATGACTGTCCATTCTTCCCTGTTTTTGGAAACATCTTCAACACTCAGGGACTAAAGTAATTTCTCTACTGATGCTTCAGAACACTATTGTATATACCCAAACCACTCATCCAAGGTTTACTCCCACATTTCAAAATGCCTATAGATAACCCCCACTTGGATATTCCTTAATTACATTATATCTCCTTTGAACTCTGTTTAGAATTTACTCTCAATATTTTTTATACTTACTCCCCTTCTCACACCTCAAATTTATGTAGTGACATTTTTTTCTGTATTCTCTGAAAATTTCAATCAAATTTAACTGTTATCTACTTCATCAAATATCCAGGTGTCACCAATAATATCTCACTAGATTATACCATATTTTCACTTGATAGACCCTTAAGATTTGCCCCTGACTTTCAAATCCAATTACGACCACCTTAAGGAAAGCTCTTAATCGCTGCACAAATGAACATATACACCAGCTTCTTAACTCACTCACTCTAGGCTCTTCTGCCACTGATTTATTACCAGATTGGTATGCCATTGGATTTTTTGCCTACTCTCCTCAAGTCTCACACTTGAACTATAAATTTTTAAATTTAGCTGCCTAAAATAATTCTAACCTAGCTTTATGATAAAACAAAAATCTTCACTTTTAGGTTGCCTGGTGACTAAATTTGTCCATGGTTCTCCTTCCGCTCTCTTCTATATCTGTAAAAGTTTTGTATTATTAATAGAGATACAAATTTTACACATTCTTCTAGATTTCAGCTTATGTTCTAACTTCTCTTTTATTTAATATTTATTGTGAATAAATCTTGGAATTTGCTCCATCCAGAGAATACTCTGAGGGCAGCAGCTCAGTGCTGTATGAAAGAAAATTTATACACACATAATAGAAGCAACGATACCAAAAAAAAAAAAAAAAACCCAAAAAACAAAACCCAACTGCTTTAGTGTCTTTGTTTCCTCAAAAGCTTTCATTACATTCTCAAGGCTTATCTTAGTTTTCTCAAGACAACCCTGAATTAATATGCTCTGTGTATACAGAGTTTTTTTTGACCTTGAAATGATCAAATTCTCATTTTTTTTGTGTATACAATGAAAGTGCTCATAAATTTGATTGGTTATTCTTTACTTCCTCTAGTACCCTTCATAGGTCATGCCAAATGGTATTTTTTCCCCAAATCTCTAGATTATAAATATTCTCTACTCTTATTCTTGATGAGAGATCTATGAAAAATTAGACTTTTTTCCTCCTAACTCCTGATTATTTCTTCAAAGAAATTTTATTGAGGTCATTCAAAATCATGGCACCTAGAAACCTCTATCTCTGCAACTAATACTAATGTTAAGGTTATCTTTTCATAAATTCACGGAGTTAAAATAAATAGATTTCCTGATGCTTCTGTGAAGTTGTGTGATGCCAGGACATTTGTTTGTTTGGAATTATGATATCAAATTTAAAATCTGTATCAGCCTAACTTTAGATTATATGGAACAGCGATATCATGGCTCTGAGCTTAAGGCAATTAGCAAAACGTATATTTGCAGGACACTCTTCTTGACAAACATACTCCGTGACTTTGCAAACTTTGAAAGAAATGATTCAGTGGAGGAGGTAAAGAGGTTGTAGTTTGAGAAGTTTATTTTAAACATTCCGTAATTAAAGTCATTACCTCAGCTGAGGATCAATTGTAGTTAAGCAAAAATTAAACTGACCTTTAGTACACCACCATCTGATACATGATGAGGAAAAAAGCATAACTAGTCAGCTAAAGAAATAATTTTCAGTTAATTCAGTTTCATCAGGTCTTCGTGCTGCTGAGGCCGGATGCTGGGTTGATCCCTGTATGAGACCCGGGAACTGTGCAAACCGCAGGTACTGCCACCGACTCCAGCTTATTTATTAAAACCCCTTTACTAACAAGGAGACACTGACTGGGGTGAGAAGGAGTATTTACCGTGTTCCAATTCATCAGGCAGACTGGGAAAACAGATGAAGTAGGTGTCTAGCACAGTACCTGTCATTTCAGAGGCTCTTGATATGCTGTGTTGAATGAGAATTTATTATATAACGTCAGTGGTTTAGTCACCTCAAATAAAAAAAAAATAGTTCAAGGTAGGGAACATTATCTGAATAAAACTCTTTATTAATGGATTAAAATAAGTTGTTTTAGCAAATTTGGAAACTAGACAGAGGGATTTACATTAAGTAAATGGATACGCATAAGATATTTTAAGAAGTGAGCTTCCTCTCACATGATTATATGATTGTTTATTTGCTTGCACAGTCTTTCCTTAACATGGGCGCTGAAATATAATGCTGTGTCAGACCGAGTGCTGCACAGTAATTGTTTGAGCCTCAGGATTGAAACACTACCTTGCAGTCCCATAGAAACCTCAGGGTGAGGTAACTGCAAAGCTTATTTGATAAGAACTACCTACCCCAGTGACCCTGGAGGGATTAGCTGAACCCTTTATTATTGAGCAGTCGAGAGAAATAATGAGAAGATAAAAGGAAGTAAACTGAGAGAAAGACATTCTTACTTAGAAAAAAATATTATGGGGAAGGGTGTAACTGCAGTGCGGTTTTAGAGACCCTGTTAATTTGGCATTTCTTTAAACTGACGTGAAGCCTCTATGCAGTGAATACCATAGACTTTGCCTTCATGTCGCGTAGGCTGACTCCACTGTTTGAGCTCAGCTCCAGAGCACAGTCAACTACACCTGAAGAACAGCTTTGTTTTCTGCTGTGTCTAACAAAGACGATTCAAAGAAAAGATTTCGGAAACATAAAAAACTAGATTAAAAAGACATGTTCTCTTTGCTTCTCAGCGTGTTTAGTTTTGATTTATTAGTGATTTCAACTGACTTCCACTTTCTCTTTTACAAGACAGTGACCCTTGCATATTGAAAGAGGAATTACTGATTTCACTTCAATAAACACTGGACAAAGCACTTCCTGGAGTCTACGGGGAGTAAAAATATAAGCGAGATACCAACTCTGTCCTGTAAGAGCTTACCATTTACTGGGGGCTGAAAATCAGTCCTGAAATTGAGAAATTATACTGTGAGTGGTAAAAGGGAGATGGTACAGGTTTTATGGGTGAGAGAGATGGTGTTTAGCTGACCGGGGGGATCAGGCGATGCGTGGAGGGAGCAGCAGCGTTTATGGTCCACCTTGAAAGAGAAGTGTGCGACAGGTCAAAACGTGCGGGAGAGAGAGATGCACTGAGAAGTTCAGGCAAAAGTGTCAGAAAAACCAGGCATATTTATGACACTTTAAGTGGTTCTGCTTTGGAGGACGTGCTGAAATATAATACTGAGTTTCATGTTGATTTTGAAAATGTGGAGATATCCATGTAGAGGTTTAATTTTTTAATTTTATTTTGAAGTAGTCATGGATTCATAGGAAGTATACAGCAGAAGAGTCTCACTCAGCCTCCCCCAGGGGTGTTTTACAACTATAGTACAATATCAAAATCAAGAAATCGACTTAGGTACATTACTGTTAGCTGGAATGCAGACCTTATTCCGTTTTCTCTGTTGTTGTTGTTTTTTAAACCTGCACTCATTTGTTTGTATATGTGGGTACATGTGCGTGAAGTGTTTTTACTTTTTTAATCAAGGAGATAATACAGTATAATTAGATTGGGCTTTTAGAAGTTTATTTTGCAACAGTGTACAGGCAAGATTGGAAGTGGGAAGACCCAACCTCAAATTATTACAATAGTAAGAACGATGAAACCCTGTAATATGTAATGCCCAGCACCGTGCTGGATACAGAGAAACTTTGTTGTGAGTGAGTCAGGATTTAAATTTGCTGACTGTATTTTTCAAATGTTAAAAAAAGAAAGCAATTCCTTTCTTTTTTTTTTTTTTTTTTTATTGTTATGCAATTACAGTTGTATGCCTTTTCTCCCCATCCCTCTACCCCACCCCAGGTGAACCCACCTCCCTCCCCCCTCTCCACCCTCCCCCTTGGTTTTGTCCATGTGTCCTTTATAGTAGTTCCTGTAATACCCTCTTCCCAATATCCCCGCCCCCACCCCCCCACCCCGCCCTGGCTATTGTTAGATTGTTCTTAACTTCAATGTCTCTGGTTATATTTTGTTTGCTTTTTTCTTCTATTGCTTATGTTCCAGTTAAAGGTGAGATCATATGGTACTTGTCCCTCACTTCCTGGCTTATTTCACTTAGCATAATGCTCTCCAGTTTCATCCATGCTGTTGCAAAGGGTATAAGCTCCTTCTTTCTCTCTGCTGCGTAGAATTCCATTGTGTAAATATACCATAGTTTTTGGATCCACTCGTTTGCTGATGGGCACTTCGGTTGCTTCCAGTACTTGGCTATTGTAAATTGTGCTGCTACGAACATTGGGGTGCATAGGTTCTTTTGGATTGGTGTTTCAGTGTTCTTAGGGTATAATCCCAGCAGCGGAATTACTGGGTCGAAGGGCAGTTCCATTTTTAGTTTTCTGAGGAAATTCCATATTGTTTTCCACAGTGGCCTCACCAGTCTGCTCCTTTCAATGTGACAATGTGTATGGACTGGTAGGTGTCAGAAGAATGATAACACATAGTCAGAGAACCCAGTGACGTACTCAGTCCTCAGTGTAAGCTCAATACAGAAGCTCAATGTAAGGAGATCAGAAAAACAGGACCATTGTCATTTGGAATGAGGTAAATAGCACAGGTCAGACAAAGATCAGATCAAGAATCTCAGGCTGTAAATCAGCAATTAGAATGACATTACTAGAAAAGTGAACGGGCAGGAGCTTCTTGCCCTAACTGCTAGTAGACAGCTGATGATGTTTCTACCTTAGATTGCTAATAGCTACAGTAATTTCAAAATAAAATACCTGCTTTTTAAATTCAAGACGTTTTAATATCCAATGTTCTGTAAGAAAATTAAAAGGTGGTTTCTTACTGTTTTTTTTAAATTGAAATAAATGCTAAGAAAAATCTTCAGTTTTGCATTTTCCTTCCTTTGCTCAATATAAGGATAATTTTGTTTTCCTCATACTTCAAAATCTCTTGTGACGGTCAACATCTGCTGGGTAGACAAATTGGGAGTTATAGAACTTAAGTATGTCATTTGCTGACTGAGGGATTATGAGCAAGTTATTTAAACATTTTCTAAAACTTGATGACCTTGTCAGTCATATAAAAATGTTAGTGTCAATAAAATCTCAATTTATGAATTCTCATATGCCTTTTTATAATTGTCCAACTTTTGTTCAGCATTTAGTATGGTGACTGGTGACTGGCACATCATAATTCTGAATGAATTATTTGGAGAATCTGAAGTACAAAAAAAAAGCTTCTTTCAAGAATTTTAAGTACCTGGCTGGTGTGGCTCAGTGGATTGAGTGCCTGCCTGTGAGCCAAAGAGTCACTGGTTCAACTACCAGTCAGGGCACATGCCTGGGTTGTAGACCAGGTCCCCAGTAGGGGGCGCGTGAGAAGCAACCACATATTGATCTTTCTCTCCCTCTCTCCCCCTCCCTTCCCCTCTCTCTAAAAATAAATAAATAAAATCTTTTAAAAAAAAGAATTTTAAGTAATTTTAGATCTTAATAGGGTAAAATTGTCCAATCATAAAATCTTTGCAACTTTGCATTTTTGTTCCTTTATTTTTATGGTGTTTAAAAATATGAGAAACAATCTCTTTTGGGTTCAGTGTTTTTATCTGAGAACATGGGAACTGAGCTTTTAAAATTGCTTCTATTTCAAAAAATCAATGGTATTAATTAGTGAGAAAATTATGTGTACCTCATGTAACAGTATTTCAAATTAAATTCCAGTTAGTTTCCTAACCTCCTGTATAAATTACAAATGTGCTTTTAATAAAATTTACTAAATAACACTAAATCAATTTGTCCACCCATTTAACCATATTGCTTTTATAATAAGTGTAAATAGTGAAGTAAAAATAAGAGGTAACATTTAGTGAGTCTTTTACTAAGTTCCAGGCATTGAGGTATCGTTACTGTATGCAGGACACCCAGGGCCATGGAGGTTAGTGACCTATTTAAGGTCACTACCCAGTAAAATGTGCAGTCAGGATTTCAATGTGGGTGGCTGGGCTATAGAGCTGGGTAGTTAATCACCACCCTAGGTTGGAAGTCAGTGTGTGCCACTTCCAACATGGAAAAAAAGAAGCCCTGAACAGTATTTTTTGAGTTAGGCAGCAAGACAGTGGTTGAACCTATTCTCAGTAACCTTAAACCATAGCATGAACTCTACTTTTACAGTCTTCAATTTCTGACCCGAAAGCTCTCCTGAACTGTAAATCCAGTTTGCATTTGGGGACAGTCTAACCATCGTATGTAGATAATTCACTGATCAGAAATAACCATTGACTTATTTTTTCTGAAGGGAGTATCTTTCATAAGTAGCCTGCTTTCTGTTTTACCACCAAACCTGTTTATTCAGGCTCTTTGATTATTTGTTCTGAATTATCTTTCCTCTGAAAGATGAGAATGTAGCTGGGAAGTTACTTCAATTATTAATCATGAGTCTATTTTCAATGTACACAAAATTTTCCAAACACCATATGCTCTAATTTACTTGCTTTTCAAGAAGGTAGATTTCTGCAGAGAAGTTTGAGGAAAATTGTTAAATGTTTTATATATTTGTGAGCCTTGTAGGAAATATGGACCTAATTTTCATGATTTTTCAGTATAAACTGTCTTTACAATATACAGACATAAAATAGTGTGCTTCAAATCTATTTATGCTATTAAGTCATATATGATTTTTATAAACAAATCAGTCCTCAGATGTTAGCATGCAGAAACCAAATGTTTTATTTAGTAAAAGAGTTATATTTTGAGATCTAGCTTTTTCTTCTCAAATAATGATTAAATAATACTACGTCAACCATGTGGTTCTTATTAATATGTGTAGTAATACAATACCAAGTACATTGTCTTAAATTTGAATTTTAACACCTTGATCATGTCCTGAATTCAATAGTTAAATAGTAAAACAAAAATTTTTAAAAATCTGACTAAATAAAACGAAATAAAATATCATTATATTCATATACTCATTTTCCTCCCTGGAACATTAGATTTCAAAAGATTTAAGTAGAAAAATAATTCCTTGGGCTCTTCATAGGTATTACTCCAAATAGGTGTTACTCGGAGAAGTTTGAGAGACTGGTTAAACAAGGTGGTACAGATTTCTCTTTTACAGAACTTCTTACTGCCTTTAATATATAATTTATTCAATTGAATTTTTCCAAATCTAATTTGACCATAATTGAACATTTTGTGGGCATAATGTCTCATGGACTCCTGATAATATTTAGATCAGTACTTCTCAGACAAAGCTGGGCATTAGAATCACCTCGTGAGTGTGTGAAACACATTCTTGCCAAGAGCAAATTATATTTGAGTCTTTGGAGGGTGAAAGCTGAGGTAAGAACAGTAGCCTCCCGAAGATGTTTAAGTCCTAATTGCTGGAACCTGTGAATTGCTTAAATGGCAAAAGGGAATTGAGGTAGCAGTTGGGGTTAAGGTTGTTAATCAACTGACCTTGCATTATTCTGGAAAGCCCAGGTGAGCCCAGAGTAATCACCGGGGTCTTTAAATGTGGTGCAGAGAAGGAAGCAGGTGAGTCGGTGTCAGGGTGGTACGGTGTGAGAAAGACTCCACCCCACAGGTAGCCCTGCAGGCTTTGGAGATGGATGATGGGAGCCACCCTACCACCCTCCAAGGAATGCAGGTAGCCTCCAGAAGCCAGAGAAGGCAAGGAAGTGGAATTTCCCCTGGACCCTGGAGAAGGGAACACAGTCTTGCTGACATCTTGAGGTTCATCCAGAGAGACTCATTTTGCACTTTTGACATCCAGAACTGTATATATAAATTATTTGTGCTGTTTTGAGTACTAAATTTGTGGTAATTTGTTACAGGAGCAATGGCAAATAACACAGAGACCGAGCATCGGTTATTTTGAAGAGCTACTACAAGATCCCGACCTGCAGCCTGACTGAGAACCACTGATTTAATGAATGCTGCTCACTGGAATCACCTTGGAAACATTTTATTGAACACTAATATCTGGCACTCACCAACAGGGATTCAAATTCATACTTAAAATAGTATCTTTTTTGTCCTCATAACAACTTGATAAGTTAAGAATCATTATTTTTAGAAGCATGAAATATTTTAAGTTGTCTAATGTTAACTCAGCTACTAAGGGGGCAGCTTCAACCCCCTGCTGGCTGGCTCCCACACCTCCATCATGTTTTAGCTTAAACTCTTGAGTCAAGTCCTATTTTAAAACCATCATTACAATTATTGTCACTTTTCTGAGTTTCTTTTTTCACAGAAAAAGCAGGAAGTTAGAAATGAAAGTTTCCAATCTAAGAATAAAAACATTAACAGCAGTAAACTTATAATTGGCAAACCGATGGTAAGCTAAGAATAAAGAATGTAAAAACCTTCAATGTTTAGAAATTATGAAAATCTGAGGGACTGGGGGTGTAAATGTTACTAAACACAGCAATATTTAGTATTATTGAGAGTAGTACTGTATTCATAGAATTCATCTTAACTGATTTATCAGGAAAGATTCATTACTGTTCTGTATATTTCACTCACGAGAAGAGGTATATATTTATAATTTCCTAATAGTAACATAAATAAATAAATTAAAATACTGTAAGGAATAAACACTAATTGTCTGAGTAGGTAAGCCTTTAGTAGGTAAACCAGGAGTTTCCAGAAAACTCGATGAAACATATCACAGTATATACCCATGTGCCATATGGAAAACCTGCCTGTGTGCCTGTCAGACCTATTCAATGTTTTAAAAATCAAAGGCCATTCCAAATGAACTGAAATGTCAACATACTTTGACATTTTAGTGACATACTTAGGAGAAGCACACAAAAACCAAAACAAAGCTATAAAATTGGTAGAAGATTTCTTTATAAAGCATCCAGATTTTAAGAGTTGGGAAGGCAAAGATAAACAGAAAACCAATCCCCTGGTGTGCAGGCACTTGCCTTTTCTGCTCATCTCCGTTAAACACTGTAATCCTACTGTCTGTTAAACCTTTCCCACTTCCAGCCTTCCGTCTCTGAGTACTGCCGTGAAAAGAGCGCTGAACTAAAGACAAAACCCTAGCTCGTTGTACGACAGTGAGTCGAAACCATAAAACCACAGCCATTTCCCCTGATCCATAAAATGAGTATTTCACCTGCCTTTTCTATCTCATAGGATTGTTAAAAACTAAATGACAATGCATGGGAAAGTGCTTTTGGAAATAGTAAAGCCCCATGTAAATAATTATTCCAGGCAATAGCCTACAGTCAATCTGGACTACAAAAGTTATCTGTCCCTGATAACAAATTACTCCAAAACTTAGCTGTTTAAACCAACAGTTGTCTCATAGAACAGGCATACTTCATTTTATCACACATCTTTTTATTGTGCTTCACAGATGTTGCCTTTTTAAAAAATTGACCACAAGTCCTTCCACCAGAGAAAAGATTACAGCTCACTTTATTTCAATAGTTGCTTTATTGTGGTGGTCTGGATTTGAACCCTCAATATTTCTGTTGTATGCCTGTAACTTTGGGCAGAAATCTGCACATGGCTTAATTAAATCTTCTGCTTCAGGGTCTCTCACTGGCTGCAGTCAAGGTGTCTCTTGTGGCTATAGTCATCTCAAGGTTCTTACAGGGAAGAAGGATCTGCTTCCAAGCTCATTCACATTGCTGTTGGCAGGATTCAGTTGCTTTTAGGTTACTGGGTTAGTGGGTTATTGGGCCTTAGTTTCTCTCTCATTGTTGGCTGGATACCTCTCTCTGTTTGTTGGCACATGGGCCTTTCTAATAGGGCATCTTGCTCCATCAAAATCTGCAAGCCAGGAAAGCAATAGAAGGAAGATAGCAATATGGAAGTTAAAGTCATTTGTAATCTAACTGTGGAAATGACATCCCATCCCCTTTGACTTACTCTATCAGAAGCAAATTGCTAAGTCGATCTCACATTCAAGGGGTGGGGGCGGGCAACATGATGGTGTGAATATCAGGATGTGGAGATCATTGAAGGTCATCTTAAAAGCTGCCTCTCACATGGAGCATCCCTTAGTCCCTAAACATATCCTGAACTTGGCTCTCTCTGAGTTATTGCTTGAGAATTTCTTTCTTTTTGTAAACATTTCCTCCAATCCGCCTCAACCTTCAAGGTCAACTCAGTGATGAGTGTGTGTGTGTGTGTATGTGATTTCCCTTGAACTCTTCAGTTAAGTGGGATCTCTCAATGTCAAAATTCTCCAAGCATTTGACACAAATCTCCTGCTTGTCTCATATCTAATATCATCTCTTGCTTTTTGTAACGTTAGTTGGAGCTTTCAGACCGATTCATTTATAAGGCCCGAGAGGCCGGAGATGGGTCTTACACCTCCTTGTATTCTCCCATGGGGCAAAAGACATGAAAGACTACAAAATGAGCAACCTGTACGTATGTGTTGAATTGAGTCAGTTTTTTTTTAGTAAAAGATTAAAATCAACAGTTTTGACCATATTTTTGTTAAAGGGCTTACTTGAAGCCACCAAGAATCAATATCAGTTCTGAAACAGTCTCATTATGGGAGACCTGCCAGTTTCTTGTTTTTGAAAGGATATCTGTGGTTCACTCTTCTAATGGCTTGATTCATTGAGAGCATGAATCTGCAGAAAAGAATGGATCCATTTGACCTCAGCAGCAAGGTCCCCGATTTCCTGGTGCCTATGCATGATAAGTGCATACTTTTGTTCCAAGAGTTTTGCTGTGGCTAAATACATCCAGTTATTAAAATGTTCTAGAGCAAGCTTAATTTTAAGGGAATATTTCCCTTGAGCATGCAGTTTTAATAAGAAATCTTTCATTTACATGAACTAATTAAACACATATTATATGGGTGATTATTTGTTAGCCATGCCCTGTTTGTGGAAATAGACCTATACGCCAAAGAAATCACTTAGACAATAGCCTGGATAAAGGAGTTTCTGAGGATCTGGAAAATTGTGTTGGCACAGTAGAGCTTGCGACAAGATTTCTACTTTGGGGGAGTATTTAATTTTATGAAGTTTGGTCCAATATTCTTAATATTGTCTTAGATAATGAAAGACTAATTCATTGCAGTTCAAAAAACTGCAAAGGCTTCACGGGCCTTTATTGAAGAACACACATATGGCCTGCTAGTCTGTTGAAACTGACTCCCAGGGGTTTGGGGTTAGACAATCTATCTGGGTTCTCTTTACTAAACTTAAGCCAAAGAAAACTTGAGGAGAGCATATTGCAGGACAGCTCACTATTAAGTTCTCTATGAATTCCTCCTCCCACCTCCTCTACCCCTCGCCGTCTACTTATAATTGCCATTTATTCTGGGGAGAGTTGCAGGAGGTCTGAGCTGCATTTGGCTTCTCCTTGAGACTCTCACTCATCAGGAATCCCTGTGTATAAAATGGCCAATGGTCAAAGTGAAAGTTTTGGCCAAGCAAATGGGACTTAATCCATTTGTTCAGTGGTCCATGTACTCCAAAACATCATGGGGTTAGATTCAGTACGCTGAGTGCCAAGTCACGGTAAGCTGTTATCTTTCCTATGGTATTTCATTGCATTTAATGCTTCACTGTGTTATGAGAGAAATTGTCAAGTGATAAATAAAATTGGGCAAAAAAATGTCAAGAAAAAATAAAACTGGGCAAAAAAATGGGGAGGTAGGGTTTTTGTCCAAGCCTCTTTGATTGCTTTTATTATATCATTGGTTATTATATTTTTATTTATTTGATGAAAGAAATTTGAGTGTTACTGAGTCTAGCACTGTTTTAGGAAATGGGATCAAGCAGTGAACCACAAAAAGTTCCAGCTTTCATGACTCTTACATGAAAGGAAGGGTTCAGGAAATAGATAATGAACAAATAATCAAGTAGACCTACATTATGCCAGATGGTGATAAGTGCCATGGAGAAAAAAACTAAAGCTTGTAAAGCAACAGAGAGTAACAGTTGGGGGTGGGAGGGTGCACTATTATAGACAGAGCAGCATTTGAGCAATGACCTGAGGAAAGTGAGAGAAGTTCATATGAGCATTTGGAAAGACAGAAGTTCTAAAAGGAGCAGAAAGTACATAGACACTAAGGTGGGGAAGTTTTATGTGTTTCAAGAACGTCAAGGGAGCTGGATGGGAGACATGGAGAGAAGATTTAGAAATAAAATCAAAGAGGTAGGGATAAGGTATGGATCATATCGGGACAAGTAGGCCATTGTAAGGACTTTGGATGAGATTTTGAATGAGATACTAAACTATTAGAGGGTTCTAAGCAAAAAGGTGATTCGTCTTATATTTTAAAAGGATCAATTTGCCTGTCAAATGGAGAATAAACTTCAGAAGAGTGGAGCTGGAAGAAAACAAGAGGCTGTAGGTACAAAACTAGTGACCATTTTTCCAAGGTAGTAGCAATTGGGATGGAAGAAACAGATTATTGCTCTATTTCATGTATAAGCAGATAAGACTTCCTGATGAATTAGACATTGGCTGTTAGAGAACATTAAGTATCAAGCATGATCCCAGTGCCACAATTGGAAGGATGAGGTTGCCATTACTGTAGATGGTAAAACTGTGGGGAAGATGGGGAGCTCAGTTTTGCATATTTTAATTATGACATATGCTATTAAATCTGTAGCTGAATAAGTCTGAGTATATGAATTTCACACTAATAAATATAAGCATCAGCATTTAGATAGCATTTAGAGTCAAGGGACTGAATCTAAGAAGCGAGTATGTAAATGAGAAATAGTTCAAGGACTGAGCTCTGGGGCATGCTCACATTTGGAGAGAAGGTCGTTGTGGAGGACTGCATGAAATAGGGGAAATCAGACAATGTGTAAAAGATTTTGAAAGATTTATTGAAATCCTAATATATGGTAGGCACTGTGATAGGTGGTGTGATTCGGTGATGAATAAAATAGTTTCTGCCCTTGAGGACTTCACAGTTTACTGGTGCTTTAATAGTTATTTATATAGACAGTTATATAGAATGTGCTCTGGGCTCAAGGAAGACAGAGCTACCATCTCTGCCCTTGGACATCAAAAATGCTTCAGGAAGATGGGACATTTGAGCTGGCAGAGAAACATGAGATTCAGTTTTGCATGTAGGTGAGGGAGTAAAGGGCATCCCAGGTGCAGAGAATGGCAGTATGGCCCTGGCCCTAGGTGGCTCAGTTGGTTGGAGTGTCATCCTATACACCAAAAGGTTGCTGGTTCAATTCCCAGTTGGGGCACATACCTAGGTTGCCGGTTCCATCCTTGGTTGGGGGCATACAAGAGGCAACTGATCTATGTTTCTCTTCACATTGATGTTTCTCTCTCTCTCTTCTTCTCTCTCTAAAATCAATAAACATATCCTTGGGTGAGGATTAAAAAATGTCAAGTATGAAGGTGCAGAACTGGAATATGTATGCATTGGGAAGAGTTCAAGGAGGCAGCATAGTCATAGGAATAAACGCAGACTTTAGAGTCACAGTGTACTGGCATCTGTCACCTGGTGGCTGTGTTATTAGGGACAGCTAAGTGACCTTCCATTACCCTTTGGCTCCTTATAAAACATGGTAATGATACCTTCATTGCATGACTTCCATGATGATGAAGAATGAGCATCTGTGGTATTTCCCTCCATGATCACGGTGTAGTAACCACACCATACAGGGCAGTTTTGCAGATGTTATTACTGCATCTACCATGTTCCTGAAGAGTTACATTGAGAACCAAGACTAAAGGTGTTGGATATTTAACTTTACATTGGAAGAATCAAAAAATTTAAACTGGGAGTTTTATGGTTGGACCTTTATTATGTAAAAAATACCTAACACAATTGCAAGGGAAGAATTAGAAGGGGAAGAGAAGGAGGAATGAGGAGGGTCATGGAAGGAATGGGAATAAAGGCATAGTTGAGGGAAGGAGGGAATAGTGAAAAGGGGCAGAAGGAATAAAGGAAAGCACACACAAAAAAGGAAAAAAATTGTTTATGATGTCCAACCCATTATTTTTTTATCCATTAAGGTGCAAAGTACCTTCAGATACATTATTAGTTAATCCTCACAGTCCCTCCCATGAATTAAGTATAATCACCATCATTTTATACCTATGGAAACAGATTCTGAGAAAGACTAAATAATTTGCCAGAGTCTTTCTAAGTAGTAAGTAGAGGATGGAGTGCAGGGCCCACGAGGAAAGCCAGGATTCACAACAAGGCTTATCTGAGTCTAAACTCTAGGCAGGAAGACATGATGGCTATTGGCTGTCAGCAGGGTCCAAACTAGAGCTGGCAGATTGGGCTTGTAGAAAAAAAGGTGGATTTGGTAGAGAGAGACCCAAATCACTTTGGCCAAGGCATTGCTAGAGAAAAAGCTTTGTAGATTTAATAGATTAAATACATGATGGTTTCATTTATTGTAGAAAACTGGAAGAGACCATGAGGGAAGTAGCAACTTAAAGGTTAAACTCTCTTTGATGACTCAAGATGACTTATTTACATTAATTGATTAGCTCCATAAAATGTGGTCTCGGACCCCTGGGATTTTGCTGAAGACCATAAAATACAGAATATTTTTCAAATTTATTTACAACCAAAAGGTCTCAGAAAGAATCGCTGGAGTTTATTTAAAACTTCGAAATCTCTCAGCATTAGTTTTTGACAGCAAGTTGCCTTCCCCACTCCCTCACCCCCCCAACACATCCAAAGATAGACACTGTACCAAAGTTAGTTCTCTCCTGGAAAAGAGGGCACAGGAATTTTAATTCTGGGGATTAGTAGAATGCAAGGAAAGATAAGGCTTTAGCAATGAAGTGATTAAAATAATTACAATAAAAAGGTAATTTAAAGTTTCTGATGCTTGAAGCTGGAAATTTTGGTACAAAGCTGAAATTTTAATGCTTGGACTTCTCTCCTGAGTTCCAGACCTAAATATCTCTCCACTGGGAACTTCTATGTGATGACTTGTCCCCAGGAAGCTTTCATGTTCCAGAAGCATTAAATTCAGTACATCAAAAATGAACCTGACTCCTCCATTACCTTTAATGTCTTTATTCTCCACATCTGATCAGCTACCAAGGCCAGGCTCAAGATTTCCTAACTTATTTGCCTAAATAACCAGCTTTCCCAGTATATCCAGACTAGGATGAATCGCTCTTCTCAACACCACCCCTTTATAGTGCTTGTCATATTGCTGCCTGTAGAAATGGGGTCCTTGTGATGGGAAAAGCATTTCGGGGACCACGGATAGGAGGGTGAGGTATGGTGGTAAGATTTATTGAAGTGAGAGCAAACACAAAAGACTGTCCTGGGTTCAGCTCTGTCCCCCTGTGGAAGAATGCCAGCCTTGTCTTCATCAAACCCAGAAGAAAAACCAAGGTCCAGAAATTCTGTGCCATGGATTAAGTCCATGTCAGAGCTTAGTCCAATTCAGCCTCTGTTCCTGTCCAGCTAGCTTAGTCTCTGCCTCCAGCCGTGATCTGGCCAGCACTGTATTGCCGTACCCAGGCCTGTGCTTGGAGCCTGTGCTTGGAGCCTGTGCAGCTGCTGTGCCCCATGCAGCTTTGAGGCCTGCATGGATGTTTCAGATAGAGAAGGGGCGAGCACATGAATGCATGAAAGCTTGTTACTGGGCAAAAAAGAAATAAAAAGAGAGAGAGTGAGAAAGAAATAAAAAGAGAGAGAGCACTTGCCTTTCTCAGACTGATTATATCATCACAGGCTTGGGAAGGACCTGGTGCTCTTTCAAAGTAACCAATCAATTTCCCAATCCTTTGCAAGCTTGTGCTGGGCCCTCCCCAACCAACCCATTTCCTAGTTTTTCTGGGCTTCTGTGTCCCTTATCCAACCAGATTCTTTCCCCAGGCTAGACAGACAGGCCTTTATGGTCACCATCATGTCCCCTACTGCACATGTCTCCTAGTAGAACCTTCCCCTGTGCCATCTTGGCTTCTAGTGGGCCCATGCTTACCTCCCCTTTATTGTTTTGTCTTTTCCTTGGTAATCCCAGCTGAGAACTAGCAATGATCCTTCCATCAGTTTTGGGGACTAGGTCCCAAGGGCAGAGGTTGCAGCAGTCCCCTACGGAGCCTATGAATGCTGCCACTTCTTAGTGAAGCAGGCTTAGTGTCCAATTCAGCTCCCTAGTTTAGTATGCTTGATGTCTTATTCTTTTTGCTCCCTCCCTTTATTAATATCTAGCTACCTATGCTAACAATATGAAGTGTCCATGAGTGAGGCATGGAATCTATGGGATGTGTTTTGTGAGCGTGTGTGTGGTGGACCCTACACATAATTTTTGTACTTTACTCCTGGTAGAAGATGTCACTGAAGATGACTAGGTCTCCTGTACATTCACTCTGTTCTTTTCATATGCTTCTCTACGAGAAGGAGATGAAATGATCTTTGAGATTAATTAGGAAAAAAGAAAGAAGGCTCTTGTATACTTGTCTAATTCTTCTAGGTTACAGAGAGCTCCCGGGAAGTTAAGTGATATATATTCACAGTAATATATTAAAATATTTTACTTGGTTTTTTATGTTTAACTGATTACTATTATTATTATTATTATTATTAATAGTGATACTTGCCTTCGACTTACCAGAGTGGCCAGAATTACGTTTGTAAGTTATGGCCTCTCTGTGCTCCAAGGGAAGTAAATGGCATTTTGGAATTTTAGGGAAAGAAAAGTTTTCCAAAAAATGAGAGGAAAATCAGGCAAATACCTAATCCACATGTTCTTTGCTTAGAAGGTGTAAAGTATTGGTCCATTGAGCAAATAGTTTGGGTGCTGGGAGAGAGTGTGAGAGGGAGGGAGGGAGGGGAACTGCTTTTGTGTGTTGAGGTTTGGAGAAAAAAGCAGCCTGTCACACACCATGGAAGTTCCTGGGACCGGGATGCCTGAGACAGGAGAGGTGGCTTCTTCTGAAATTTTGAGAATTGGTTCTTGAATCATTGAAGCATGCCTAGAGCAAGAGTCTTGAAAGTGATAACTTGTGGGCCTTTGAGAAGATTGTGTGTTGAGAACCATAACTCAGGGGCCCTTCAAGAGATTCCATGGCTGGAGGGACTTTGAAAAGTCCCCAAAGGATGATTTGGAACTGACTAAAGGAATGCAAAGTGGCAATCATCTGATCATCCCTCAGGCCTGAACAAGGGCCAGTGGCCAATGCAATGACCAGCATTAAGGAGCATATGTGGGGTGGGATGGGATGGGGCAAGACTTCATTTTACTGAACTTTAGAGTAAACATCAGTGTTCTTGTCTGATCAATAATGAGGATCAAGACTTGAAAACGAATTGATATTGGCTTTGTCAACTATGATGCCAGAATCATAGATTCTGGAATCATAGCTAGAATCTAGTTTGAATCTAGTTTGATTTGATTGAAGATAAAGAAATGTGAGGTATCTGGCATTCTGAATGGTGTGCAGCAATTCATACTTATTACACAAAAACTCAATAGTTCAGCTGCAATCTGATGTCCAAAAAAAAAAATAAATGACTCATTTACAATGTTGATGGGGTATTTAAAAACATGAGCTCTTGAGACTGTGGTAGTAGTAATATGTTTTATAGCCTGAAGAATAGTGAATTCAAGCTTTTGGTGCTGGAAAACAATTTACCCTGGATTTTGTCCGGACACCATACTGAACACTTTAGAATTTTAGTTCATTGTGTTCCTCCATGAATCAGTATTCTCAATGCTGATAAATTGGTTTTCTTATTTTATGCTCGCGGCCAGGAATTCTAAGTGCTATTTCTTAAGGTATCCCTCTCCAGAGGGAATTAATAGAATAGAAAATTAATGATTGGCTTTTCCTTATCTTAGAAATGAGGCTATCTTTTTAGTTTGATGGTACAAATATATATTGAATGCCTAGCATGTGTTTTTGATAGACTAGACAGTGGGATCTATGTAAAGAGCGTGGGACTGGAATTTATAGTACCTGGTAGTAGAATCTGAGCCCAAATATTTACCAGATGAGTGTTTATCCAAAAAGTCATTTAAGTTCATTTCCTACATTTGTATTGTAACAGTAATGTCTGTCTCCCAGTGACCTGACAACAATACACTATTTGGGAGAGCTGTGTAAGTATCTAGGGCTCCGCTCTCAGGGCAAAGCTTTCTGCTCCATTTTCAAAGTGTAATCTTGCCTCTTCTATAAAATGAGGCAAAACTATCACCCCCAGTAGTCCCTCTAAATTCTGTGATTTCTGTAACACAGAAGAAACTTTCAAAATTCACAAAAGGGGCATTATAATAAGGTCCTTAAAAAAGTGTTTAAACTTAACCCATTGCTTAGAGTATCTATGATGATGACCTAGAGAAAATAAATAATGGCTACAAATGGAGATATTAACAAGTAAATAACTTGTTTCAAATCATTTAAAAAATCACAAAGACATAATTGAGTTGGTTATACTGTGCCCTCGATAGGGTTAGGGGCCTTAACTTGTTTTCTCAAAATAGTAAGCATCTGATAAATGTTACTGCATTAAATACATTTTCAACTTGTTTTTCAGAACCAGTGGTTCTCAAACATTACCTTCAGCATGATTCAGCATCACTTGAAGGGCTTGTTAAAAAGCAGATTTCTGGGCCCCACCCCTAGAACTTCTGATTCAGTAGATGTGAGTGAGCTCTGATAATATGCATTTCTAACAAGCTGCCAGGGGATACTGACACTGTTGCTCTGAGGACCACAATTAGAGAACCAATTCTCAAACATCAATCAGTTTACTCACCTGTCTAAGAGGCCATATGTAGGAATCACCTGGGAAGTTTTTAAAATAGACTCCAGGCTCTGCCCTCAGAGATTCTATTTCTGTAGGTCTTGGCTAAGACCAAGGTATCTATGTTTTTTGAAAATTCCCAAGACATGTTAATAACTTGGGAACTACTCTGTATAGAGAGAAAGGTTTGTTGGGTTGGCATAATACCAGTCAAGCTTTTCTTATGTTTGAAAATTCAGAATTTAGCTAGCAATAGAAAAATAATAAAACATCTCTCTGATGTAAGAGGAGAGAACAATAAATGCAGCTTGTTCCTATTCAAAGGAATTTTGGTTTATTTGATTTCAGTTAAATTTAAGACAACTTTACATTTATATTTTACATAAATTCCCTTCCAAAAGATGACATTTCATTGCTCTGAGTTTTATGTCCTTAAAAGCACGTGGAGGCTAATAAGCTAAGAGTTCACATATATACTGTGATATACATGGCACTTTATAATAATTCATATAGTTCTGTTCTTTATCCCTTTTAAAACTGGTTAAACAAAATTATCACCAAAGGTATTTTGTTGATTCTAAATTTATCAAAGTTATCTGCCAAACAGTCATCCAAGGCATGAGAAATGATGCTAAACTCTCACATAAGAACATTTTGATGATGGATTGTACCTGGTTACCTGCTAAAGAGTTACCACACGAAATCATTTATCATGGCCCTTTAAGCCTTTGCTGTTAATACTTCTCCATATCAAATGTCCCATCTACATGTAAGGGGATTTGGTTTCATAACCAATAGTTTTGCAAACTCCACATGCCAACCTCAAGCACTGAACTTTATTTTTGATCATATATCTTTGGGCAATAAAAATTCTAAACCAGAATTTAGCTGTAACCTCAGCAGATAATGAAAGAAAAATCTAAGCTGACGCCTCCAAACTATTTCAGTTATGTAACACGGAAATGAATAAATGTTTATTTTAGTTGATACAGCAAGCAGGTGTGGCATGAAGATAGGCCAGCATGAGCTCACTTAAGTAAAAGTGGTGGTTTTGTATAATTATTGACGCTTTTTTGACCACCATGAAAATTTATATTGCATAGTTGAGATTGAATGTTTTTCACAGTTGGAGACTAATCCTGGGAATTGTATTTCTCAAGTAAAGTATATATACTTTCCAGTTTTATTTTTTATTTCACCCTTTCAGGCTGGATGAAACTTGAAACAATATTTACAATTTTTTTAAGGTTTTTCTTTTACAATCGATCTTAGAAAAAATTTCCAGCACTACTCAAGTTCTATTTCTTATAAGGCCAAGGATTCAAATTTGCCAAAAAATTTACACATATGAAATTAAATCATGTGGAAACAGAAATCTGGTTTCATGCCTAAAAAATAGTTTTTCAATAAATCTTTGCTTATTTTTCTGTGAAAATAGCCGTACTAAATATAGAATTAGATTCCCCTTCCAAAGGGTCGCACACATCAGTACGTATATCATGTATTCATGCGCCAGAGGCACAGGAAGTGCTGGGCAATCCAAAGATATAGAGGTAAAATCCTTGCCTTCAAAATACTGTCTAGAAGGTAAGCCGGGTATCGAAAAGGACGATTGGAATGACATCAGTTATATGACAAAGTACCACGTGGCAAATTGACTGGGAGTCAGAGCAGGCTTCATGAGGACATGATTACCAAGTTAAAAGCTGTAGGGATGTTGTTCAGTGCAGCCAAATAAGTGAAGGAATTATGCCTCTAGAGAGGCTCATGAGACAATACAGTGCATTTGGGTAACAGCAAGTGGGTCTTTATGGAAGGGTGTTGGCGGGGGGTTAGGGTGGACAGTGGGCAGAGAGACACCAAATTGCGAAGGGCCCCACCTGTCTTGTATATTAAACATAGGAGCATTTTTATTTCATCTTTTATTTCTTCATGTAGTAGAAAGTGATGAACCAAGCTTCTGCCGGCCATTCCAAGCTTCCCTGTTTGCTCTGCAGATAAAACACAAAGTGCTGCCAAGTCACGTGTGAGAAATCAACCACTAGGTGGCAGAACGGCACCACATTCTGTGACCAGGTCCAAAAAGCTGATCTCTTGATACCTTCAGTTGAGCCTTACCTGAAGCCAGGTTGGCCTCAGACCGATGCCAGGAGTCTAGTCTAGGTTTGTCCAGAAACTTTGTTGGAGATCGAAAGGCAAATTGTGAGGAGCTCCTGTCACTGGAGACAACCTACAGCCACCAGCTCTGCTCTCTTTCATTCCCCGCAGTGGACATCAGTTATTGGATGAACGCAGCATAGAAACATAGACCTTAAATTATTTCTTTGATTGAAAGCACCATCAAGGTTCATACATTAACAGACACACCATATTTCACATATAATTAGCTCATAACTAAACTTAGCAGTGTGTGCAAAAATAAAACAATGTGTCAATCTGATTTCTTTTCCTTAAAATTTTCCTGCTACCAACTGAATAAGTCCATCACCATATGGCCCTTCAAGGCAGCGGAAAACATGGGATCTGATGGTATTTTGTCAGCAAACTCTTGTAAGTGATATATTTTTCTAAGTTACCAGCTAGAGGGTATTGCATGCTTTTGGTTATGCTATCAGTAAATGTATTTAAATATTTTCAAAATTCAAGCATTCTACAGTGATTTAATTTGCCAATTTATAATGGCAAAATGTTGAGAACAGATTGATAACATTTACTATTTTAATATTTGTCTTCAATGTGATATAATATATATCTAAATTTAAGCAGTCTCTGTGTTTAGGGCACCAACAATTAGTCATGGATGATCTTATTTGGACTTTTAGTTAGTGTACATTGATTAACTTGACTAATTCATTAAATCCATTAATAAATTGTTAATCTGGTTAATTATTTTGCAAATATATGTTCCTTTGGTGATATAGTCATGATCTTAGGCTGGTTTTGTATTAAGTGATCAATGTGGAGGTAATTAATACCCCAAAGAGGTAATTAATATCTTGCTCCTCTAGGTAATATTCAAAATGACTTTACATCCAAACTATAGGAGTTTTTAAAGGACATTTCTAGCACAGGGAAAGGATTAAAGGGATGAGATCTTCTTTTGTGTGTGTGTACGAGCATACAGGTATGAGACTTTCCAATATTCTTCTTTAAGTGTGAAATAAAAATATGTTACTATTTTGCCCTGACTGGTGTGGCTCAGTAGATTGAGCACTGGCCTGCAAACCAAAGGGTCATTGGTTCGATTCCCAGTCAGGGCACATTCCTGGGTTTTGGGTCAGGTCCCAGTAGGGGGGCATGTGAGAGACAATCATACATTGATGTTTCTTTCCCTCTTTTTCTCCTTCCCTTCCTCTCTGTCTAAAAATAAATAAATAAAATCTTAAAAAATAATTTAAAAATTGTTACTATTTTAAATTCAGCTTTATGTAAAGCACAAATTCTGTAATAACTGTACTCGAATTGAAGTTTTAAGTACTAAGAAGCTTTTAGACTCTTTTCAAAGTCAGGTTATCTGCAGCAGCTCTCAGGGATACACATGTGCACACACACCACCCCCCGCCTATTTTAAGTACAATAATCCCAATACCATATGACCAACCATGAGCAATGCAGACTTTCAAATCACACATCACTAAAAAGAGCTACACTGCATCATTGAAACCTAAAACTGTTTATAATATTATTTATTCTATTCTTTTGCCTCGTATAGTGAGTCCTTTTTTTTCAGAGTATCATTATGTCTTGTCGGAAATACATAATTACATAAAGCTTATGTTTCTCTCCCTTCAAAAAAAAAACTACACACAGTGATATTGTAGTGCTATAGGTTAGCATTACAATCTTATCTTTCTTTCTTTTAAAAATATTTATTTATTTATTTTTAAAGATTTTATTTATTTATTTTTAGACAGAGGGAAGGGAGAAAGAGAGGGAGAGAAACATCAATGTATGGTTGCCTCTCACATGCCCCCTACTGGGGACCTGGCCCACAACCCAGGCATGTGCCCTGACTGGGAATCCAACCAGCAGCCCTTTGGTTCACAGGTTGGCACTTAAACCACTGAGCCACACCAGCCAGGGCTGGTTTTTTATTTTTTAATTTTCTACAATCAAGACAAAAAAATTGAAAAACTACAGTGGGAATAATGTGTATCCCAACATTTTTCCCACTTATCAGGAATAGATATACTATTCTGAAAGCTTAATAAGCTGTTAAAAAGCAAACTAGGTATTCGAGTATAAAAACTTATTTTAATTAATGGTATGTGGAAAACAAAAACCTGTTAAACCATGAAACAATACAACTCTCTGAATTCATAGTCTTTATATACTGTAATTTTAGTTGTCTGAATAAAACTAAAGCCCTTATAATTTTAATAATAATTTCTTTCTAGTTAACTGTGAAATCTCTTCACCTCACTTATCATATATAAAGTAACTTTAGTCAACCTTCGGTTATCTTAGGGAAGACAGAAACATATTTGTACATATTTCCAACTGGCTTTAAAAGAAAGTACAGTGCAAAGTCCCTTGAATTGGCCCTGTTTCTGATTTCTCCATATTGCTTTAGGGCAAAAGAAAGCCATGTGATACACGTTTCTGCAGCATAAAACATAACAACTTTGGATAATATTAAGGTGCTCTGATAATACAATTATGAATGGAAGCCTTTGAATTTTAGCTTGGTAAGTTAAGTTATTCTCTATGCAGCATTCTCCATGAGAACATCACCGTTTCTTATCTTTCTACATTTAGACAAGGTCATGTGTAATGCTTTTGGAGGGGAAGATGTCCTATTTTTAAATGATTTTAGTAAATGTAAGTCTTCTGTTTCCCACTTCTAACCAGCCACACATGCCGTATTTCTCCATCACCATTCATTGTCCCTGTAGTCTAAACAATAGACTTAGGTTCAAAAGGTAAAACCAGCATGTGGGATAGAGATCTAGGAAAGGATTTTGTGAATACTACTGCTCTAGCTCTTGCACAACCATCTGTACTTAGCTCTTCTGTGTCTGAAGTGGATCCTGGCTGGCAGGATCTGGTGTTGTGGCTGCAATAGACAAATACACAGGGACTACCGAGTCCTGTGGAGGAAAAGGGATGGCGCCGTCACTCTCTCAAGGAGAGCGCCCTGACCCTTGCCTTGACAGGCTTTTATTGCTTTTCTGGGCACATTACTTTGAGGATGATCCTCATTTACTATGCACAAGTTCACTTTAGTTGGTTACAGAAAACAAAGGAGAGGATGTTGCTAATTACATAAAAGAGGAAGGATATTTGCAAATGTAAAGGGAAAAGTGGTTAAGCTGGTTACACTGTCCTTGGAAGGTTTAGCACAGATTTTAGGAAGTTACTTTAAAGATATGCAGTAAACATTTGCTGCCTCAATTCAGGGTGAGGGAGTTTCAGCAAAAAGCAAGTCTCAAAGCAGCCTAGGTACAATGAGGGCCTGATTCCCCACGGGAGAACCTATCCGTGGGTGTGGGTCCTGCGTGCTGGACCTCGCTCCCCACTGGCCTTTCTGAGTGGGAGCTGGGCCCACGCCACGCAGAATGGTCTCCTATAGGTGTACCTGTGTATAGTTTAGGAAAGAAATGTTTTTAAAATTATCATCATATAAAATATCTATTACACATAAATGTAGAGGGCAGAATGTCAAAAACCGAACCACGCAGCTTTAGGAAATAATCAACGCAGGCTTTGCCTGTAAGACCCAGATCATTTTAAAGCAAATCTGAGACACTTTAGCATTTTACCTGTAAATATTTTAGTGTGTATCCCTAAACAGTGTTTTTTAAATACTACAATATTGTTAACACACCTAAAAGTTGATAAAGATAACTTAATATTATAAAATCTATAATTATTGTTCCACATTTTTATAATATTATAAGAATATTATGCCTAATTGTACCATTTGTATATTTTTAACAGTCAATAATTATAGTTTAGATCCATTATTCCCTTTGGGGTTGTAAAGTAGAGATTTTAATTCTATGAACCTTATTTTATTAGCATGAATATCTCTACAAAAAGTTGCTTCATATTTCATCAATATGTGATTACCCCAAGGAATGGATAAATGCTTATACTCTCCCTTTATTGACTAGTTTTAAAAATAGCACCGGGTGGCCAGTTTTCCAATGGTGGTTATGAATTCATGCATTTAAACATATTTACTGTGTTTCAATCCATGCAGACAGGAGCTACTGTGTTGTAGCTCCTGTCTGCATAATCCACAGTTATTCCTGTTGGGTAAAGGGAACTTTTCATTTTGGCTCTTGGCTCTTGCCATCTGACTGCCGGCTGGTAGCTTCCTGCTTTGTGTTATGACAAAGGGAAACTGGGCCCATTTCCTGCCCTAGACCTTGAGTCAGTCTTGCCCCAGGAAGACCAATCACTTTTAGTGAGAAATAGTGTTTAGAGCTCATTAAAGATGAAAATCTGGATACTAAGAGCTGTCATAACTACTATTTGGTTATTGTTTCTAAGCTTTTTCAGAGAATGCAGCTTGGAAATGTTAGTTTACTTTGTAGAGTCTAAAGCTATAAATTTATGCTACCATTTCCATTTGAATTTAGGCCTACAGGGTTTTATTTCATTTCATCAATCTTACGTTTCCATCTCCACTGCATAAAATTCTGGATTTCAAAGACACTAACATAATTTTTTTACCCCACAATACATACTTTGTAATAATATTAGAATAAAAACTACAGATACTGCCATCAAAAATATAGTTAATGAAAACAGTTGAAGAATTTTTAAAAGAGCTCTCTCTCTCTCTCTTTTGGGGGGAGGGGCTTAGTGAATATACTGTTGGGATGTATGAAATTACTGTGTTTCAAAGTAACTTGGAATAGTTTTGCTTTTTGTTATTTTGCCATCAACTTAATGCACAGTTAGGTTTATTGCTATCATTGCAAATCCAAGCCTTTTGAGATCACTCTTAAATTTATTTTTGTTTTACAATTATGCAAAATTTTGAGAGTTCCACATAAAGGCTATAAAACAATATATTTAGGGAAGTCTAGCTTTTGTCCCTATCTACAGAACCCTATTTCTTCCCTTATTTTAATTCAAAAACATGATTCAAACTTCAGTTATAGTTAAATGTATACATTTTTATCCTACTTTCTTCGATACCCAATTTCTCCATCTTTTTTTTCAAATAAAAATAACTCTGTACAGGAACAGATAGTTATTAGACTTAGCATGGTGGTCACATATTAAGATACTTAAATGTTAAATCACTATGTTTTATACCTGAAATTAACATTGTATGCCAACCAAAGAACAGATATTGGAGATGAGTCGATCAGAAAGCAGATATTTCCTTTATTATTTTTTGCAGATGCGTAGTATGTTACTCTGAGAACAAACTGCTGTTCATTCAAGCAGTTCCCTCTCGTTGGGCACTTGCTGTGTGAAAATCCTTGTACATCTGCTGTTTTAGCGTTTGTCAGGGTCCCTTTGGGCTGACCAATAGAAGCAGAATTGCTGGGTCAAAGGGCGAATGCACACTTAATTTTGCCAGATGTTGCCGCACCAAATTCCTTGTACATGTTCTACTCTGCATTCCTACTAGCAATACCTGAAATGAACTATTTTAACCAGCCTGGTCAGCGAAGTGTAGTGTCAGAACTTCTGGTGTTTTTTAATCTGTAGGTGACAAATGGAAATTTAATTTAGGTTTCATTTGAATTCAGTTTCAACGAACAGGTTGAGCATTTTCTCATATGGTTAAGGGACATTGATATTTCCTTATGTGAACTAGCCCTCCTTATACATTGCCAATTTTTCTTTACTTTCTTTTTCTTAGAAAGTTATACATTCTGATGCTATCAGTACTTTGTAATATAAGTTAGACATTATTATTATGTCATGGTGCTTTATATCATATATCACTATCGTGGTTGTTTGCCATGAGATGTTTATTTTTATATGATGTATTTATCAAATTAACCAATTTTTTCCTTTATATATGGATTTCACTTGTAATTACATACATTTTCCTAACAGGAAAGTTACAGAGAAATATATCCATGTTTTTTTCTAATGCTTATATGGTTTTACTTTTTACTAGTGAAATTTCTGATCTTTTTGGAATTTATCCTAATGAATGGTATAAACAATGGATCTTTTTCATTTTCTCATGACTATACTAATATTAATTTCACTTTGGTTGTACACTAAATTTACAGACAAAATTGGATAAATCTCTGAGCTTTTTCAGTTTTATTGAATTATAATTGACAAAATTGTAAGATATTTAAAATGTTCAGGGGTGTCCAACCTTTTGGCATCTGTGGGCCACACTGGAAGAAGGGTTGTCTTGAGCCACACATTAAAGACACTGCAATACATAATCACAAAAAAATCTCATAGTTCAAAGTTCAGACGAAGAAGGTACAGGGTTGACTGGATGGCTCAAGGAAGCCTTTAGGGCTCAGGCTCCATGTACCTTTCTGCTTCAGCAGCCCTAGAGTTCTTGTTAGGCTTATAGTCTATGGTTTCAAGTTATAGTCTATCAGACAGCTTCCCTGATTCCAGCATTGTGTCTGTATTTAAGAAAAAAGAAGAGTAAGGGCATAGTGTATAAATCATACCCAAACTGCATCAACCTCTTATTAAGATTTTCCCATAAACCATTTCTGCTTACATCTCATTGACCACAACTGTGCTATATGATCACCCCTCATTGTAAAGGAGGTGAGAGAATGAAGTGCTATAATTGTACCTGTTTACTAGTTGGATATTCAGCTGAGAGCAATGCCATACCAAGCAAAAGTATGATTCTGTTAATTGAGAAGGGGAAAGATGGATCTATACATTTACCATAGTGCTATAAAATATCTAAAGGCCTTCTATAGATATCAAAATAAAAATAAAGTGTTTGCCTCTTTTCCTCCTCCCAATATTTCTTTTCTCATTTATAAAAGGTCTTTCCTATAAAGTACTCATTTTTAATGCATTGAACTTCTAAACTGTTAAAAGAACTTTTAGGTGATAAGCATTTTTAAATGTCAGAAGTGTGAGGAGAGAGGAGCGGGGATGGGAGGATTGCTGTGCACACAAATGAAGGGAAGATGGAGAAAGCAGGAAACATTCAAATATCAAACACAACAGGCTACATTTCTGTGTTTTAGTTACAAGTATAGCTGACTTTGCTATTTGTAAAAATGAACCAAATTATGTAGGTAATTGTTTAAAGGCATATGAAAAACTACTTTTGAATCTCTCCAATAAACTACAAGTTACCACCTACTTTTTGATAATTTTAATAAGACGTAATTTATATACAGTAAACAGTTCCATTTTAGAGGTGCGATTTGAAGAGTTTTGACAAATGTATACACCTATGTAACAATTCCATCACCCCCCAAGCTTTCCTCATTTTCCTTTGTAGTCTCTTTCAACCTAGAAAACTACCAAACTACTTTGTCACTGTAGATTAGTTTGCATTTTCTAGACTTTCATACAAAAGGGATAATACAGTGTATACTCTTGTGTTGGATTCTTTAACTAATGATTTTGAGATGTATCCATGTTATTGTTGTATCAGCTGTTTAATCATTTTACATTGCTTAGTAGTATTCCACTTTAAAAAAATACCACAATTGGTTTTCTCCATTCCACAATTGGTTTTCTCCATTCCACAACTGGTTTTCTCCATTCCACAACTGGTTTTCTCCATTCCACAACTGGTTTATCCACATACAGATGGACTTTTGTTTTATCTCCACATCTCAGCTCTTATGATAAAGTGAATATGAACATTCACATACAGACATTTGTGTGGACATATGTTTTCATTCTTGGGAAAATACCATCTATGAACATGATTGGTAGGTCATATGATAATTGTACATTTTCTATTTATGATGCAGCCAAATTATTTTCTAAATGGCAGAACAAGTTTACATTCCCAGCAACAATCAATAAGAGTTCTAGTTTTTCTACATTCTCACAAGTGCATAGTATTATCAGTCTTTTAAATTTTACTATCTACTGTGTAATAGAATGTACTGGGTAATAAAAGCATCAAACTCACAGCTCTTGCCTGCATATCTATCACTCAAGACTGGATTCCTCTGGCTTCTACCTGATTTCCCACCATGCTTCATGAGTTCTTCCCTGCACACAAGTAATTCAGCTGTCAGTCAGGGATTTGTGCAGAGTTTATATTTAGATTTGGGGTCTCATTCCTTCAGTTCGGCTGCTGTCAGGATTTCTTCTTTAAATGTGTAGCTGTTCTGCTAGCTCTGAACTCCATTCTCTGGCGCCTTGAGTAGATAAGGGTCAGGTTTTCCACACCTCCTTTTCCTGCCCTTGTAGCTGTGGTGGCTGACCGTCCCTCTCTTTTGTTCTCATCTTGTGCCGTGGCTACCTTCCTCATTTCATGCAGACCTACCTCATTTTACTGTGCTTCACAGAGGTTGTGGATTTTACAAAAGGCCGTAAGACCCTCCACCCTCAAAGAGGTTATGACTCTCCTTATTGCCACACTCACTTTATTGCTGGAGTCTGGAACAGAACCCACACTATCTTTGAGGTGTGCCTGTACATTCACCCACTGTTCTCTGAACCTATGCTCATTTTTCTCCTTTCCAGTTGCAGTTTGTAAGATTTCTCTAGTTTCTGTCAATTAAAATTTTTTTCTGATGACTTTAAATAGGCAGTGGGCACACATTCCCAGAAAAGTTTTCATAATTAGGTATGAAACCAGTCTTCAGAAGTCTGTTAACTGATAATAAATGTAACTCAAATAAAATATTCACTAAAAAAAATCTAACCCAAGTTCTGGGAGTCTTGCAGTCTAGAATAGACTCACAAAGAGAAGAGTTTCCTACTTTTTGAGTCAGGGGTAGTCCAAAGAAAATGTTAAACTTTAGGGAAATTTAATTGTGGTACTTCTCTTTTTCCCTTTCTGTTCTGTTCTTTTACTCCCCTGGGTACCCAGAGGCCCCTGTTCTGTCACTCAGTGTCTCCATATTGAGGTCTGACTGTCTCCTTGAATTTTTCTTACTTCCAACTTATTTAACATCAACCAGCTTTGGTGAGAACCTACTTCTCTAATGCAGTTCATTTCTGCTAAATGTTTAGGAGGTAAATTTCTTCACATCGCAGAGGCATTTTTATTTTTAGAAGTAGATGTTTAATACTTCAAATTTCTAATTGAGAACACTCCGACGATATAACAGAATATATTAAGTTGTTCTCTTCACTTGGGAAAATGTGCTGGGGCAGAGGACAAACTTGTAGGCAGTTCCTGAAAGAGGATCTTTACTAAGGTCAGCACGCCTGGGATCCTCCTGAATTTACCTGTTCTTACCTTTTTCATCTTCAAATCCAGAGATTTGTTAAAAGCTACAGGTGTTTGATTTGTTTGTCTGACTGATTTCAAGGAGCAGCCCAGGGCAGTGACTGAGGATGTATGGGTGGTGGATAGCAGGTAGAAGCCATAGTTGTGAAAAAAAAATTTTTTGTCAATAGATAAACTTGTCTCTGGAACTTCCCTATGTTCTATTCTGCTGCTTTTCTCTACTTCCCATACCTCTCTCTCCAGGCTCTCGGTGATTAATGTCTCCGCACTGAAAACAAGAGTGTCACCAGCCATACTTCTATTTGATCATATCTGGAGAAAGGACTTAGTTTGGTCCTTTAAAATTTTACTCTCACTACTGCATTGTGCAATTAAGCCAATATAAAACAGAACTGTATGCTCAACCACATTCTTCATTTGTCTATAATTCCTAGCTTTTGCCTTAATCACTTTCACTTTTGAGATAGATTCTCAATTATTGTATTTTTTCATTGTAACCAGGTTTCTGGTCCATTTAGCATTTTTTAAAGTTTGATTTTCTTTTCTGAGTTATCATGGAACTTTTTCCTCTTTGCTTCTGAGAAATCAGTTAGCATTCCCATGCTGCCCTCAGTGTGCCTGCCTCCTCTCTGCCCTTGTCTCTGACCTTATGCAGGGGAACACCATCTACTTTGAGCACTATGTCCTTTGTCGTACCAGGATTGAATGCAATGGCACACTCATGTCTCTCTCACTCACTGCATAAAAACCCTGTTGTCTCATATCCTGAAGAAGATGACACTGAATCCCTTCTTGCCTCATCTGATGCAACACAAAACATCACGGATTTCTGAAATACTGAGTGAATTACAAAGCAGTTTTACATATAACAACAGAACCTGTCAGGCACTCTTTTATACACTTAATATGTATTGTTCATTTAATCATGTGAGTAATGAGGTGGGTGCTGGAATTATTCTCTTTCTATTCAATAGAAATCTAAGCAAGAGAAGCAAAGTGAGTTAGGATTGCAATACAGTCCACAAAGCTGCAAGTTAACAGAGTGAGATTCAAGTTTAGGAAGTTAGGTTTGGAACTTGACCCTTCACTCTTATTGTATATGGTGGATGTGAAACTGATTGCTCTCAGACCAGTGATGTTCAACCTTTTTCATCTCTTGGCACACATAAACTAATTACTAAAATTCTGCAGCACACCAAAAAATACATTTTTTGCCAATATGACAAAAAAATTGGTCTAATTTTGATTTGTTTACACCGGATGGCTATTGTTGTGTTGGCTGCTGTCATTTTTTAACTTGACAATCTAAGGGAAAAGAGGTCAGCGCCCCTGACTAAATAGTCAGGTATTGCATTTTTAAAAAAATTCTTGCAGCGCACTGCTTGAAAATCCCTGCTCTAGACCCCTGCCCAAGTGAGATGCTAGTATTAACACCATTTGTAGTTCAGGAAGCAGCCAGGACTGTGAGGTTAACCTATTACTCCCTGTCACATGACTGAAGCAGTTCAAACAACACTAGATTGCAATGCACTACTATCTTTGGAAGAGTCTGTTACTGCCACGTATTCATGTTGCTTTGGTCTCTAATTTAGACATCCTATAGAAGATGAGAGAGACCGTAACAAAATCAAACTGAGGTCGTCTCGACTTAAGCCTTGGAAGCAAAAGTATTTGAAAGAAAATTAGGAACATGACAAATGCATTTATTAAGAACTGAACCAAATTCCCCCAGCAAACAATGCTTTCCCAAATATTATAGCAACTGCTTCAAAGCCTGCCAGTGACAATTGCCGAAAAACAAAAGACCTGTGTAGCATTATGCTCAATTCCTAATTGTTTGTTTGGACTAAACCTGTCTGACTCTTTGGGAGCCATGACCTCCTGAAGGAAGCGAGTGGAGCACTCAGCCCCAATGTTGCTCTGCCAGAATAGTGATGCTTAGCCCAGAAAGTTTCACTTAGGTAAACCTTCATTAGTTACGGGTTTTTTCCCTTCTGTGTGAATATGTGCACTCCTTGGAGCAAAGTGCATTGTCTCACTCATTATTCAGGCTCTGGTGGGACTTGTTAATTCAATCCAATTGCTGGCCAAATGAGAGTAAGTCTGGATAAGGAGCCAGAGAGAGAGACAGGGCACTCACTGCCTTGAAAAGCCACAGGTTTTAAAGTCAGAGAAAATGACCTGAATCTAGATCTGTCACTTGTAAGCTGAGTAACAATGAACAAATTATAAAATCTCAGTTCCCTTCTCTGTGAAGTGGGTTTGATGATACTTAGGACTTTATTGTGATGATTACATAAGATAACGTACAAAAACCACCCAGTTTATTATATCTACTAAAATGTTAGTTCGGTTTCCTCCTAGTGTTTCTCTGGAAGATGTGTTGTAGAGAGTGGGCAGCTAGGTCACTCTGACCCAGGAGTCTGGGTTGACAAGAAAGGAGTAAGAGAAAAGACAAATAAAACAAGAGCGATTTGGAAGGACATCACAGGTATTAAACAAAATAAGCCAGCTATCTCGAGGTTCTGTTTATGATTAGATGTGATCTAGTCCTTCATTGCCTCTCTCATATCTCTTTTTTTCCTTTGTAAAAAACTCTCTACTTAAAAATATATTACACTATGGGGTCAGGGTCACCATAAAATAATCACTACAAGCCCAATTCCTGATCTGCTACATTGCTAATACATTGCTTTTGTAGGGATACATGCCAAATCCCATTCTTGAAGTTACAGTTTTATAATAGGTTAGTTTAAAGACACAATGCTGGATCTGGGAGGAAAAAAACTTTTTTTTTTTTTTTTTGGTGGGGCTGTGGGGTGGGGACTGAAAACATCTACTTTAAGTAAAAATATACTGGGTAAAATTTAGGGATATTTTGTTTCAAGCTTTGGGAATGATTGAAGGCCGTGCTTATTTTAATTGTATTTTTTATTTGCAGTAAAGCTCTTACATCTATTACATTTTAAAATAGACCTGCATGTTGTAGAGAACAAAACAAATGAAAAAGTCAAAAGCTTCTCCAGCACTGTCTTTGTTACTTGACTTTAGAGAAAGAAAAGAGGAGAGTAAGAGTTACACACTGGAAATGTATGAACTGGCTTTGAAGCTTCATTAGCACTCCACCCTTCCAGTTTTTCTTGCATATTTCTTCCTCTTTAATAAGGTTAATCAGTCACATTAAGGTCACAGTTCCTCTAGAGGGATTTATTGCTATTCACTTCAGCTAGTCTGAATAGAAATGCTAATATCAATCCACAGATGAGGGGAGTTGAGGTGACGGGGAGGCTTGGTTCAGGACTTCTGTGAAATTGCCCTCACAAAGGCAGGAATCATTTCCACCTGTGTGGGCTTTGAGACTGGCGCTAGAATAGCTGACTAATTGCTGCCTCCTTTTATACTTTGATTGCCTTCCCTTACCTCTTCGATTTCTCCTTTCCTTCTCTCCCCTGGGAAGGTGACGTGTTGTGTCGAGGCGAGGTCGGTCAGAGGCTTTCCTGAAGGTAAAATGTCTGATTATATTTGGGAACTTAAGCGTTAAATTGACATAAGTGACGTCCTAAGTACTATTTTTTTTCACTATTGGCTTTAATATATTCATGACTTCAGTTGTATATATTTCTGGTGTTACATCTCATTTAAACTGAAAAAATCCACTAAGGTAAGTTCTCTACAGAAACCTGCAAGCAGCATGGATTCAAAGACACACCACCAGCTCCTAAGGAGAGCAAGGTAAGGTTTCATCAATTACTGACGTTTCCCACCCCTTACATGCTGTGTTAGGTCAGCGCTGCTGTAAAGGTATATACCTCAGTGAATCTGGTGTAACATTTTAAGGTAATATTAAGTATTGGAGAAGATAACCCCCTAAATAGCGCCAGTGAGAGAGAATAGCTTTCCCCACATCCACAAATACATGTCCACGCGGAGACCATGTGCCTTACTCCCCAGAGCGATGGATCAACCCAAGGACCTTAAAGTCTGCACACGTTTTACGGGCGTGATCAAGTAATGAAGCCGTGTACTTATTCTTTATTTTGATTAATATAATAGCCTAAATGTTTTCTTTGGGGGGGTAGATGAAATAAGGTTTTCCAATGCCCCTGAAAGCATACATTTAAAAAATTCCGACTGAAATGTGGTAAATGTACATGAAATACCAATAGTTACTCATTCAAGAACAACTTGAGCAAATTCTGTGCGGCAGACCTTGTTTTAAGGGTTGGGGGACAGGATGAATAAAGCAAATGTCAGCTCTGTCCCCATTAGCTTACATTATTGGGGGAGAGAGGTTAAAAAATACACCGACAACACCGTTTCAGAAAAAGGAAAAAAAAGGCCAAGAAAATAAAGCTACGTAGAGGATGAAGTAATCTCTGCAGGGAAAGGGGCTACTGTTTCCAGTTAGGTGGTTAGAAAATACTTTTCTGAGAAGGTAGAAAGTGAGAAGCCATATAAATGGAAAATATCATAAAGAATTGTATTTCACTATACAAACAGTGCAATATTGTGATAAAGTGCATAAATTAAGTAACGATTTTGACCTGATCTGGATACATAATAAAATACTTTTGCTCATTTTAAATGAATTATTTAGGCATTTGTCTCTAAATCTAAATTCCTAAGTAACTGTCTCTGTAGTGCTTTCTGGCCTTCCCTCACACAGCCCTCAGATTTTCCTCGGTCGCAAGTATGAATGAGTGGGGAAGAGTGCTTTGGTGCCAAATTATATCAGAACTGCAGAGTGTCTACTTTTTATGGTTGTGTCTTAATTGGGTATAAACACATAAAAGCCAGGTAGAGGTTTAGAAGTTAGCCTTTCTCTAACATTGTCGAGTAGATTTTGTATCTGGGATGATTTTCTGACTAATACCGCTTTTCTTTTTACATCTAGTGATCTCTTTTCTTTCCCCATTTTGTACTCTTCATTATTTTTGTTGAGTCAGTGTCCAAAAAGACTCTCTGACTTTTGACATGCCCCCTTTAGTTGACCTAACCATTAAAATGTTCATCTTAAAGTAGATATCTGATCTCTACCCGTGTTAGTTATTGAAAGGACTGGATTGTAACTTTCACAAAAGTTAAAAGGTATTGTGTGTTGACACACTGAAGATATTTACAAAGAAAATTTAACACAATGTTGTGACTGTAAATGATAAAAAGGCTATGGACTAGAATTTTCTCATCCAAGTTAAATTCCTCTGCGATGTATGAGTATCAATTGTAATGATGTATTGTCTTGATGTGGACACGGGCTCACCAATCTAGATGGAGGCTGCTGAGGCGTTTCACACACATGCCACCAAAGGGCTGTGTGAAAGTGCTTCCCTCTCCGCCAGCTGGTGATTGGTCGAAAGGTTCCTGCAAGTCCAATGGTGTGTGGTCTGTTTCTGCAGCTTAGGAACAACGATAAGTTAAATCGGATGCAGCACGGATAAAGGAAAGATCAGGCTTGTTCTGGGCTGAAAGAAAAGTAGAAGTTAAAATATCAGAAGCACTTTTTGCAATGTTTGACGTGTTTTAATCAGAGTATAAAAACGTTGTTTCCCCCCCTCTAATGGCAGGAGGGTTTATGTTTTCTAATACATACCAGTGATTTAAAATACAAAGCTGCTGTAAGAGTGCTGAGGCGCCTGGCTGTGGAAATCCTTGGAACTCTCACATGGCATGATGTAAACACATATGCACGTAGTTTCTGTGACAAAGCAGCACAGAAGTGTTGCTAGGGCAACAGACTCTGTAGCTGTCCACTGGTTTTTATCACACTCTAAGAAAATAACGTCAACATTGTATTAAAAATTCAATAAAATAAAGTATTTCAAAGACACTATAACACAAGCTCTAAGTATTTGCAAGAAAGCAGGCTCCAATCTAAAAGTCTAAGGTGAGAAGGGCTCTGACAAAAGAAATCTACCATCTCTAGAAACTTGGTTTTAGGAAAGATAGTTTTAGTTAGGAACAAGGACGAGCTCTTAGAAATAATATTCCCCAAGGCAATATATTATAGCTAGCATTTAATTTGACTTTTCCGTGTTTGGATATAGATTCATAATTTACACATGGAGAATAACTTTTGTTTAAGGTGACCATTTGCTTTATAAGCAAAATCTAATCTTCAAAACATCCATGCAAATTGGGAATGAGATCCTGAGATTGTTAGGTTAGCTTAGCAAAGGGAAAATTAATTTCAAAGGAATGAAGCCACCCCAGAAAGGAAAGATCATTCTATGCTCCCAAATAAAGTTGTTTTTCAACAGAAAAATTAAAAATTAAAAAAAAGTCTCTCTTCCCTGTCTCTGTGTCTTTCAAGGATTTATTATGGCGCTCTGTGTGTGTGTGTGTGGTTTATACATTGTCCAGCTTTTCACATTGTCCAAACATGATTTGGTATCAGATTCACTTGTTTTTAAAGGTAGAAAAAAATCATTTTATATACTCAAATGATTTTGTCGATGATACTTGGTGAAATCACATTAAAAGTACTGTTTTGAAAATAGATTGGAACACGATAAATACAAGTCTGTGCTTCATCCCTTTGAGAACAATTTGATAGTTTTTGGTCTTCTTGTTTTCTTAGGAAATAAATGGACACGATTTACAAAAGGTCAACTGTGGCCTTTCATCTACTATCACACCAATCTTTTCAAATCTGTAGTATATTTCTTCTTCGCAGTGCTACTCTCTCTTGAAACTCAGCATGGCCAAACACGTATCCTTCTATCCTTTAATCGTCCTACTCGCCCTGGCAAAACAATATTTGTATCTCAGCAACTCCATTTCTATCTACCATTTCACTATCTCAGACCACCACTCCCTTCAAAAGAATTACGTTTGACTTCTAATTCCCCTCTAGCAGCTCTAACTAATCTGTTTCCAAACTCTACTCTGATATCCTATCCTGAGAAGAGTTTCTCTTCCTATTATGTCTCCTCTAGAAACTTGGTTTTAGGAAAGATAGTTTTAATTAGGAACAATGCTGAGCTCTCAGGAATAATATTCCCCAAAGAAATGTATTGTATTCAGCATTTAATTTTACTTTTCTGTGTTTGGATATAGATTCATAATTTATACATAGTTTATACTATTCTACTATATCTCTCCATCCTGACTGATCCATACAAGTTAAGGGAGTTTTTTACACTTAATGTTTCTGAGTCTCACCTTCTTAACCTACTGCAAACTGGTTTCTGTCCCTACTATCTCATGTAATAAATAAATCCAGGAGAAAAATCTTCATTCTTATCCAACTGGATCTTTTTATTTAACATTTTTGATTAGTCCCTACTTTTAAAGATTCTGTACTTGATTTGTTTTCCTGACCCATTAGGCCCCGATTTGATTCATATTGCGTCCTGCTGACCATCTCCTTTCTTATACATGAATTGGATAGTGACCAAGAGGTCTTCTTTGCATCTGTTTACTGGCTTTGCTGATCTCCAGAGTTGTGACTTTGACTCACAGGGTTAAGGAGAACTGGCCAGTCAGTTTTGGGGAGCAAAGCAACACTGATGAACAGAAACATGAAAAATAGCAGAGGTTTTAGAGCATATGATGCCTTTAGGAAAAGTTTGGTAGATAGAAGATGAAGGTGGGCTTGTCTCTGTGGGTGAAACTAAAGAGGTGGGTGAGAGTCACACTATGTGGAATCTCAACTGCCATACTAAGGATCTGGACTTTGCACAGAATGATTGGTGTTCCAGTGGTAGATTCACAGCAGTGAGGTGATAAAGTTGCATTGGAATTTTAGAAAAACCACGCTGGTGAGAATTTGGAGGATAATTTGAAATTGTGCAAGATTGGAAATAGAGACACTTTGGTGGGTTATTCCCAAATCCTTGGATATTAATGATGAAGATCATTAATATCCAAGACCTTTCTCAGTGAGGTGAAGATAATGGAATACACCCAATAGTTATTTGGTCGTAGAACTGACAAACATTGACAATCAATTGGATATGGAGTGGAATTGAGAGAGATAGCAGTTGATGAATACTCTCCTAGGTAAGTAGTATCAAAATAAGGGAAGGTAAATAACATTTTTGAAAGAAAGATGGTGAATTTAGTTTTGATCACGATAATCAATTGCCTGAATGGCACTCAGATGAAATTGTTCAGGAAGCATGTGGAAAATGTATACAGCCATGAGGTGATTGTTCCTGGTAGAGATTAAGATTTTGGGGGGGAAATAATATATTGGTGGAAGCTAAAGCTACAATTACAGAGCAGTAACAGAGTGAGAAAATAGGATCACTCTATTAGTCAGGGTAGATGAGGTTCTGCTACAGTAACAACCTGCTCAAACCACAATGATTTACAATCACAAAGATTTACTTCTCTCCTTTGCTACATGTCCATTGTGAGTGAGTTTTGACTCTGTTCTTATGTCTGAGACACAGCCTTCTGAAAAACTTCTATATAGAGCATCATTTATTGTTATGCAAGGGGAAAAGAGAACATGACACAGTAGGAACTTCTCACATTTCCGTGTCAAGCAAGTCACAAATCCTGACTTCGAAGGGATGAGGAAGTATAATCCTCTCCTAGGGAAGGAAAGCAGACATTTGGTAAACAAAGACGAAATCAGCCAGGATTGTGAAGTCAGAACCTAAGAGATCATAAATATTTAAGTTGCCATTGGAAAAAGGAGAACCCTTCAAGAAAGCTGAAAAAGAGTGACCAAAAATACAAGTGGAAAGCACGGGTGAAGTCTTTTTCCTGAAATATAGAAGAAAAATATTTTTAGTCTAAGTAATCATTTATAATTGGAGGAGTATACAGGTACTCCTCCAATTTGTTATTATCCTAAAAATTGGTTATTATCCTAAACATTTCTTGCAGAAGAATTACCCTGCAAGATACTTTGCCCCAGGCAAAAGTAAATAAAAGTGCAAAAAGGATGCATTAAGACAGGGTTTAGCTATATTCTCATATAAAAGTACTTTCCAAACTTCTCTTCACAGTTAAAACAGGTTTTCCTAGAAAATCTAAGGATATTTTTAAATTTCTCTTACTCCACACTTGTTGAAGGTGCCGGAACTGGTGATGTTATTTGCCCCTTCCACTTTAGGCAAAATGGAAGCTCCAACAGATGGAGGTAACTTTTTATATAATTTTTTTGTACTTTGATGTTCAGTTCTTTAGCATGTGAATAAAGGGCTAATTGTTTTTTCCGTTGTGAAGAGCTGGGCAAACTTCCAGAACTGAGACCTGAATTTGCTGTTAATAAAGGAACAGTGAAACATTAGGAAGTAGGAGTGGTACCGTCTTACTCTAAAATAAAATGTAGAATTAAGAATCAAGGTTTTAGATGGTAGTAAATTCAAGCTGTATGAAACAATACTTGGCCCTTGCTCTGCAGAGTCTTAATAAATAAACTGATGAGCTATTAATTTGTTCATCCAAAAATATATTGAGTCTCCATGGAAATTAACTGTGAATAAAAGATATAAGCCTCTTTCCCCTTTCTGAAGCATATAAAAGTTGGGGAAAATATGTTAATCCATGAATTATACAGTTAACGATAGAACTATATTATTGCTAAGTGTCAGGAAGGAGAAGTATGATTTCTAGAGATGATCTGCCCTTGTCTGGTTCTTTGAGAAAGTGATCTCCTGTGGACAGTTGAAGGATGATTAGGCAGTAGCAGGTTCAGAGAACAGGGGCAGTGTGTGGGGTAGGGAGCTTTCAAGACAAAGGGAATAGCAATTACGAAAGTGAAGAAAGCGAAGTTGCCAAGAGATTCTGAAAATGTTCAATCTATGAGAGAAGTGTGGGGAAGATGTCCACTGGCCTGTTTTACTTGATTGACAGATCCTCAAAGGTCTGGACATTCATTGTAATGATTTTGGGTTTCATTTGAAGGACTGTGAAAGTCTTTTCTTAAAAAAAAATTATTGTTCAATTACAGTTGTCCCCATTTTTCCCCATTACTCTCCCGGCCTTACCCACCCCCAACCTTCCATATTCAACCCTCCCTACCCCCATTGTCTTTGTCCGTGAAAGTCTTATTTTTTCAGAAGACAGAGGAGAGGCATTCACACTTACTTTCAATAGAAAATTCAGGTGGCTGTGAGGAGAATGGATTAATGAGGAGCAGGAGTGATCATGACTAATCTATTGCAGTTTAGGTAAGGGATCAGGATGGCTGGGGATGAGGATGGAGAAATCCATCCTTATGGAATCCAGAAGTATCTTGGAAATAACATCTAATGGGATCATGCTAGATTAGTTAGATTTGGAAAGTGAAGTTCTAAGAGGGATGAATCAAGGATGGCTGCAAGATTTTTGGCTTATGTAACTGTAAGCATTCCAGAGTGACCATTTACTGAGGAGGAATATTGGAGGTGAGTCAGGTTTATGAGAGAGTATTTTGATTCTACAATTTATATGCAAAGGCAATACTATCGAAGGCACTGGCCTTTGGGTGAGTACGTACCATTCAGATATAAGAGAGATCTAGCAACTGCATCTGGCTTTGCTCCAAGATCAAATTTTGTGAGTCCTAGGGAAAATCAATTAATTTAGTATAAAGGTCCATTCTATAATACCCAGTTAACCATTCATGACCTATTTTAATACAGAGAGGATTTTGAGGGAATATTCAAATTGACTGGGTGATTTGGCTTTTGAGAATAGACTCCTTAATATTGAGAAGTTTGCTGTCAACAATCTCTAAGTCTACCCACGGCCCACAGTAATTGTAGTGATAATGATGATGAGGATACTTAGTAGCCAGGAAGCCCTTGCTGTGTGCCTGGCACCACGCTATGCGCTTCGCTTTTGTCTCCCGGCAACCCTAGATCCTATTATTAACACTATTTTATAGATGAGGACAATGAGGCATAACATTCTTCTATACTTGCCCAAGTATGTGTACCTAGCGAGTAAATAAAAGAAACAAGATTTGAATACAGATAGTATAGCTGTGGAAAATAAGCTCTTCAACATCTTACTATGGAACTGGGCTGCAGTGAATTCTAGTGGGCAGAGGCTAAAAGAATTGGACTGGAAAAAGGCAAAGGTCAAGGAATGGGGTTATGCTTTTGGAACAAACCACTCTCATAAAAAGACAGTAGCTGCCTCATAAAGTATAATCCTAGGTTTGTTACTGAGGCTGATGTTTCCTAGAGTGAGCGGCCCTGAGTGAGAGGTTGGTGAGGATTAACCACAGGAGTCCTATGGCGTCATATCCCCTAGCAATCTCTAGGCTAGGGACTGTGAGATTGAGTGTAGAAACTATGAATACATTACATTTATCTTTGCATTTCCAACATCTGAAAAGAGGGCTTGATGAATGACAGGTGTGGAGTGCGTGTTTAGTAGATGAATAAATGAATCTTGTAGTTACATGTCCGGTTGATCTTACCCAACCCAGGTTTGAACTTTGCAGGTCCACTTACATGCGGAATTTTTCAAAGAGTGCTGTAAATGTATTTTCTCTCCTTTATGATTTTCTTAACAACACGTTTTCTCTACTTTATTGTAGGAATATAGTATATAATATATAAAACATGCAAAACTTGTGTTAACTGACTGTTTATGTTTTTGGCAACATTTCTGGCCGACAGTAGGCTATTAGCAATTAGATGTTGGGGAGTCAAAAGTTACGTGCAGATTTCTGCTGTGCGGGGTCAGCACTGCTAGCCCCTGCATTGTTTGAGGGTCCTCTGAAGTTTCTGGGTGTCTTCCTGGTAAGTTGTTAAGGAAGGAGATAAACTGTGTAAGAGTGAGGACTGAGTCTTTACTTAGAAGTCTCTCAAATTATTGAGAATTCTCATCAGGTATAAATTAAGAATATGGCTTAAATAACAAACAATGACAAAACCTCATGTTATGATAAGCTTGTGGTTAATTCCAAAAACAGCTACAAATACTTTAATGATGTATTGAGATCAAATTCACTTTAGGAGAATTACAACATTTTATAATTATAGATTTTTAAAAATTTTTTCAGTTACACCTCATACCATTCGTTGAAATGCAAGGGAAGGTGAGGTAATCAGCAATTTATAAAGGAAATAACCAGAGCAAACAGGTAAGAGGTGACTTGCTCACTTATAAAGTGAGTGAAGTCTAGTTGAATTCCTTAATCTCATGAAACCATTCCAGGATTTTAAATTCCTAGTTGACCATACCAATTCTTGAGTAAAAGACACTTCCCACTGTCACGCACTCTGAGAAAGCTATTATGGTGCTCAGTTTGGTGTAACTTGTAGTTTCCACTTTTAAATGCTTCAGGCCTGTTCATTTATTGCTTTACTGATTCTACTTAATCTGCCATAGATTCCAGGGACTATTGGACAGTGACTTCGGAGTGAACTTTGTTGGAGAGCCAGCCTTAGTATTAGGAACTCTACATTTTGAATTATAATCTTGCAGTACCAGTTTGATTTTGTCAAAATATGAGAGTTATATTCTATTTATGTAATGTGAGATTATTTAATTTTAATTTGTCATAACAAAAGTCTAAAATTTTCTTCAAATTCACCTTATCTTGTTAAAGATCACATATTTTCTAAAGATTTCTACCAAAGTTATGGGTTTGGTTTCTTACATATTACTCTGTGAGCCTCTTAAATGCTTTAACTTTCAATGAATTCATGTAATGCAGTTGGTGTGCTTATTTGATCTTGTTTGGGAAATAGATTTGCCTTTCAGCTGATATAGATTTATTACTATAACTCATTTTAAATTCAACCAGTTTTAAATTCAATTACTCATTGATTTCCTATTGAAAACTTTCTATTGGAACTATGTAGTGCTATGTTTGGGGTCCTGAAAGAAATATTACATTTACAGGCAGAAAGAAAGAGGGTGAGAAAAACAATACTGAAAGACAAGTAGTAAAGTATTTATATTTTCCTAAACTTAATTTCCCTAAATACATATTAAATGGTGTATTTCATTGAAGGTCATGTTGCAAATTACAAAATTGTTTTTCTAAAAATTTAAAGATTGTTTTCTTTTTTAATATTGCATATGTTGGCTGTTGATTTTATCTTAAGGCCAATTATGATTAAATATATTTCATTATATGTTATTAAATGACAATTAAATTATCTTTATGTCTTCTAAAAATGACATAGCAATTACATGTACATTGGAAATAATATATGGAACATTGGAGAAAAATGGGAGATGAGTCCTATTTGTAACTCAGCTTTAGACTTGCTGATCGTTAGAGTGGAGGCACGTTAAGGATAAGAGGGCAAGGAAGGTTGAGTATGGGGATAGAGTGATTCAAGGTACTGATACTGTAATGTGCCATTCGTGAGGAAATTAATACCTCGCTATAACAGATCTTGCTCTTATATCACATACTGATGTGTCGAGAAGCACCTCAGATTCTGTGACTGTATTTTTTATCCACAGACTTCAACAGATACAGAGACAAATTTGTCTTGTGACCCATTTCTATTTTTCCCAGTTACTGTAAAATACATGGTTTAGCAGCCAACCAGAACATTGATTACTTCTTTTCTCTGGATGAAATTCTTTTGAAAATAGGGGAAAAGTGGGAGGGAAAACAAAGCCAGCCCCTGAGATCTGTGAATTTTCATGGTGCTAGACAACTTTAAGACAAGTAAGATGCTTGGGAAATGAAGGTCAATTTAACAGGAAAAGTTTTACCTGGAAGTTCTGTCTATCTCACCTATATAATGGCCTCGTTAGAAGTTTTATTTTAACACCCTATTTATTTTAGCAGTACTTATATCCTGAATGAATTAAAAAGTGAGTAGGTTTTTCAGAAAGTTCTAAAAGTACATAAATATTTAATGATGTGTTAAAAAGTAAAATACTTTTTATAATTCACAAAAGCATTTTTCACAGTTGGAAACAGAGGAAGTCCTCACCACCTATGCATTTGTTAAAATTATAAGGAAACCTGTGCATCAATCTTTGGAGCAATTTTAGAGAAAAAAGAAAGCAGCTATTATAGTGACACAATTACAGACCAGTGGATGACATGTGGGAATTAACTAAAAGGTGTGTGGTTTTGTTTTAAATTGAGCAGAAGTTTTATGGTTGTTTCTCCTTTGTAACATTCAGATCTACTGAGAAGTCAGACTGTGTTCTATGTGAGGTTGCAGGGAATGGGGTGATTTTATTTCAAGCTGGATATTTGCTGCTGATAACATGGTCATTTTTAGCACATATAAATATACTCTGCAAATTGAATGCCAGATTGTAGGAGCACTGCTGCCAGTATTTTTTGAAGTAAGAGTAAGCAAGAATGAAAAAAGTAAAATCTTTGAACTTTTGGTACCAAGTAGCCTAAAAAATAAAGAGTAGAAATTTGGAACAGGTGTGCGAAGAAGCAGCTGAGATCAATGGTGTCTATCCTAGTTTGGGTTTCTCTGGAAGTGGATGCTAAAATGGAGATTCTCCAGTGAGCAGTCGATAAGAAGTGCTCTTGGACCTGGCATCGGTGACGGAGTAAGGCAAGAGGGACTGGGCAGGGGGGAGTTGAACTGTGTATAATTACAGCAGAAGGTACATTTGGCACAAGTGGGATCTGGGTGTGGGATAGCCCTTCAGAAGCGTCCCAAATTGAGGTAAGGGGTCCAAGGCATTTCATGCAGACTGTCCATGAAAAGAGGGTGTAACCTTGGGTAAGGTAGTGGCCTTCCTCAGATGACCATTCAGCTGAGCTTTTCTCAGTCAGTAGTCTCAGCAGCTGGGCACGAGAGTTTGCAGTTCAGTGGGGGCCCTTGCTGACTGACTTCCCTCCTAGAAGTGTTTACTTCTGTGAGAATGAGACATCTAGACTGCAGAAACCATGATTTCAGGAGCTGGAAGCACTAATTTCCCAAACAGGAACCAGGACTCTTAATAACCTGGTCTCTTCTATATCCACCTTCTTGGTTCCATAAAGTCAACCTGTTAGAAAAAGCAGCTGTCATTGGTTTGGAATATATTCTGAGCCCTGAAGGATGATGCCTCATACTTTCAAGGTTACCATGTCTAAGCAGGTATTTGCACCTTAAAAAGTCTATTTAGTGGTTTCCTTAGGCTGGCAGTTTCTGTATGGTGTAGTATGTGATAGAACCATTATACCGCCCTCTTACATCGATTTGATGTTATGTGGGATCCCATGTCAGGGGATCAAGAATTTGATTATCCTTCAGCTATTAGCACTCTTGTTCTTTGAAGCCCTGTGGGTAAGAGAAGCAACTATTGATGGTATGTGATCTCAAACAAGATGATTCACCGTCTAGTCCAGGATGAAAAGTGTTCAATGTAATCACCTTGCCACCAATCTCCTGGTTGGTACCCTGAAAAGACAATGCCACGCGGGCAATGCTGTCCTATAGCTGGCTTGAGTTGTCTCTCAAGTGGCGATGGTGTGCATCTCTTCACACTTCTGCATTCAGGAATGCCCGGTTGGTCACTTGAAATTCACCATGCTGGTAATAGTAATATCTCAGACCTTTTTTTTGGATAACCAGTTGTTACACACTTACCAGTGTTCCATTGTATTTTGGTGCCTGAGATTTGGTCTCGGTTGCTGAAACTTTAGACATTTTTAGTATTGGTGACAGTTAAATCAGCTTTAGTGAATAGAAGCCCATGCTGTTGGGCTCATTTGTAGCTTCTATTCCTTCCATCAAAGCGACTCTGTTCATGACGCCGGAGCGCTCTGATGGCCAGTGATGTAGGCTGGCTGGTGTCAAGTGGCCGAGTCATTCCACCTATGATATTAGTGCCATTTCTGTGGTGGATGTTCTTGGATGGGCGTTAACATACAATACAAAGAAATTTGCATATATTTATCTACATATATCTTCCCTAGACCTCTCAGTCATTCAATTTTCTCTTTCCATGTCCACAGCACAATAGCTAAGTCATTCACCACCACCTGTAAGATTATCAATATTCTCATTTCAGGCTATTTGCCCACACAAAGTGGGTGGCCTACACTGCCAGACGCTTTGGCATTGCAAGGTTTTCCCTTATGGCCGACTTTCATGGCCATCCCTGGGTGAAGATAACCGCATTAGCAGTTAATTTTTCTCTCAAATTCACATACTGAGCTGATGTATCTGTGATCCCAGGTTGGCCTCTTTTTCCCTCCATGAGCTGGTCTTAAGGGATCCCACCCCATATACAGTTATAGTCAGAGACAGAGAGAGAGAGAGAGAGAGATAGATAGAGAGAGAGAGAGAGAGAGAGAGAGAGAGAGAGAAGCAGAGAGACCAAAATTTGCTTTACTGTTTGTGAACAGACACTGGTGCCCTCTGTTCCAGCTCATGTCTGATCCCACATATTCCATTTTAATCTTACAAGGTATTATTGTTGGGTCCACCCTACCTTAGGACAGAACGCAACTCATTATGGGATATTCTGGCTATTTGGACCTTTGACATATCTCCACCAAGACACAGAAGGACAATACAGGTTATTTTTCTTTATTTTATTATTGTTCAAGTACAGTGTCTCCATTTTCACTCCATCACACACCTCTGCCCCACTCATCTGCGCCTCCCATCCTCGAGCCTACCCCCTTTGGGTTTTTCCATGTGTCCATGTGGCCCTTCCTCTATTATCCCCTATTATCCCTCTGCTGCCTCCTCTCTGGTTACTGTCAGTTTTTTCCAATGACATTTACTCTCTGCTACAGATGGCATGGCCTTTATCTAGAGTCCTAGGAGTCTATGTTGCAATTTTCCTGCTGGAGAATCCTCTACATTGCATCTTCTCCCACAACGTAAAATACCTTCCAAATTATAGGGTTTATTGGATCATATGGTCCAAAAGGGAGGGATGCTTGCATTGGAATGTGGACCTGATGTAGGACTGTATTTTTTTGCTTGGTCCCACTCAAAACTTTGGGCCTTTTGTGTAACCAGTAAATGTATTTACATTTGGAGTGAATAGTATATTTACTGGATTTGGATCAGTATTTCCAAATCTGAATTATATTTTTCTTGATCCTGAAGAGTACAGCCAGGTATAGTTGTTTTCTTAGTGATGGGAGATATGATACCATACTTTGTCTTTTACAAAGGATGCATCCTGGCATGCCCCAGACCATGAGACATATAAAAATCTTCACGTGTATGGACCTTGTGTGTTCAACATATGGACTACTGTAATACTCTTGAGACTATGTAAATGTTGTAAGTACTTCAGGCAATATTATAACAAAGTGCAGCAAGGTAAGCCTAGCCCTGGGGGGAAGCTTGAAATGTATACTGTAGTCATTCCCTTGTGAATATCAACTGCTTCTTGATATGTATGGGAAAAATGGATTCAAATGAATGGTAGTTTACCTCAGGGCTATTGATTTTTCTCTAACAAAAATAGCACATCAGGCCCAGAAGTTGAAATTGGGACAACTACTTGGTTGAGGTCACAATAGTGCATTGTTATCCTTCAAGGTCTGTCTGGTTTGTGAGGGGAGGGCGAGCATGGAGAAGTCAATGGGGATGTGATGGGGACCATTAACCCTTTATCTTTTAAATATTTAGATAGTTCTCCTTGAGATACAATACAGTTAGTTAATTAAATATCCTGTCTGAGAGTAGGGTTAGTGTCAGACTTCCACGTGGCTTTTCCCACTATGATAGCTCTTGCCTCTCAAACCATGCAACCAATGAGGTAATTCTGACAACTACACTGTGTACCCGTTCTAATTATGCATTCAGGGACCAGGACAATGACAGAAGATAGATTCGTGGACCCAGCTGATACACTGAAGCCAGACTTAGGACACAAATTATTGCTTGGCCTCCACAATTCCTCATTCTGACAAAAGTGCAGGTAGAGAGTAGACATGTCGGTACTTTAATTTTCTGGGCATTTTTTCTCAACTCAGACACTATGTCCAAGAGTCACCAAAAAAATCTGCTTACTTCTTTCTTCTCAGTGTAAAATTTAGTAAATTTCCATAGACCCCTTGGGTAAAGTGCTGGGGGAAATCTTACTACATACCCTTTCTATAGTAAGACAGAGTCATTTCTCCTGGGGACCTGTCCTATCCTTTAAACAAGGGGATCTGGATCTGAAAATTGGCTCAGGTCTGGATACTCTGCAAGGGACTATGAGTTTTGGGGGGGCAGCCATCTTTAGCTTCCTGATTATCCAATAACCCTGGTTTCTTTGTTCGTGTTGATTGAATCTTGTGCCTAGGGACCCTGTTCTATTAACCATTTCCAAGGCTCTTTGAGTCAAGCCATTCTTGCTGCCAGTCCAGCCTTTCTGCTCATTAGAATAATTGTTCCAACTTTATCTGTGATGGTTAAGTGATGCCATATGGCCTCCACTATTTTGGGATTACATCATCCCATTTGCTATTAAGAAACCCATTTCTGTAACAGCATCTCCTACTGTTATCCTTGCCCCACAAAGGATGCTACCACTGAGCTTCTTAATAATGTTGGTGCCTTTCTCACAGACAAATGTCTTATCACTTTGCTAAACAGAGGGTCTTCCAGGTTTTTCTATGGAACATAGTCAGCTGGTGAGTTTTCTGACTTTTTCTTTACATAGTATACCTATCCTAGCATGTTTACTTCTCTGAGTCTTTTGAACTCTTTTTCTAATGTCTTCTGTGGCATTTTTGTCACTTTTACTTCATGTAATTATGGGCCATGGCTTTTTCTATGATTCTAAGAGCCATTCTATGAGAATGTTAGCACCTGTCTCCCAAGTCCTTGCTATGACTTTAAATACTGAATCATGGAGATTGGCCCCATTTCAACACATTCTAACTTTATGTGCTAATAAGTGGAAGGAGCTCCAGCCATGAACAAAGAGCAGTGAGCCACATTTACAGGTCCAGAAGGTTCTGCAGCATGTGGGGATTTGATGTATTTTACTTTGTAGACACAGATTTTCCAAACTTAATCTTATATTCTCACTCCTTCCCAATAGTAAGCCTGACCTTGGCACAGTAGACTTGTAGGAGTTGAGAAGTCCATCTTTTGGAAGTTTTTCTACTCTTAAGTCCTGGGTTTGATCCCTAGCATCTCCTATCTCCAAGGATGCAGGAGATAAGATTCATTTTTATATCATACCCGGGGGACTTTCATAGCCCTAATGAATTAGTAATTAATCCTCCTCTACCTTTCTTTTTATATTTTTTCTTATGTATCAGTAACATCCAGTAAGAGCCATTTTGTCCCATAGTCACGTAAATGAGACCACGACCCTGTAGCTCTCAAATGTCTCAGGCAGTATATTCGCCAGAGCATCCCCTCCACTGATACACCATCCCAGTTCACCAGTGGGGAAAGTCACATGCCAGAGTCTATTTTTGCTTTATCTAACACCAGTGATGGGGATAGTATTAAGACAGTGGATGCTATGTTTCCAAAATCCCATTTTAGTTTATGTTTCCCAAGACTAATTTTAATAGGTCATTTCTCCCTGGAAATAGACTCCAGGATGGGCATTTAAATGCAGCTGGTGCACTGGGGAGTGCCAATAATTCCTTTAAGAGAGTCAGGGCCTTGGGAATGGGGAGAGGGAGAATATAAATATTGATGTATTTTCAGGAGGGGCCTCATCAGAGTCCAGTGGAGCTCTGAAGTGCAACTCCATCAGAGGTATTCAAAATCGTGGCAAGGAGGTTGCATCTCTGTACATCAACACCAACAGTAGTACTAGATATTGGCTGTTCTTGGGGAGAGTCTAACCTTGAATGAGGCATCTCTTTGGTGGAGAACTCTTTACGTAGTGGTCACTGAGACCAAGAGAAGGTAGAACTTATTGCACCCAGGAATGGATGCTTTAGCTCTAAACTAAGGGAAGATCTGGGTGGCTTATCAGAGTATCTACCGCACTGTCAGAAGAACACGTTCATATTAAGATTTTGGTACATATTAAAATTTGTTTTACTAGCCTTTTATGTTTTCTAAATCCTAAGTGAGAACAAATGTCCTAATATTGAACCTCTAAACATTTCATAACTACAATTTGAAACTGGCATTATATTTCTGACATGACTATTTTTTAAAGGAAAATATCCATTGAAGTCATTCTTGCATATGTATTCAACCTCTCAGGAGGATTTTCTATCTGGAACATTGAAATGTTGAGGTAACAAAATTTTTATATACACAAAAATTTAAAAAAAGGAATTATTAATCTGGACTAGTCATATCTATGTAGTAATTTAAACATTTGTGAGAAAGTATCTATTAACATTGTTTAAAAGCAAGATATATAAATGACAAAATCAGCAATGTGAACAAGACGGATGAACATTGGAAATATCAGATTAAGCCCTGGCTGGGTAGCTCAGTTGGTTAGGGTGTTGTCCCAATACCCAAGGTTGTGAATCCCTGGTCAGGGCACATGCAAGAATCAACCAATGAATGCACAAATAAGTGGAATAACAAATCAGTGTTTCTCTCTCTACACCCCCTTCCTCTTTCTCTAACATCATTAAAAATCAGGTTAATATGATTTATAAATGTAATTTATTCAAGTTTTATAGTTTTAAGACCTAATGGTCATTTTCTTCATCCTTTAAATAGATATGTTCTGCACTATATAGAGAATGCCATAGGAGCAAATAAATAAGTAAATGCATACATATATATATATATATATATATATATACATATATATACATATACATACTTACATAAGTGCCATAATAGCCAAAATATTTCAGTAACTTATGATTAAATGCTAAATATACTGTATTAAAATTATAGATATAACATTTGTCTAAAAATACAACTTGAATAAAATTAATTAAACATAAAAGGATATTTTTAAAATATATGCCACATTTTTAATGAATCAAAATAACTCTGTCTGATATGTTCCAATGTGTCTTTTTGATGTTGGTTGAACTTCATTAATTTGCTTTTCCAAGTAACAATGTTATCAAACACAACACATGCTACTCGGAATTTTCAATTTTCAAGGGTAAATACAGGCCAATTTTACTGCTTTCAGCTGGTATGGTTGCCCTTCAGCAATAGCTAGTGTCGATACTGCTCTTGCATAAATGCATGTGTACTGAGAAACAGTTTATTTTCACTATTAAAACAACCTGGAAAAATAACGTTTTTGTTATTGGTTATGGAAAAAAGGTCATGTCTTTTAATGGAAAATTTCAATTAATGTTTAGAAATATCTATTTAGAACTTTGGCACACACGCTCCATTACCAAACTCGGATGTGCATGCTAGCAATACCTTATTCCCACTGACATTCTCCATATAAAAGTAAAAACACAATTTGTTTTACTCTCTATTATCAAAAGTATCCCTGTTTTGATGTTATTTGCATGAAATTACCTTTATTTGTTGAAATCCACCATGATTTTTTTTTATTTCATCTGAACTTTGAAATGTGGTAGTTTCATAAATTTTATTCTCCTGCCATAAAGTGTTCCCTCGTAAGTTACATGACTTTGAGTATGAAGTTTTCTATTGTAGAATAACTGAGTTGATGGATTTAGGGGTAGGTGTCATGTGTCATACCCGAAACATCACGACCTCCACAGTCCCACGTGCTGGGAGCTCTCCAGTTAGTTTGCATTCAATCTAGAAGTTACTCTTTCCAACAAAAGTAATAGGTTATAAAACACTTTTGAAATCTCTGTTGTGTAGGCAGAGCCCAGAAGCAGATGGCTAGAGCACACAATGTCCTAAGATTAGAGACAGAAAATTTCAGGTCCCCCCAAATAGAAGTCAGTTCACAGCACCAAGTAGTGCGGGCCAGGCATTTTGTAGATCATAACAAAGAGGAACGAAACCAACTTAGCATCACTTTGACTTAAAATAAATACTTAAGGTGACCTTAAGGCAGAGACTGAATAAGTTCCATAATGCAAGGATGAAAACATTCAGCACAGAACGGTGTGGTTTGAGGACAATGACAGGGGAGGGGGTAAGAGTGGGGAGGAAGCGAGGAAGCGAGGGAGGGAGTCGAAGCCCAGAGCTGAGACTATTCTCTTAGAACATCAGCAGACTGTTAATGTTAATAACCATTAACAAGGCTGTTGTCAATTCCTGATCAAGTGGGCAGTAGAAATACGCAGAGCTCTATTCTCCCTACTGTATGATGTATGAAACTATACTTTTGTTGTCTTTGTATAGTATTTCTTACAAAGGTTGAAATCAGTCATTCTTTAAAACAGTCCATTCGTTATCTACAGAAAGTGCTGAGGAAAGTGGGATACCTGGATTGGATAGCCCTCCTGGAAATATCAAATACCCAGAGAAGACAAAGCCAGGTCTTCTCTTCTGCATTGCACTATGCTGTTCTAACCATTTTCAGTCTGATGGCTCTATATTGACTTGTATGTGCTCCCTGCTTTCTTCCTCATGCCTCTGCTTGGGGTATGCCATTGTCTGGAGCAACCTTGGTGCCATTCACACGAGTCACTATCTTGCCTATGTTTTTAAATCCTAGCTGAGATGTGGTTTATGTATGTGTTTGTCCTTTAGATCTATACTGATTGTCTTTTATATGGTTAGGAGTCAAATGATAAGAACCATAGAGAAATACAGGAATGTAGAATTAGGCAAATATCATTTATAAAATAAACTGGAGGTGCAGCAATAAAATGGTTACTGGGATTTTATTGCATGTGAATCAGAGGAGGGGAGGAAAAGAAATTAGTTTTGTTTTCTGCAGGAGATGACAGCTGATGTGTGTCTTAAGAGATGATATTAATTAATTGGAGAGAATGGGAAAGTGTAACTGAATACAGAAGCATGAGGAAAGGAGCAGTAAGTGGAAACATCCTGAGGTTTGTGGAGAACTACAAACAATTCAGTGTGAGCAAAATGAGTGTGTGAAGACATAGTGGGAACTGAAACTGGAGGGATAGACAAGGTTTACTGCATGGGGGTCCTGGAAGACAGTGTTACAGAATTTGAATTCTAACTTGTAAGGTATTAGGATTCACTGAAGTGTTTTAGTAAGAGGGTGGCAAGGCTGAATTACCAAGAAAAATCATTCTTCTAGTGAAAGTAGAGGAGAACAAAAATGATCACGCTAGATAGCAGTAGATCAAGTGGGAGTCAGTTCTACACATACTGAGTATGATACGTGAGTAGGAAAAGGTTAAGGGAGGAAGGTTGAGTTCAGGCTGAGCACGTTGCATAAACACCATGCTGGTGGTAGGATATGTTGAAGGTGCCCTCAAAGAATTTGCCAGCTATGTAGATACACATACTATACAGATGAAATAACTGTAGGGCTTGTTAAGGCAAATGATGTGCTCTATTAATTCAGCCCTAAATACAATCCGATAGTTTGATTTGGCTATCAGAAAAGCTAAAGTGATGTTATCTGAAATGCAGTAATAAATTTGTGTCAGATTAAGATGGTACCAATGTGTTATGTACTACTTGGTTATGATCTGTAGTGCTGGGTTTGTTGGTTTATTCTGGGCCCATGTCTTAGTAAAACAAACAGACAAAACACATTTATATTAAACAAAATATAAAAGACTGGACTAGTAAAGGATTAAGTGAAAGACCAACATTATTCAGAAAGAATTATGCCTTTTCTTTATTACCCTGGAATCTCGGTCCAAAGCTTGAGAGTGAATGAAAATTCTGAAGTCAGGCAAAAATCTGCTTGTTTCCAACGCTGAAACAGATTCAGATGAGCTCACCTGGAATACATTTAGGTGTTGTTGTCACCTTTATTTGTACCTGTTCCTGGAAACATACACTTCCATGCATTTTCTATAAATTCGCTTTTGGTATTTTATCCTTATACGTCCACCTTGGATTCTTGAACAATTGTCCCGCTTTCAGGGACTTCCACGGTTGAATTTCCTTTTCGGCCTCTGATGCTTTGAACCACGTTCCTCTTGTTGTCTGATCAGAACCCGTAGATTCTGATTTTTTTACATTACTATAGAGAGGACTTTATTTAAGGGAGGGTTCAAGGTTGAATTTATTTCCTAAAACTGTTAATAAAAATCTGAGATTTTTTTTTACTTCAAATTCTGGCCTAATAATATTCGTTTCAAACATCTTACATTCAGCCTTAAACGAAAATATAGTTGAAATCAGAAGTCATAAATCTCAATGGTACTTGATGGGAAGGTCTATGTAATTTGATAATAAATTTTGGTTTAGTCATAAGTCATTGTTTAGATAAGAAAGAATATTAGTGTCTATATAAATTACTGTAAAATTTAATTTAAGTCAGTCCTTATCCTGGATCAAATCATTATTGAGTTCAATTTCTCTCTATGTATATTTACTTGGAGCTTTGCTATATTATTAAAATGTCATAACAGTTTCAATGACTTTTGCCTTGTAACCCTAAAACTATAAATATTTGTGAGGAGAAAGTACCTGTGATGGAATTTTAGTTTTAAGCAATTGGGTTCTTACACCTAAATTATAAACATTTTTGTCATAAGAAGCTTATTTTACATACTAAATTTGATTATTTCTGATTTCATTAGCTAGCTCTCATGAACCTAATTGATATAGAAGATTGTGACTCTTAAAATTAAAAGATTAAAAAAATCTATGTAAATATTTTATTTATACAACTAAAATTAGTTTATAAGATCCCAACAGATTTATTATGTATTTATTTTAAATTGTTTTATTGTTGACACTATTAGAGATGTTTCCTGCTCCAACAGATTTACTTTAAAGCACAAGTGAGAATCTCAACTTTCCCCAACAAAGTTTTTTTCTTTCTTCTCTTTCCAACGATGCAAGTTTTCACTTGTACACCAAAAGAAAATATTAGCGATCATTTTCCATACACATGATTTGCTTCATTCTCTCAAACTAAAGACTGTAGCAACAGCTATTGCTTCCTCCTGCAGACTGTCTGGCTGGGTTATGAGACAGGTGAGAGAAACCTTCTGTATCAGTCCTTCCCTCTGGAGATAAAATGTAACCTTAATTCCTATCTGTGGGCTGAGCAGGCCTTCACATGCATACTTTTCTTAGACTTACAAAAATGTGATGAAACAGGACACTGTATTTTGCCGTGTGTAATGTACACCCGCAGTTTTGGCCCAAACTGTCAGGAAAAAAAAATCTTTTGATTTTTTAAATTTGATTTTTATTTATTTATATTTAGAGACAAAATTAATGATCATATTCCAGGGTATTATTTTGCATACGGACATCATTATTGCTTTCTACAGTTACACTTTTAATGCATAAACACAAATAAAATAATTAAAAACATTTATATAGATGTGGAATTAGTACTACCTATGTATAATGCAAGTCCTTATTTTTCCCTAGAAATTTGAGCAAAAAGTGCACTTTATCCATGGCAAAATCCAGTCTATGTACAAAAGAAATTAAGTTTCAGGCTAGCAAAACTTAGCAAACTACAGAAAGAAAGTATGCAAAGTATCCGAGCAGTAGTAAAATGTGGCTCAGGAGACGATGCCGGCACTGCAGCCTTTTCCGTGAAGTACTTCAGGAAAGTCATTACTGACAGCAGAACTTTAACACGCCAATATGGCGAGTAGTATTGGATGACTTCTAGGACTTTTATTTACTGAATTATCTTCATCAGTGCTATTTTAGTTCTACTTGATCTCATTATCTTAGGTAATAACTTGCTTTTGCCAACCACGGTTTTGCTAGCCACTTGGGTCAATGCAAAATGAAGTCTGTTGCACTGAAGAGCGAAGAGTTCCAGCTGTGCAGCCCCGACTCTTCTGACTGGTAGTGACATCTTTTTTAACGGAAGCAAGTGTCCTATGACACCCAGATGAGGTTGCCTACATAGCTTGATAATTTCTTGAGACTCTGATTCTCTTCAAATTGTCCTATTACAGCAACTAAAATAACTTGTGGAGAAAAATTGTTTTCTAGTTCTGCAGAAAGGGACATTTCATTAAACTTTCAGTGTAGAGGATGAATTACATAGAGCTACCTGTGTCTTTGCAATCAGTTAGATATGAGGATGCTGCTGGCAGCTGGACACTTATAAAAGGGGAAAAGGGGTCACGTAAAAGTTCCCCTCCAGTTTAGCAGCCTAGAAGTCTTTTAGGCAGTTGGTTTTGTAATCTAAATTAACCAAACTTCCATTTTTTAACATTTGGAGTTTGTATTTTATTTCTTCTCGTGGGTTAAATGAATGGTCCTTGCTTAAACTGCAAGGCCCAGTTTTAGATCATCGTTGTGAAAAAATCTTCCATCCCGTGGTAGTCTATATCTATCCCCCTTGACACATTCACAATCCTATCCTTTAAGTTTAGACCTCCATCTGTGAAATCTCTCACATTTATTTAGTAGCACAAAACATTTGAAAGCCTATCCACATGTACTAATCATATTTCAATTATGCCCCATATATTAATAACATCCCTCAACAAATGTTATGATCGTTACCTCAGTTAAATCATTAGAGAAATGTGTGATGTAATTAAAAGTACATTTCTGAAATTAGGTAATGCATCTTCAGGTAGGCATTTTGCCTTCATTCAGCTATACTTTTGCCCAGTCAAAAGTCCAAAGGTTTTATAACATTAATATGAAATATTAGCAGAAAGCTGGATATTCCAAGGATTTAAGATGTAGTAGGTATTTAGCATTTCTGAATCTTGAAGTGGCTTGAACTACTAGTTATATTTTAACTTTTACCTAAATTTGAACAAATATGAGTTTATAACTTTACATAAAGACTATAAAAGCATAAAATACCATCTTTTATTTTTATTTTTTTAACATTTTTATTGTTGTTCAAGTACAGTTTTCTGCCTTTTCCCTCCACCCTTTCCCACCTCCCTCCCCTGTTTCCACTCCCCCTCCCCCCCACTTGTTATTGTCCATGTGTCCTTTATAATTGTTCCTGTAAACCCTTCACCCTTTTCTTCTATTATCCCCTCCCATCTCCCCTCTGGTCACTGTCAGCCTGTTCTCAATTTCAATGTCTTTGGCTATACTTGGCTTGCTTGTTCGTTTTGTTGATTAGGTTCCTGTTAATGGTGAGATCATATGGAAAATATCGTTTCTTACAAACCAAGGCTATGCAGAGTGTTGGGGGATTATCAAGGAGTTGAACTGAGCAGTAGACGGGGTTGTTTTTCTAGGGCTTGGTTTTGCTATGTATATTCCCCAAATTCATTAGGTAACGTTTCACATACAAATATTACTTGCCTGCATTAGACTTGATTTTTGGATACAAACACTTTAAACCCTTTGGATGTAAACAAAATTATTGTATGAGAACTTCTTACTACATAAAGTAAGGAACACTTTTCTCTGGTAAATTTGAGGATTTATTTATGAGTTCAGGACCTTTAGTATAACCTCCAATGTTAATGTATAAATCTTTTGTGGTGTCTGAGCACTGGAGAGGGAGTCTGACTTGTGGCGGTGATAAGAACAGGCGTGGTTCCTTAGAAATGCAAGTCAATAGTCTTCTCTCCTGTAAGGGTTCACTTTTACTTCCCCAGAGAATCATCTCCTCCTTGCAAAGTACTGAGTACACTGTAAATATGAATAAATACCTTTATATCAAAATTAAATAAGCTAATAACTGTAGAATATTCTTGACATAGTGGATTAGTCAATCCCAGCCACAAGCAAATGTATCACATCCTCAGCCTGCTCCTGAGGATGCTATGTGGTGGGAACTAATGGAAGGAGGATGTTTAAACAATGCCTTCTTGCTCTTTACTGCTCTCTTATCTGTCCCCTCATTTTCCCCTCTACATTCAGTTTAGGATGAAAGACATTCATTGTTCCTAAGTGGGCTATTATGAATTGATTACCTTTTAGTTTATAAAGACCAATAAAGCAGTTTGCATATTTTTCCTCTACTAAATTATAATTTTCTTTGGATTCCAGGAGAAGAGATTTGTATTTTATTACAATAGAAATGACAGTGTTTCCATCATTTCAATAAACTATTCAGTCCCATATTTATCACCTTTAGTCACTGTTTTTCATGTTAACCCATGGAATGTCTCAGATAAGTTGTATATAGCTTAGAAATTGAACTAGTCCAGTCACTAGAGATAAAAGAGAGCCCAAACTCTTAAGTTTTTAAACCATATTTTAGGAGTTGTATTTAGAATTTAGAAAGTATTCATTATTATTCAAAGTCTACCCTGATTACTAAGTGTGAATAGAAAATTATAACTTCATTTTGAAAAAAGATTCACTATAAAGTTTGCAGTTATTCTTGGAGCTAATTTAAATCCCCAGAATAAAAGTTTCCCTTTATTCTAATCTTAAAAGCTTCACATAATATTAGACTACATTTTACATAATTTCTACTAACCCCCAACACTATAAATATCAATGAAAGATTTCAAGGGGTGTTGATGGATTGATAGCATGGTGCTTCTCCTTTTTTAGGGAGAAACATGTACGGAGGTTATGCATGCACACAGGCATCTCCCACCCTTCCCCAATTCCTAACCAACTTGAGGCAAGCCAGAAAGTGAACTCAAGATTTCAGGCTGTGTGTCCTATTTATGGGATTGTGCTCTGGGGTATTATCATAATTTTGGGCCTCATTCCATTTTCTTAGTCCCTGAAGAGGATTGGAGAGTAGGAAAATAATAAGAAAGCCTTATTGTCATGGATTATCATTTTGTTTTTAATTTTAAACTGCAAGTTCACATTCTCCTTTGAGTCTCCTCCACCACTGAGTTCTTTCTTTCAGGCACTTGGGTAATTTGAAATGCTAGCTCTGCTTTGCTAAAACACAATGTACTGGAATAAACATAGGGACAAATTATAGGGACTTGATAAGGGGAAACAAATTCTTCCCCTTTAAGCGAATGCACTTTAAATTAAAAGTTAAAGCTAATCTATGATCAAATCATTTAATCATAATGGGTTCCTAACAAAATGTCAAACTATAGAATAAAAGGAAAATACATATCTAAACATGTGAAATTTAGAATGTAAAGTTTCTTTTAGAGATTTTGAAACTATCAGCTTTTCAGGGTAGTTTTAGACAAAAAGAGAAGGATTAAACAACTAAAGTCCATAAAATTGCCTTAAGATCTATATAATGTTTTTTTTACTTGCATGTTTTAGGGGCAGTTTTGAACAATGCAAGGTGTAAAGTGCTTTATAAAACACATTTTGCTGTCATTTATAATTATTAGCTTCTGTAGGTGTGAAAGTGTTTGTCTTTCTCACAGTTTCTTGGTAAAATAGAAAATAAAGTTTAATTAGGGAAGATTAATCATGCTTTAATATCACTTTGTAGGATGACGCCCAGCCACTGAGCCACACTGGTCAGGGCAATCACGCTTTACTGTCAGGAAGAGATGGCTTACCAGAAGTGAATAGTGTTTCATGTTTTACAGGGTTTTGTATAGAGGCTGTTCTACACTACTCTGAAAGATTTTCATGAAAACAGGCAAGCTATACTACTCTTCAATTCCAGTAGTTTACTTAACCTGTTCATGGGCCAATATGTATTATAAATTAAAAAAAAAAAAACAGAAAATAAACATAGGTTGTTTTTATTTCCTTAAAAGCAAACATGACCAACTATAAATTTCCAGTCTTAGGTCGGTTCATGTGGTCAGTTGGCAATGGACTGAACAAAATGCACCATTACAGGCTGAATTATAAAAACAAATGTATGGACTTTTTCAAAAATACGTGAATGTATCAGCTATGCTGGCCGCGCATTGAGAGATGAATGGCAATACACCTTCCCCGTAGAATCCTAGTGAACTAAGTCAGAGCCTATACTTCACAGTGACAAAGAGCCTGGGCATCAAAGTCTGACAGACCACAAGGACAAATAGCACACTTCACACCTCACGGACTGCGTGACTATGGCAACGGCAGTACTGGCCTCTGTGAGTTGTGATGGCCATCAAGTGAGATAATGTAGGATTAGCAGCTTCAGCCTTAGTGCCTTGTAGTTCTGACCCACCTAAAAAGATATTCTTTCCAGTTTCCTCTGGAGATAGAGGTCCCGTGGAGAAGCACTGGCGGGCCAGGCATGTGAGTGGAGAGTTCATGTTGCACTTACTCGTACATCTCAGTTGAGTTGTCATGTATCTCCGGGCCCATTTCTCATCTCAGTTGGTATTGGAGACCTCCGAGTGACAATAATCTAGCTGGGCCTATGTAATCCACAAAAACATGAGAAATAATCCATTTTTGTATTAAGCCATTACATTTATGGAGCTGGTAGTTGTGACAGCAATAAAAAATCAGAATAATATGCTACTATTACTATTACCATGGACAGAATAATGAGAAAAATGATTCAGAGATTATACACACTCATTACACACACATCTACACACGCATACACAAACACCATACACACATACTCCTTGCCTTGCCATGGGGTTATGTCCCAATAAATCCACTGTAATTTGAAAATATTGTAAGTAAAAAATGAATTTAATATATCTTACCTGCTGGACACTGATGCTTAGCTTATTTTTTTCTTTTGAATGTCTATTGCTTTTGCATCATGGTAGAGTCAAAAAATTGTAAGTCCTACCATCATAAATGGGGACCACTGGTGTACATTGTATACTTCTGCGCCCTATGCCAAGCACTGTTCTACCACTCCAGGGATTTGCCAGAGAATGAAACAAAATTGCTGCTCTCATGAAGGCTGCGGTCTAGTTGGGGGTCAGCACCACACTGGGACTCTGTAGTACGGCATGTTCTGTGGGAGAAAGGCTTGTTTTGATTATGATAATAAGTTAGGGTTTATTTATTCATAGACAGAGACTCAAGGTAGAAAGTAAGTCAGATAATCTATGAATTCTAAACATGGTTTAACTAAACAAGAAAAAAGGATTAAAAAATGGCAATAAAGCTTACTTTGATAGTCTGTGGAAAAATGTGTCATTATGTTTTCAATCATATTTATGTAAGAATAGTTATATTTAATAACATTAACTTTCCATAAGTATATTTGGGAGTCCTAAAGTGATATGGTATGAAAAATACAATCTTAATATTGGAGCCAAAGTGTCTCTGGGTGAAGAAACAGAATGTGCTCTACTAATTAAACAATAGAGAGTGGAAGGTGAGCGTTAGAAGAAGCAAGTTGGGAAAATGTAGAAAAGATATCTAAGCACGAAGAGATGGACAAAAATTCAGGAGAAAAACAAGTGAGACTAATGAAGAGAGATGAATAGGAGAGAAAGGCTAAGCAATGGGTATGGGGCTGGACCTTGAGGGAAAGTATGGACAATGAGAAAATTCCAACTCTGAACAATCCGGGGAAGGGTAGGAGATCTTCCATCTTTGCGGTGCGCACCTCTGTTGCTTACATGATGTTTTCGTGTAAAAATCAAGGGTAAAAATTCATTTGGTATAGGAATCAGCACGGAGCAGAGAGAAACAAATGGCAGCATATGGTGAGATGCAGGGAATTCGAGTTCATTGAGGCAGAAACTAGGATCCAGACGCGACCATGAATGTAAGCTTTTGAGAAATTTGCTGAAATTTCAGAAAAGGCCTTAGATTTCCTGTAAAATGTGAGGTGGAAGATTGAGGTAACCTTTTCTAAATATCCAAGGGCAGGATGTCATAAGCCTGATATCTGTGGTACATCAAATATGAGGGGACATAGAGGATGGGTCATATGAACACTGTTCTTGGGAGAAAACTTTTGTGGTGGGGACGGGAGTGGTGAGCAGGAAGCTAATATTTATTGAACACCAACTAGGTACTAAGTGCTGTGCTAGATGCTTTGCATATTTTTTATCATTTGAATTTAACAATGACTCTTTATATTAGTTATTTTAATTTCCAAGTGATGCATAGGAGGTGAAGGGAGATTGAAACATAACTAGCAAATAACACAAATTGGGTTATTTGCCTCCAAAACTTATGCCTGCAATGATCCTCTTTCTGAGGGAAGCATGCCCCCCAGGCCTAATATCCTGATTCCAGAACACAGAATTCTCTCGCCATCCAAGAGTGCGTTCCTGAATGTATAAAAGTAAGAAATGTGACTGCAATTCCAAGATGCCCCAGAGTCCAGACTCTTACTTACTTCTGGGAAAATATTCTCTAACGTTCTTATATCTGATCTAGTATCAGATAACCAATAGTAATATCACTGGTAATTTTAATGGCAAAATTGGCATTGATTCTATGAAAATGGGCCTGAGTGCGGCTGGCTGTGCTTCTCCTTGAGTTCCTCCCTCCAATGCCTTCACGAGAAGCTTAATAGAGACTGATGTGAGTAAAATAACACAGTGGATGTAATTTATCATTAGCTTATTGTTTTTTGAAATTATTCATATCTTCTCAAGAATATTCCATCTTTTCTTTCCTTTTTTCCCACCACATCACGTGAAAATGTCCTCCACGTAATGTTTTATCAAAGTCTGCCTTAAGGTGGACAAATTAATGTCTGACCCTGAAATTTCAGGTATCATCCATTGTTCTAGGATATTGTGAAGAATCGGGGCTCTTTTTGATGGACCTTAACTCCAATGTAAAATCACCAAAAAGAATTAAGTTGAAGTTACAGTATGAGCACTAGAACAAGAGAAAGGATAGAAAATTCATAAAAAAGCATATGTAGCAAAAATATTGAAATAGAAGTTAGCCCTTTTACTGTTTATTGGCTATTTGTTTTTATTGTAATTCTAGAAATATTCTCAGAAAAGCACCCTTGATGGTATAAAAATGAACAATAGACAACATTATAGGAAATGGAGTGTGTGTTTCTGTGAGCATCTGGCACAGGCATCTGTTGGAGATGGGACACCAGCTCATTGCTCTTCTCCTATGTGGAAGGCTAATTAAGTAGCAGACAACCCTAGAAGCCCTAGAGTATAGTTTAAATCAGTCTCCAAACATTTATATGTGCTCACAAACCTCTTAGATCAGTAATACTGAAGTGTGAATCTCAGCAAAACTAGCTCAAACTTTCAAGCCTAGAATATACAGAAGCTGAGAGAACTTTTATGAGCCATTGTGTCTAGCTCCAAGGCATGATAGAGAATGACTAAGTTAGAAGGAACTTCAGTAAGTTATGTTCCCAGCTAAGGCTGCTATTTAAATACATTTAAACTTGTTCAGAAAGAAAGCTGTACACACTTTTTGAAAATAATCCCCAGTGAGTGAGATTTTGTGTTAATATATCACAACCTTTAAACCAGGGAGTTTTGTCTATTCACTAAATTTTATATTTCATCCATCCTCTCTTCCTCCCTTTCTCCTTCTTCCTTTCCTCTACCTCTCCTCTTCTTCCTCCTTTCCTCTATGTCTCTTCTTCCTTCCCTTCCCCACCTTCTTGCACTGATACTGAATTGCTGCTCATAGTCAAATATATATTTGATTGCATGTATCTCATTGCCCTTTAATGGTCCTCCTTCAATGAGCTCATCTCTGGTGTAAGGAATTTATTTTTAGAGGTTTAGCTCACAGAGCTAATTTTCCTAATCTCTGCTCTCTTTAGGGTGAGGGGACGATCTAGATTTTCTCATCCTATTTATCAATGAGATACAAGATATAGTAGACCTAGACAGATTCTCTTAATGTTCACCAAATTAAATCTTCTGTGTGTTCCTTTACTTTCTAATCTATTACTCCCTTAGAAATTGGACTGAAGCCCTGGCTGGTGTGTTTCAGTTGATTGGAGTGTTTGTTCTCCAGTAACCAAAAGTGGTGGGTTCCATTCCTAGACCAGGCCGGTGTGGGTACTATCCATGGTCTGGTTGTGTACTGGAGGCAACTGTTCGGTGCTTCTCTCTCACATTGATATGTGTCTCTCTCTCTCCCTTCTGCTTTCTTTAAAAGCAATGAAACTATGTCCATGGGTGAGGATTTAAAAAAAAAGAAATTGAATTGAAAGTACTTTTTATTTTAAATTAATCAAAATATCATTTTGGTATATGAGAATATATTTTCCATACAAATGAATATGATTAGGAAGAAAATAAAAATCTCTTTTAGAACTTTTTCTAGTTTATTTTTTTCCATTACAATTTACCCTACTTAAACCTCTCTCCCCACTGGAATCACCACACTGTTCTCCATATCCATGAATCCTTTTTCAATTTTGCTCCATTCCTCTACCCCCTTACCACCCCACCACCACCTGCAGGTTGCCATCCTGCTCTCCATCTATAAGTCTGTCTCTATTTTGCTTGTTAGTTCAGTTTATTCATTAGATTCCACATATGAGTGAAATCATATGGTGTTTATCTTTCTCTGACTGGGTTATTTCACTTAGTATAATGTTCTCCAGGTCCATCCATGCTGTTGCAAAAGGCAAAATCTTCTTTTTTTATGGCCAAGTAGTATTCCATTGTGTAAATGTCCCATAGTTGTTTTATCCACTCATTAACTGATGGACACTTTGGCTGCTTCCATATCTTAGTGATTGTAAATAATACTGCAATGAACATAGAGGTGCTTATGTTTTTTTGAATTAATGTTTTGGGTTTCTCTGGATATATTCTCAGAAGTGGGATTGCTGGGTCAAAAGGCAAATCCATTTTTAATTTTTTGAGGTATCTCTGTATTGCTTTCCACAGTGGCTGTATCAGTCTTCATTCCCAACAGTGCAAAAGGGTTCCCCTTTTTCCACATCCTTGCCATCACTTATGGTTTGTTGATTTATTGATGATAGCCATTCTGACAGGTGTGAGATGGTATCTCATTGTGGTTTTAATTTGCATTTCTTTGATGATTAGTGACATTGAGTATCTTTTCATATGTCTATTGGTCATCTGTGTGTCCTCTTTGGAGAAGTGCCTATTCAGTTCTTTTGGCCACTTTTTAATTGGGTTGTTAGTTTTTTTGGTGTTGAGTTTTAGAAGTTATTTATTAATTTTGGCTATTAACCCTTTATCAGATGTATTGGCAAATATGTTCTCCCATTCTATTGGTTGTCTTTATTTTGTTGATGATTTCCTTTGCTGTGCAAAACCTTTTTAGTTAGATGTAGTCCCTTGTTAATTTTTTCTTTTGTTTCTCTTGCCTGAGGAGATATAGCAGAGAAAATATTGCTACAAGCAATGTCAGACATTTTACTGCCTATGCTTTCATCTTGAATTTTTTATGGTTTTGGGTTTAACATTTAAGTCTAATCCATTTTCATTTGTTCTTGTGCGTGGTGTAAGAAGATGGTCTAGTTTCATTTTTCTGCATGTAAATGTCCAATTTTCCAACACAATTTATTGAATAAACTATCTTTAGCTTGTTGTATGTTCTTGCTTCCTCTGTCAAATGTTAATTGACTATAAAGGTGTGGGTTTATTTCTGGGCTCTCTATTCTGTTCCATTGATCTGTGTGTCTGTTTTTATGCCAGCACCATGCTGTTTTGATTATTGTGGCCTTATAGTATAGTGTGATATTAGGTAGCATGATTTCTCCAACTTTTTCTTTCTCAGGATCGCTGTTGCTATGTGGTGTCTTTTGTGGTTCCATATAAATTTTGAAATATTTGTTCTAGTTCTGTGAAATACATCATTGGAATCTTGATAGAAATTGTGTTGAATCTGTAGATTGCTTTGGGTAGCATGGACATTTTAATGATGTTAATTTTTCCTGTCCGTGATCATGGTCTGTATTTCCACTTATTTTTATCTTCTTTAATTTCTTTTTTCTGTGTCTTATAATTTTCTGAGTATAGGACTTTTACATCCTTGGTGAGATTTATTGCTAGGTATTTTATTCTTTTTGAAGCGAACATTAATGGGATTGTTGTCTTAATTTTTCTTTCTGACAGTTCATTATTGACATATAAAAATGCAACTGATTTCTAGATATTAATTTTGTATCCTATTACTTTATGAATTTATCTATCAGTTCTAGTAGCATTTAAGCTGCATCTATGGGCAACTGATGACTGGCAGCTTCATCATGACAACATGTCCACTCATGCATCACGTCTCGTGCAGAGTTTTTTTGAGAAACATCAAACCACCCAGGTGATTCAGCCTCCCCAGATTTGATGCCCTGCAACTCTCGGCTTTTCCAAAAACTAAAATCACCTCTGAAAGGGAAGAGGTATCAGACGTTGATGAGATTCAGAAAAATACAACGGGATGGCTGATAGCGATTCCAACAAAGGATTTTGCAGAGTGTTTTGAACAGTGGAAGAATTGCTGGGAGAACTGTGTGAGGTTGAAAGGTGCCTATTTTGAAGGGGACTGAGGTGTCATTGTCCAATGTACAATGTTTCTGGTATCTTGTATCTTTTTCAGTAAATGTCTCTATTTTCCATAGTACATGACTTGTACATGGCTTGGGAGTTACGGGATAGGCCTTTCCTTCCTTATCAAGTTTGGTATATCCCCAGTTAGCCTACACCACAATTTAACCCCAGCTATGTGCCTAGTTCCTCAGAGCAGGAGATGGGGCAGATCCTGAGAGTGTGAGGAGAGGCCTCTCCATTGCTCACCAGCATGAGGGAAGTGTTTGCTCTTCACAGAGGTCAGCAAATACTTCTGTAGGCTCAGAAAGTTTAGAGGAATCTGGGTGCTTAAAATCTTAGAGAAACATCTAATCTCTTAGATGTTTCCATTCCCTTGGTTAGTTTCTGACATTGACCTAAAAGACTTACCTGCCTAGAACATTTAACCGTGTGAAGCTTAGCTGCTCAAACTATTATATTCTGGGTGTGGCCTTCTGCCCACGATATGCTATTTTGTCTGTACTCCTGATGTAGGAGATGAGGGCTTTACATGGTACGAAAGAGGCCTTCAGGCTTTCATACCTGCTTTTAAAATGCTTGGTATCTGCCCTCAGTATTTCATTATCTTTCTACACAGCATCAGTGAAGTTTAGAAATAACCACCCAGTCCCACTGCACTTGTAATTATTTCCTCCATAAGTTTTAAGTGCCTGGTACATTGTACCAGAGAATGCATTTCCAATTTACCACTGGCAAACGTTTAACAAGGAGAATGATGGGGGCTGGTTATACTCCTCCAGTGATGGGAGGGGGGATCATCCAGGCAGGGAATGATCCAGCCTCAAATTCCCAATTAATTGTCTACTTCTTGTCGACTCTTTCAGACCATTCCTGGACCTTGGCATCAAGGAGCTTAGGTACTTAAAAGGTATATTCTAGCACAGGCATTTTGTAGGATTCATTTATTTTTTATAGAACATCACTGCCTTTGAGTATTGACCCTTTCTGGCCACTGAAATAGATACTCAGCCCGGAAGTTCTGGAGAAAGTAGTAGTGAAATCTCCACTGCATTGAAGCTTAAGCCCTTCACAGTACCTGGCCCTCCTGCTGATATTCAGGAAGGAAAATTTTATTTTAAAGATGGTTTTATTCTTCCACTTGTTTTGTTTCTTCACTGGCCTGCCTCCTATTCCAAATGTGATGATGAGAAATACACTCACAATGTAGTTCAAAATTTAGATATTGTTGAGAAATCTCTGAAGATTGCAAGTAGAGACATTCTATGAGGGGGGAACCCCTAAAACCTGGAATTATCTTCTAGAGGGCAGGCCCTTGTAGCACAGGCTTCCCCCACTAGGTGAGTGTTCTAGGAGCCCATCTGTATTACTGTACCTGTTGGCATTGTTGTGAGAGGCTGGTTTGGCTTCAGTGAATTTTTTTGAAGACTCTTTCAGTCATTTGCCCATTTCCTGATGGGTGATTTATGAGCGCACCTGTCCAGACTGCGCTGAGTGTTTAGCAGTTTTTCACTAAAAATGGCACAACCACATGCCCCCCTCTCCCTATTTACCTGATAAGCACTGAAAGGCATTGAAATCGATGAGTTCGAAAACTGTTTTTGAACACTGGAAAAAAGGTTTGGTAGGTGTGTTGTATCAAACGAAGAGTACTTGGAAGGTGACTGAAATATAAACATATAAGAATAAATTTACAATTTTTTATAAATAAATCCTGGTTACTTCCCCCCTCCAGTATGTCCTAACTGAAACAAACAAACAAACAGACATTTTGAAATTATACTAGATGTTTTGGTTGAATACGACTTTCCAACAGCAGGTGGTCTTTGCTACTGCTGACAGAAGGCCTTGAGAATGGGTTCTGTAGTTTTATTTCTTCATCTTGTGTGCGGATAATTGAATCACAGTTTGCTAATTGAGACAACTCTAGTTGGTGATGCGTGCACCACTCTGGCATTTTAAAGGAATTTTGGTTTCTTTAGCCATGGAAAAATAGGGTACTAAAGGCAGAAGGATTCCAGAAAGTATATTTTTAAATTGACAAATGATTACAGCTTCTGTGAGGAGAAATAAGCCTATTAAAAGTTTTGATGTATTCCAAGTCAGTTTTATTTCTTTCTGTTCTCTGGAATCTTGATGATAGGCTTGAATGCATTGTTTTTATGTTAATTGTAATATGGCAATAGTAATAACTTAACTGAACACAAACAAGGTCCCATGCATTAGTTAGAACAGGATACCTATTATCTCATTTAATCTTATTTTATACTAGAGGAAACTAAGGCTTAGATAATTTTGAGTATTTGACTTAAATCACTTGAGTAGAAAGAAGTGGTGCTGAATGGTGAACCCCAGGTCATGTTATAACTACAGTGCTCTTAACTGCTATGGTAAAATATTCCACATATACGCTACTGCCTCTTTAAATTCTCAGCTCAGTCCTAGCTGGTGTGGCTCCGTAGACTGAGTGCAAACCACAAGGATGCCAATTCGATTTCCAGTCAGGCGACATGCCTTGGTTGCCAGCCAGGTACCCAGTTGGGGGCGTGAGAGAGGCAACAGATTGATGTATCTCCCACACTTCGATGTTTCTCTCCCTCTCTTTCTCCCTCTCTTCTCCTCTCTCTAAAAGTAAATAAATAAAATCTTTTAAAACAAAAACAAAGAAAATCTCAGCTCCTAGTGCAGCATCTGACACTTAATAATGTAGAATATAAATGTTCACAGAATTAAATGGAGTCTTAGTTCTAAAGAATGGCCATGACATATGTTTGCATGAAAAGAATTATTTGGCTACCCTGAGCATATTTTAAAGAATGCTTTCTCTACTTCTTCACCTGTTTTTTAAATGTTTTTTTCCTAATTTTCATTGAGCTATACTTGACATACAATAAAATATATTAACTAGCATCATTCGATAAATTTTGACATAATATGTGCACTCATAAAACCATGCTCACAAACAAGATACGAGTACATCCATCATCTGGAAGGCTCATTTGGACCATTTTATAACCCTCTTATCACCCCCCTTCCCCTCCAGACAACCACAGATTTGCTTTATGTCACTATAGATTAGTTTGCATATCTAAAAATTCATATAAATTGTATAATAACACAAGTATTTTTTATCTGTATTATTTTACTCATAATAATTTGACATGCATCCATATAGCTGCATATACCAACAATTTACTTCTTTTTGTTGCTGAGTAGTATTTCTTGTGTGGATACACTACAATTTCTTATCAATTTACCTGCTGATGGACATGAGGGTTGTTGTTGGTGTTGGCTATTACAAATCAAGCTGCCAAGGATATAGTGTACATGTGTTTGTATGGATATAGGCTTGCTTTTTCTCTTGGGTAATTCCAAGAGGTGAAAGGACTGGATCATATGATTTAAGGAAACTACCAGATTGTTTTCCAAAGTGATTTTACCATTTATATTTTCAACAAACAAGTTGAATGTTCCTGTTCCTCTGTATCCTTGATATGGTCAGGCTTTAAGTTTTTTTTTTAAATTTTTATTGTTATTCTATTACAGTTGTATGCCTTTTCTCCCCATCCCTCCATCCCACCCCAGCTGAACCCACCTCCCTCCCCCACCTCCACCCTCCCCCTTGATTTTGTCCATTTGTCCTTTATAGTAGTTCCTGTAATCCCCTCTTCCCACTGTCCCCACCCCACTCCCCCCTGGCTATTGTTAGATTGTTCTTAACTTCATGTCTCTGGTTGTATTTTGTTTGCTTTTTTCTTCTATTGATTATGTTCCAGTTAAAGGTGAGATCATATGGTATTTGTCCCTCACCGCCTGGCTTATTTCACTTAGCATAATGCTCTCCAGTTCCATCCATGCTGTTGCAAAGGGTATAAGCTCCTTCTTTCTCTCTGCTGCATAGAATTCCATTGTGTAAATATACCACAGTTTTTGGATCCACTCATTTGCTGATGGGCACTTCGGTTGCTTTCAACACCTGGCTATTGTAAATTGTGCTGCTAGGAACATTGGGATGCATAGGTTCTTTTGAATTGGTGTTTCAGGATTCTTAGGGTGTAATCCCAGCAGTGGAATTAATTGCCAGGTCAAAAGGCAGTTCCATTTTTAGTTTTCTGAGGATATTCCATACTGTTTTCCACAGTGGCTGTACCAGTCTGCATTCACACCAACAGTGCACTAGGGTTCCCTTTTGTCCACAACCTCACCAGCACTTGTTGTTTGTTGATTTATTAATGATGGCCATTCTGACTGGTGTGAAGTGGTATCTCACTGTGGTTTAAATTTACATCTCTCTGATGCTTAGTGATGCTGAGCATCCTTTCATATGTCTCTGGGCTCTCTGTATGTCCTCCTTGGAGAAGTGTCTGTTCAAGTCCTTTGCCCATTTTTAATTTGGTTGATTTTCTTCATGGTGTGGAGTTGTGTGAGTCATTTCTGCTTATCATTGAATAATATTCTGTTGTTTGCATTGCAGGACATTACAGTTTGTTTATCCATTTATCTATTGAAAAGCTTCTTAGCTCCTTCCAAGTTTTCATAATTAAAATGACACTGGTATAAACACTCAGATACATTTTTTTTGTGTAGATATCAGTGTTCTACTTATTTGGGTAAATATCTAAGAGTGTGATGGCTGAGAGTATAAAGCTGTGTTTAACATTTTAAGAATCTGTCAAACTGTATTCCAGAATGGCTGTTCTATTTTGCATTCTCACTAGCAACAAGTGAGAGTCACCTGTGTGCCGTTTCCCAGTCAGGATTTGGTATTGTCAGAGCTTTGAATTTTGGCCATTCCAATATATTATCTCATTACTGCTTAATTTGCAATGACCTAATCATATATGATGTTGAGCATCTTTTCATATGCTTACTTACTCTCTGTATATCTGCTTTGGTGAAGCATGTGTTTAGATATTATACTGTTTAAAATTGGGTTGTTTGTTGAGTGTTGAGTTATTTGCTTTATTGGATTGAAGTCACTTGTCAGATATGTTTAAAATATGTCAGATATTTAAAAAATATTTTCCTTCAGTCTGTAGTTGTCTTTTCATTTCATAAGAGTATAGTTTGCAGAACAGAGTTTTTTTAGTTTAATGAAGTGCAAATTGTCATTTTTTTTATTTCATGGATCATGCTTTGGTGTTATATTTAAAACCTATCACTAAAACAAGGTCACTCAGATTTCCTTCTAAGTGTTATCTTCTAGAAGTTTTATAGTTTTACATTTACAATGTATGTTCTATTTTGAGTTAATTTTAGTGGAACATTTAAGGCCTGTGTCAAATTTATTATTTTTCATGTGGATGTCCAATTGTGCTAGCTAGCACTATTTGTTGAAAAAGCTATTCTTTTTCCATTGACTTGTCTTTGCCCTTTCATTAAAGATCAGCTGACCCTGTGTTTGTTGATATATTTCTAGGTTCTCTATTCTGTTTAATTTATCTATTTGTCTATTCTTTTGTCAATATCACCCTGTCTTGATAGCTTTATGATAAATATTAAAGTTGAGTAGTATCTATCTTTTCACTTTGTCCTATATTGTTTTAAGTGTTCTAGGTCTTTTGTCTCACCATATAAATATTATAATTAGTTTGTTGATTTCAAAAAATAACTTGCTGAGATTTTGATTATCAAAATGAATTTATAGTTCAAATTGAGAAGAACAAACATCTCAGCAATATTAAGTCTATATATGATCATAAATTATCTCTTCAATTACTTAGATCTTCGATTTCTTTCATCAACATTTTGCATTTTTCACAGATCTTGTACCTATTTTGTTGCATTTATACCTGTTACTCCATTTTGCTAGAAGTAGAAATCAAGAGCTTTGTTCTTTAATAAGGAAACTTGTAGCTGGTTTTGAAGAACTAATGGAGTTGTGAACCTGAGTCCAGGTTCATTTCCAAGTGCAATGATTGCACTCTCGTTGCTACAATTATTTTCTCATTCACTTACTTATTCAGCCTTCTAATTAATATGTATTGAGTTCCTACTATAAACCAGGCCCTTTGCTAGACCTTGGTGATATAGTAAGAAATAATATCTCATTATGAAATTATACATTTTGATTATCATTTGGATTGTATAAATGATAAACTGCCAGCATAGGCAAAATAATATCTTTGGAATGTTTATCTTGGTTCCCATCCAATTTAATCTTTTTTTTTTTTTTGGCTCTTATCCAGATGGATTATTCTTTGGCTCAGTCTGAAGGGTCTCCATATCTGGCATGTGCTAAAAGTAACTTATAAAGTGTAAATTGGTAATATATATATCAATGAACACCTAAATCAGAGATGGCCATTACATTTACATGAACATTTACATATTAACTTGGGGAATTTTAAAGATGATAGAAATTTCTAATCGAAAGAAATAATTTATTAGGCAATTTATTAATACCTTGGAGATTGTGGGTTTGTTTCCAGACCACCACAATAAAGCAAATAACACAATAAAGTGCATCACACAAATTTTTGATTACCCAGTGCATATAAAAGTTTGTTATGCTATATTGTAGTCAATTATGCATGCAATAGTATTATGTCTAAAATATTTATGTGCTTTTTGCTAAAAAATGTTAACCAACACCTGAGCCCTTAGTGAGTCATAATCTTTATGCTGGCGGAGGGTCTGGCCTTATGTTGATGGCTGCTGAGTGGGCAGCGTGGTGGGTGCTGAAGGCTGGTGCTGTGGCCATTTCTTAAAATAAGACAGTGAAGGTTGCCACGTTGATTGACTCTTCCTCTTACTGGAACACTTAGTGGCCATTGTAGGTTGTAAATGGGCCCAACTTCAATACTGTTGGGACCGGTCAGTGGAGCAGTCGGTACACACACATTTATCGATTGAGTTCACTGTCTTCCATGGGTGCAGTTCCTGGTGGCCCCCAACAATGACAGTAGTCACATCAAAGATCACGGATCACAGGCCATTGCAGCAAATGTAACCATAATAATAAAGTTTGAAATATTGCAAGAATTACCAAAATGTGACACAGAAACATAAAATGAACAAGTGTTGGAAAAATGGTGCCAATAGACTTGCTTGTTGCAGATTTACCACAAACTTTCAATTGTAAAACATGTAGCATCTGTGAAGTGAAATAAAGCAAAGCACAATATATAATGTGGGATTTTAAAGGTATCTGCACAAGAAAGGGAATTGGGGAGAAACTGATTTGAACGAGGGGATAACTCTCTTCATTGTAAGTTTAGGCCAATCTTTCCTAGAAATGATACGTTCCTAAGTGTCTTATAACTACTAAAATCTGTCACAATGTGACCTTTGGCCCCGGGTTCCAGGAGTAATATAAAAGAATACAGAGCAAGGCTAAGGCCTTTAAACTAACATCATCTCAGTACATTTTATTGGGTTATGGTATCTAATATGCTATGGAAGTTAGTCCAGTGTAGGGAAGACTCAGAAAGGAAAAAAAATGTTGAGAGGTATTTTTAAAACTACCAAGTTATAAAATCTTGCCCAACTTTTCCCATCTCCATTTGTCTACCCTCCCCTTAGGCAAGTGGAGAGGTCCTTGATGCAATCTTTATAAATACTTGGAATATTTAGCCTAGTGCTTTACAGAAAAAGGTACCTGTACTTTAAATATCATGTGGGTGGTTCTTAACAGAGAAGGAATAAAAAGTTATTTGATAAACAAATGAAACAAGAGGAAGCCACTATTCAAAGTGAAATAAAGCAAAGCAAGGAAAAGAAATGCATGCTTATTTATACACATGATGCCCAGAGATGCTGAAAGAAACTGGGTGGCAAACTTTTTGGTGGGCACACATACCAGATTTATTTAGCATACACAATTCTCTTAGAGATCACAAATATTTTACATCAATAGAATCATTGTTGCAATTCCCTTTAAGAACTTGATTTTCCCTTGTGGGGTGGTGTACAACTTTTTATTATATTTTAATTATGTCTCAATCATGGAAAGCCAATGCTTTATAACACTTATTCTGTGCCAGGTGATGTTTGAAATATTTTAGGTGTATCAACTTTCTTAATGATGAAAACAATCTATGAACTTCCGAATTCAAGCCCAGGCAGGATGGCTTGCATTTGATGGCTTGCTTATGAGAAGTGATATGTGTGCTTATTACCAGCCCAAGTGAATTATAAACATTTTAAATACCAACAGATGTAATGGGGGCTTCACCTGCAAGACACTCATGCCTATTCAATTTCTCACCAACTAAATATTTCACTTTAGAATTCTTAAGGATGACATGCTGTATTCAATAACATAAGACGAGGCTGGGGCAGCAGAAGAACGCAAAGCTTTCAGTGGTCTGCAGAGAAGTCCTGGTCCTGATCCGATTCCTCTTCCCTCCTCATTTAGCCTTCTGTTCGTTTTTCTGTAGATTCTTTACGTTTCTAGTTAATTGGGAGAAATATTTTCACTCAATGTAGAAGTTGGAGGTTTTTTAATGCCATTTCATTAATAATCTATAGTTTTACTTAGAATATACATATATACATATATATATTTGAAATAAACACCTTCAAAGGGGCTATACAAATTATATTGAATATGAGTTTGACTGTCAAATGTCAGAGAGTCAGCCTCTCAATGATACTTGAGTACACTCAGAAAAATATGAGAAATTTTACTACAGCTTTTAAATAAAAATATAATTACTAGCTAATAAAATGATCTCTGTCATGTGAACACATTATAGGGACACTTAAAGAATTAAGTATTAAATGAAGAAATTTGGAGAGACTTTTTGTAAAGTCAGCTACCATATTTTCAAGGTCTCCATAAAACTTTACATAAAGTAGTCTGAATTAATTGAATTAATTCATTATCTCAATAATCTTATGTTCCCAAGATTGACTGCACATATAGTTAACACTTGGAAAACCTATTCACCTTTAAGTTCTGAAAACCTTCAGAAGAATCATTTGCAGCGTCTGGCAAAGGTCGCAGCGCTGAGACCGACACATTCCTCTGGCTGCGTCACGGATGGCTTCATGGAACACTTCATTGCGTATCACTGAGGCGCCCCTGGTTTCCTCCGAGGTAGTAGGGCACCGTCAGGCTTTCCTCAAAAGGGCCTTGGTCTCCTGCCCAGCTGCTCATGTGCTGCTTCCTTCCCTCTATGCTACCACTCACATGGGAATTAGTTTGCCAGGGGGAGTTACTACTCTATGCCCAGAGAGGACAAAAAAGTGCTAGCAATTTATTTCATGAGCCACTGAAAATCAGAAGAAATATCTATACAAATCACCATATTAAAATAACATTAATCTAGGGCCAAAGTATCTGCTTGGCACCCCAGCTTTAGATGGGCACCTCTGAGGCTGTCGGGCACCATTGCCCATGTCTACCCTGCTCTCTCTTGAAGGGTCTGGCAGCCAGTGGACATTTTTAGATGTCTGCTAACTCACTTGCAGGTGGAGCTTGCAGAGACCATGCGCAGCTGCTCAGCTGCCCTGGCGTTGTGTATTGTGGCAACCGTTCTGCGCTCTACTGCGCCCTATGCAAAAAGGGAATGACTCACCCCTTTCGGTGTTGCGCTCTGTGAAACAGGTGCATGCTAGTGTATCTTTATGACTCAAAATCTCCCAGGGTTATTTATGAAAGGTATGTTTTTCTTTATTGCAGTCCTTCTTCTAAAAGGAAGTAGGTAAACCTAAGCCCAAGAGGCTTTATTGCATGAATCCTAACATACTATTTATGTTTTCATCTTTTTATTGTTGTTCAAGTACAGTTGTCTCCATTTCCTCCCCACCACTCCCCCCCCACCCCAGCCATCCCCACCTCCCACCCTTGATCCTAACACCCCTTTGGCTTTCATCTTAATATAGTCTTTCTTAGAAGATGCTTAGTATTTCATTTTAGTGTCAAACTGATTCATTTGAGGTTATCCGCAAATGTACTCACTGTTTCTGATGTGCAGTCTCTCATGACTGATGTTGGCAACCACACTTTACCGTCTGTAATAATTATCCATTGTTGCTTCACTCTGGAGGATGTGACTTAAGCGTGAAACTTTACGTGTATTGTATTGTAGGTGGGAATGATAGCAGACACTCTCTGACGTTGACTGTGGATTAACTTTGTATGGAGATAGTGCTAGTTTATATTTTAACCATGTACTCTTAAGAGTTCATACGAAGAAAACAGAATGGTTACAACACAAATGCCAGCATGGCTGAGGCATCACTGAAAAAGAAGATTAAATACTTGTTGTTTTAATGACCAATGCAAGGACACATATAACTGGGTTCAGGAGATAATGAAAAAGGAACATTTGTGATTGGCTGTGACGCAGAAGGAAGGGTGAAAGCACAGATGGGAACAATCTCACAAGTCTCAATGAGACAGGCAAATATATTTAAATAAATCAAAAATGTTTTCTCTCCCCGAAAGATACCAAAACCCAATTGAAAATCATGGCTACTGAAGTAGGTTGGGACTACCCCACAAATGAACTTGCATTATCATATCATTCCCCATTACTCTGTGAAACTCCATGAGGTTACATTTCCTGATTAAGAAGTTGCAACTAAAATGCTCTGAGAGAGAAAAAAGGGAAAATTTTCATCATAATTATGTTAGTCCCTTATGTGGTAAAGTTAATTCTGCCAGATCTAAGTAGCTAGTGTTTTTTTAACATGGGGAATGTTATGTTTTTAACATTGGGAATGTTATGTTTTGATGTGCATGTGTGTACGTATGTGTGTGTGCTAAGTTGAAAATATTTTTTTTCTTGATGGAGGGATTATGCCCACTCACATTTGTTTTTAGGATTGATTGGACTAGTTCAATTGCATCATAGTTTATAATTGTTTTTTGTTGTATTTTCTATTTTTCTTCATAGAATGAGTATTCTGTTCCCTTAATAAAAAAATGGATACTTCACCATGGTTTGTTCTACCTTTGAACTTACAGTTCCTTTAATGAGTTCCATTCCTTGTTTTTTAATTTAACCTTTAACTATCTGCTCTATCCTTTTTTAAAAAAAAGATTTTATCTATTTATTTTTAGATAAGGGAAGGGAGAAAGAGAGGGAGAGAAACATCACTGTGTGGCTGCCTCTCACACGCCCTCTACTGGAGACCTGGTCTGCAACCCAGGCATGTGCCCTGACTGAGAATTGACCCAGTGACCATGTGTTTCACAGGCCAGTGCTCAGTCACTGAGCCACACCAGCCAGGATCCATTTTAATTGCCAACTGCCTACACAACAATGAACTTTTTGTATTTTTCTTTTTCTCTTCATTCTCCTCTCAATTTCTAGTTGCATTATTTCTGTGATATAACAATATGACACAGAGGCGGTCAAAATGTACAAACCTCCATTTATAAAATAAATAAGTCCTGGAAATGTAATGTACAGCATGGTGACTATAGTTAATAACACTATATTGTATATTTGAAAGTTGCTAAAAGAATAAATCATAGAAGTTTTAATGATGAAAAAAATCAGTAACTCTGTGTGATGATGATTGTTGGACTTATTGTGATGATTATTTCACAATATATACATATACTGAATCATTATGTTGTACACCTAAAGGTAATGTCAATTGTATTTCAATAAAATATACATATATACATATATATACACATATATAACATTTATATAGTAATCCCCCCATCTCTACCTTAATGGGTATATTTATATGTTTTTTTTAAAATGCCTGCTGTCTATCTTGCTTTGAAATTTTCAGCCATATCTTGGTTGAATGAAGCACATGCATTTTTTTTAAATCCATTTGGATTTTTAGTTTTTAATTTCTGATCCAAAGGGGATTTTTACATCTTCAAGTGTTTATTTCAATATTTTAAATTGTTTGGCGTGTAGATCTATGGTTTTCTTTGGGTTGCTGGTGTGTGCTTGTGAAGGGGATTTCTCATTTTAATTGTAGGTAGATTATTTACTTATTTTCTGCAATAGATCTCTGTGGGTTGTACTTTTCCTATGTGCATTTTGAATGATATTCTGGTATTTTACAAGGAAGGTTCTTATTTTAACAGCACTGCTTACTGATATTTTAGCAAAGAGCTTGTAATTTAGGAGCATTTTTTTGTTTGGTTTTGGTGGTAGAAAAGAGCTTGAGTGTCTGTTTTTCTTGCAGAACCCTACATTTTTACATTTGTTGTGTTTTCTCTTCTACCACTTACTTGCCACAATGCATTTCTTCCTTCTTTTTGGCCTTTTTTCTCCCCACAAGTTTTATGTTTGGAATTCTGTTTTTTTTAAATTATTCTTTTTTTCCTTTACAAGAGTTGAAATAGAAAAATACATCTAACTAAATAAAATATATTTTGTCTTCCTAAAAGACACCAATACTCAGTTGAAAATAGTAGTCACTGAAGTAGCTTGGGAACACCTTAATGAAGATGCATGATCATATCTTTCCTTTGATTATCCCATGAAACTCAGTCAAGTTACATTTCCTGATTAACAAGCTTACCCCATTAAATAATTTAGCTCTTTAAATTGGATGCCTGAAATGGAATCCATCTCTTTAAATCCTGCACCTGTCTCTTTTTAAGAGCATGTACTTTGACATCCTCTCCCTGCTGCTTGTTGTGTGATCTGTGTTTTCCTTTTCCCCCTAGTATTTCAAATTTAGCATAGATTTCATCTTTCCTGTGGTTACTTCAACCTACCCTCAGGCTCCTTAGCACATGTTTCCCCTCTGTATGCCTTGCAGTTGTTTTTGCCTTTGCTGGCCTCAAAGCTCTGAGATGCAGGGGGGTGGGTGGGAGCAAACCACACTAAAGCACTGATAGGCTCCTGCCTTATCTCTCTTTATTCCTGCTAATTGGCATTCTCTGCCTTCAGGTCCTGTTGAGGGTGTGATTTCCAATAGACTTTTCATCGGTAAACAAGCAGTTAATCCTGTCCTCTGGGAAGAGATTGGGGCGATTTATACTACACAGACTCCATTGTCTGTAGCTACCCCAAAGCTTTTTTTTATTAAGAGTATAATTTCCTTGGCAATACAGATCCCTTAGAGATTTAGTAAGCACCTTTGCCTGTGCTTCCAGTCAATTCAATTTTACCTTTTGGTTCCCTTGTTCCTCCCTAAACCGAGGGGAGGCCCTGGAGATACAGATGTGATCTACATCTGGTTTCGTGATCCCTGATTCACTTGATGCAAATGTGAAACTTTTCTAGCTCTCCCGTTGCTCAAAGCAATTTAAAATGTAATCTCATTGTTGGGGGTTAAAAACATTCAGCCTTTCCAGTTCTTTAAATCTAGGATATTTCTTTCATTTTTACTTGCTGAATGATCTTTGTTTGTTTGTTTAGGTCTTTTCTTCCTATACATTCTGGGTGTTTTTTTTTTTTTTTAATTATTCAATACTAGACTCAGCCAGTAGTAGAAAGCACACACCTGTGCTGGGATTTAAAAATCACTTTTGCTACATCTAATTCAGTAGGCATGTGGTTGGCCTCCCAGACCATGGCAGCAACAATTTTGCCACTGCATAATGTGGATCACAACATGCCCATCCTTAATTATTAATTTCCTTGTAATACTGTAAGCCATGGTTGAGCAAATCACTGCCCATGGGCCAAATCTGGCCTTTGACCTATTCTGTAAATAATATGGTCCTGGAACACAGCCATGTGTTTTCATTATGGACTCTCAGTGGCTGAGTACAGGACTGCTGAGCAGTTTCAACAGGGACCATACAGTTCTCAAAGACCGAAATATTTATAAGCTGGGCCTTGGGAGAAGAAGTTTGCTGGCTGCTGCCACATATATTATGTTTTTGTTATAGATGAAAGAACATCACCTCAGATTAGAGACGAACACCGCAGTCCACAGTTCTGGATTATTTGAAGTGAACAAGGCCTTCTATGGTAACCGATGAGCTCTGACATTTCAGAGATTTGACATCATAAAAGTTTATTTTTTCACTGAGGTGAAGCCCAGTGCTAATTAGATTCTTGGGCAGTTCCTCTTCAAATGGTGACCAGAATCTAAATTTTCTTGATCATGTGACTGACATTTTGGAGCTTTTCACTATTAGCCACACGGTGGGGAGAAGCATGGAATGAGAAGGTAATGGGCAATTACTTATCTCCGTATGGAAAACGTCACCCACTAGTCTCCTTCATATTTTATTGGCCGGCAGAGTCACAGGACTAACCTTAGTGCAAAAGACCATCATGATCTCTAGGTATGTGTAATAAGGCAGATGCCCAGGACAGTTCCTTTACCTGTTTGCTTTCAGTTTTCAGTTTGTTTATGGCTACAGAGGAGTTCCCATCCTTTATGCTGAGATCAGCCTTGCTTTTAAAAATATATTTGTGTGGTGTTTTTAACAAATGTTCACAAATTCTTTGGTACTCTTTCTCTTAAATGGTGGAGCTTAATACCCATCCACAAGATTGCTGGCCATGTGTGTTTTGGTTTCTCCAGTATTTGGACAGTGATATTTGAGATAGATATTTCTTACTGAAGAGAAAATAGCAGAATTTTTAATAATTTATTGGAAAAGCATACTGGCACAGAAATCAGTTGATAAATACTGTACTCAAAATGAGCATCAAAGAGTTGCAGATGCAAAGCTCAGGAAATTCTGGAAATAGTAGATGACCAGAAACAAAGAAAGTAAAAGAAAAAAAAGGAGCAAGTGGTCATGAAGAGGAGGAGGATTAGATGAACCTGGGCAAAGAGGCATCTGGAAGCAAGAGGAAAAGTACTATTTCCAATGCTGAGTAAGGGAACTCGCCAGTCTTCTAGAGGAAAACTAAAATCAACATCAGAGTGCACTTGTGGTTTGTGACATGTATAAATCTTTCATTGTCTTCTTTATAAAACTCCAAGTGGAAAAATGTGACTTGTTTCATGTTAGCCTGTGTTAAACATAAAGCAAAACTTAGTAATGTGGGTGAGGTCACAGCTATTTTATATAAAGCGATCAAGAAATGCTGCTCTTATAAAACTACTTTTCAGTTGAGTTCACCAGGAAGTGAGGGACTGAGCCTTGTGGATACCTGGAAAAACAGTGTTTGAGGCAGAAGGAAAAATAAGTGCAAAGGCCCTGAAGTAGGAGTATGTTTATCATGTTTGAGGAATACATGGCATCAGAGTAACGGATGGAGTAACAGTAATAAATAGATTAGAGGGATCGTAAGGGCTTTTCCTTGTAAACTGTGGTAAAATTTTTTTGTTTATGAGAAATAGGAAATTTAAAATACTGCAGAATTTGAGCAGAGCAGGAAAATATTTGGCTTCTATTTTAAAAACATATTTGGGCAGTACTGTGAAGGCTATGAGAGGGCTTTAGAATGTTATTTCAATATTCCATGTAAGAGATGATACTGTCTTGTATTAAGGAGACATAGTAGTGGAGCAGGAAGGAAGTTGTCAGATTCTTATGTTATCTGCAATTAAATTGTGTACAACAATATTGTACCTTGTTCTAAAAGACAGAGTTCATAGGCAATATTGTAGAACCAACAGAGTGTCAGTTCCAGAAGAAAAGGCATCCCAGCCCCTAGAACAGTTCCTGTAATGTATGAACTCTTCACTAAACACTAAGTGTGGAATGAATGAATAAATAAATGAATGACTTAAAGAATGAGTAGGTAAATACAGTAAGTCCTCATTTAACATTGTTGATAGGTTCTATGACTTTAGCATATAATGAATCCAATTTTACCATAAGTTAAATGATATAAACAAGAGTTAGTTTCTCACAGCATCTTATCAACTTTATAACAAAACAATGTTGAATGAAACAACACTATTTAAGAACCTACGTACTACATGTTTTATCCTTTTGCAGCCAATTATAATACCATTATATCCTAGGCCAGCTCCAAGAAAATTACTAAAATATATTTATCTGCATTTCCCAGTTCTGCATTTCTTTTCATTGTGTTCACTGTGTTCTCCACAGTTAAAGGGTACAATGCATTTTTAAAAAGCCTTTTGAAAAGGCTTACTGAATTCTACATACGTAATTATTCATCACCTTACTAGATCTTATAAGTAAAATAACGTTATGTCTCCTGAGGGACTCTATTGCAAGATTACCAAATATAAGTCACATGCAAGGTATCTCTGCATTGCTGCATGGAAAACTCATGGTCAATCCCTTCAAATCATTTTTGAAACAAGATAGAGTATATGTAAATAAGCAAAAACTGCGAAACAGTAATGACGACTCCGTTGGAAGACTAACTTTTAAGTAATGAGAGTAAACCTATTTAAACACAATTATGTTCCCATAGAAATTTATCTTTCTTTTCACTATTGTAGCAGCTCTAATCCTGGGACAAGTTTCTTTTGTATCTGTTAAATTTATTAATTTACATGATTCTATCACTGCTGATGGTCCTGAGTGTTTGTAAAAATAAGATTATATCAATACTTTGCATTGATTCCATATTCTTTTAAAATGTAAAAACAATTCTTTAAAACCAATATGAGGTCAAAACATGAAAATTTTAGGTACAAAATGGTAGAATACTAGCAATTTTATACGTTTCAACCTAATGTTTCTGTCTGTTCTGGGTGGTAATAGAATCATGCATCGTGGTTCCATGTGTATGGAAATTTGAGGCATGTTTTAAGGAGAGAGCAACTTTAAGCTGTGACTGTTTTATGGTCTTGCTCATCCTTCATTTTACCGTTTAGAGACCATAAGATTACTGGAGCTCTGTCAGAGTTGCAGTGATCCTGGGACTTTAATTAATCTAGAGGCAGGCAGAGAAAACTGATGAATTAGCATTATGTAATTATATCCCCTCAATTGCTATTGAATTGCATGTAAGCTGGGATTAATTTTCTGCTGGACAGGCCTGACTTTATCTTGATTTATTATGTAGTAATGCTCTTTGCTAAGGGAAATGTTAAGTTTAAATAAAAATATCCATATTAAATAATTGTAGCAATAAAAAAGCCAAAATGCTTATTGCATAAAAACTTCCTCTTTCTTTTTCCTGAAATGCTTTGTTGTAGTGCTTAGCAAGAACATTGTCAATCAATGGCTACATGGCATTCTTTCAATTTTGTAGGCTGGAAGTTCCTTAGGCTATGTAGGTTTCTATTTGGTAAATAGACTCCATATGCCCTAAAATAAACATAAAACAAAACAAACACCAAATATGTAACTACTGCTAAAAGGAAATGAGAAAACTGTGATAAGTATCAGAGAGTATGGATTTTCATTCTATGTTTTACCTTTTATATATATATTTTTTATGATTAGTGTCTGCTTCACATTCCGCATAAGAGAAATTACTTGTTTTCACAAAGATATGAAGAGATTATGAAATATTGTGATAGATTTTTGGCTTTTTTAGATTTTCAAAGTGAAAGATTAAGTAGAGTGTTTAATTAAGCAAATATTCACAGTGTTTTAAGACATTTTGCTGGATGCTATGACTGGAGGGTTGGTTTTCTACTCAAACAGAAAGAAATGTATCCACTCAAAGAAATTTAGGACAGAACCAAAGAATAGAAGGAATAACCTACAAAAAACACCAAAATTTTAAAAATATTTTTTCAGGATTAGAGGACATATAACATAGTAGTGGTAGTAGTAATTAACCAAATTAATTTTCCAAATAACTCCATTAAAAGCTTAGCATTAGGACAGGTGTGACGGCAAAGTTATAAACCATAATAAAGGATTATATTTGCCACGCACGTGCCACTTCCCGGTCCTAAAGATCTGAATTCATCTGACTGACAAGGCATGGGGACAATTTTATAAAAAACCGTAAATGAATTTTAAGAAAAGCACCAGCGACATTCATATTATTATTTTTACAGTGCCTGTAGAAATTAATAAAATTGGGCTTATCTTTACTTTTGTCATAGACAGGGCAGAATATAGCAGGGGAATTGATCCTAGTGATTTGAAGATTTTCAGCATTCTTGGCAATCTCCTTGAAAATTGAAGTGTAAAAACATCTAAATTAGTGTCTGTCTTTTGTTCATTAGTGCTGAAATTCTCATTTAATTTAAAGGATAATTGGTCTACTCTTGATCGGAGTTATTTTTATCTTCTACTTCCATAGATAATTCTCACAGTTAAGGTTTCCTGTGAGCAGGCTGATTCATTAAATGTTTTTCCTTCTTTCTCTGAGTAGTATGTAAACCTGAAACTCTTTTAATTACAATTTTTCTTTATTTTGCTGTGATTTCATACCAACTATAGGTCTAAATATTAAAAAAAGTCTCCTGAAATAGATGTCTAAATATAGACTGGGTTGGTCCATGGCACATTTTTAATCAGATTATGGTAGTTTCTGCAAACATAGACCTCTACTCAAACTGAAAACCTGACAGGAATTTGATGGCTATGGAATTTAAACAGTAAAGGCCGTGCAATTGACTTCCACTGCCCGGAACGAGAATGTTCCTCATCAGAACACTATCAGGTACAGGAGGCCACTTTGTCTCCAACCTAAATGACTTTCTACTGGTAGCTAAGAAAGTTGACTTCAGTTTTTTAGGTTTTTTTCTTTTCTTTTTTTTTTTTTTGTTTTACTACTCAGGACTTGTTAATAAATGGTATAAGCATTATCTCACGGGAATCACGTAGAAATTAATTTGTAATATCTAGACATGCATACAAACTTATTTGGAAAGTTTAAGCTTATGAGACATTGGGAGATGATAGAGTATAAAAAAGCCACTTTCCAAAAAAGTCTTCTGTACACCCCTGTCCCTTTTGCTAGTTTTCTCTAGCTACAAGTTCCAGTATTTGTGACTAAACTACACACGTAATGAACTTCTTTAAACAGATGCTCCCTTTGTGACTTAAAAGTCCAAAAGGAAAATAGTGTGGGCTGCTCATGAAGGCGTGTGATATTTCTGCAGCAGGCTTTCAGGAGTCTGTTCCACGACTTTAAAAATGTCCAGCAGTAGGTAGTATAAGTAGAATTCTGTTGAATTATGAATAGTCAAAAGAATATGCAGTTCGGAAAAATTTGCTAGCTGCTTGGCACGTCAGGGTTCCAGCCATGTTTCCTATTCTTATTTCCCTTTGTTCACACATCCTCTTGAAGTCAGTGCAATGGCAAACTTCATCCGAGCAGGATTATTCCCGGCACAGCAGCGCTTCTCTTATCATGTGGACTGAAACAAATCACTAAGCCCATTTATAAACACTCAGGACTGTGCCTTGTGACGGATAGTTATATAAAATAGGACCTTATGTTTTACAATTTATTTTTCATTTTATATATTTAAAAATAGGTTACTAAGAGATTTCTAGGAAAATTGCTTAAAAGGGATTAAATAAACCCATAATCTTGGTTTTGAAATTTTGAAATAATCCAAAAATGTTGGAGCAACTTCACTATAGCTTTTCACTGAAGTGGTTTCAGCAAATATAAGTTAGTTAAGAGAACCTTATCACATGGGTGTTGGAACTCTGTAATTTTGATTGAAGATAGGGCTGGAGCGATGAAAGTGACATGCTAATTATGATGAAATGGTGTAAACTAGAACATAAAATCTCAGGAAATCACACTAGCACCTCCAGTTTGGAAGTGTGAGAACTAGAGAAAAGAGGAACAGTGGGAAAGACGGGCTTCACAGGCGGGGTCCGTTTCATCGCTGTGGAGTGGAAAGTTCAAAGACTGTAGCGGGAGGGATATAAAAACAGGTATGAGGCCATAACAAATACTGTCTGACCTGGCTCCCCCGTGTGCAGTTGGGGAGGTGGGGAACAGGGGCATGTCACAGGAAAACCGAGAGCCCACTACTAGGATATACTTTTATAGTTTCGCAGTCAGAATTTTCTCTATCTGCACTGAAAAGAACGTGCAGTAACCAATGTGTTTAAATTTTTATGATCGAAGTGGAAAAACACAATAAAATTTTTTTAAATGGAAGTTTTATGTCAACATAGGACAGAATGTTCTAGAGAATATTGATTTACTAGGCATAAATTATAGAAGAATCTAGAAATATCTATGCTATATATGTGCAGAATAGGGAATAAAAAACCAGATATGAAAATATGGAATTTTGAGAAATGTATTGAAGGAGTAAAAGTAAACATGTATAGAAACAATATTCCTTTCCCATGAATGCCTCAGGTCTCTGCTGTTTCTGTAAATATGTCAAGAGGCTAAGTAACTGAACTGACGATATACGGAACTGCATCCAGAGCAACATGGATTTTCCTGATAGCCTAAGGCCTAGGTTGTATCTAGAATGGAACAGATTACTAAATTGTGTTACTGTTATTTCAATTCACTACCTCCTTCCCTGTGAATGTGGATGAGATCAATAAAATGAAGAGAATGATCACAGAGGATTAATTTTCCTGAGAGAAATGGAGGCTTTGGAGGGCCGGACCGTGGACTCATCTTGCATCAGGATATGAATTGTGAGGGCACACAACTGCTCAAAAGACTAAATACGCCTCCAAATAAGAGGCTTGAGCCTTTGTGTCGTAGTTATAACAAAATTAAAAATAAATAAATAAGGTAATTTGCATCAGGGTAGATAGAGTAGATAATCCCTTCCTTATTGTAACAGCTAATTACAATTAAACCCCTATCCAGGATGTTAATGTAAAATAAACACAAAGGAACCGAATGGTGGAAAGAAGGAGTCAGACAAGGCGGGAACATCAGGGCCCAGGAAACAACACGGTGAAAGCTCGTAATGTGGAGGCTGAGCGGAGAGCCCTGGCTCCCACCGGAGACAGAGAGGGATTACAACTGCTTGTGCGGCAGTTGCTCTCCTGGGAGTTTATTCCAGAGAAATAAAAAACATGTTGACACAAAAACACATCCACAGAAGTTTATAGTCATTTTATTTGTGATAGCCCCAAACCAGAAACAAGCCAAATGTCCTTCAACGGTTGAATAGTTACACTGGGGTGTACACATACCATGAAATATGACTGAGCAATAAAAAGGAAACTACTACGAATAGACACACCAACCTGGATAAATCTGCAGAGAGTTATCCTGAGGGGGAGGAAAAAAGCCAGGTTCTAAAGGTTACCAACAGTATGACTTCATTTATATAATGTGCTTGAAATGACAAACTGATAGTAATGTAAGACAAATTCATGGTTGCTAAGGGGCAAGGATGGGCTGAGGTTGAAGGGCGCAGTGTGCGGCTATACAAGACAACATAGGAGACCTGTGTGATGATGAAAAGTTCCTGTATTTAAGTATCAATGTTGTTTTCCTGGTTGTGTTCATTTAAAACATAAGAATGGAAGAGATGACATAGATACGTCGAAGAAGAGAGATCATATAGCTCAGGAAAGAACCTGAGACTTAAAAATTAAAATCACAAATCAGAATAAATCTGACAGAAATACTCTAAGATCTATTAAGAGTTTTAGTTAAAACTGCCCAGGTAGGTGACCCCCAAATTGTAGGAATGAAATATTAATGAGAAAAATACAGAGTCTGGCAGAATTAACACCTGCTGGAATGTAGTTGGTAGGGTAATATGAGTGTAATAATGTATAGTTTTAATTTGAACATTTCACCTAAAATGTCCTATGGTGTGCTTGAGTGTGATATTGTAATGTTACAGAATTACGTGCTTATGATTCTGTAATAAAAGATTCTGTAATAAAAAGAGGAGTAGCTTGTGCTGGAACCTGTATACACTGCTGAAGTAAACATTAGTGGCGTGTCATCCAATGCCGGGATTGTTCTTTTTTTTTTTCCAGTTGTTATTCAAAGTATGGTCCATGGACCAGCATCATTGGCATTTCCAGTTACCCTCTTAGAAATGAGGAACATCAGGCCCCATGTGAAATCTGATGGTTCATGCACATGTAGTCTGAGAAGCACTGATCTAGTTAGTTTTACTTTGGGGAAAGATACAGTGGGTTTGGGTGTGCTAGACAAAAATGATGTCAAGAGGAAGACTGTGATTATGATGAGTAAAGCATTGAGAGCGTGCCTGTTTGAAACGAATTCTTTTTGTTGTTTCCGTTCAAGTTCATTTAAGTAATAAATATCAGGTAATTGCATGACAGTCCATATTTTCCATTACTCTACCATTCAATATCACTTTAGATGATGGCTTCTCCCAGGGGCAAAATTCTAATAAGCTTCCAGTACCTATCATGCTGTTGTAAGACACAGAGTAGATCCCGGATACCAAATATACAGGGTCTAGCACAAATAAAGCCCCTGTTTCATTACAAAATCATAAGCATGTAATTCTGTAACATAACAATATCATACTTAAAGCACACCATATGACATTTTAGGTGAAATACTCAAATTAAAAATATAATTTATTCGAACCATATTATTACCCTACCAACCACACTCAAGCAAATCCTTACTTCTGCTGGACTCTGTATTACTCCCTGTCCCAATATATTGTAGAAGATCTAGCTCCTTCTGATGATCAGGGTCAATTACTCCTGTCCAAATGGTGATTCCTTTCCTTGACTTCTGTCTTGTCTTGCACAAGGACATCTAAATGACCAAGAAGCATGAAAATGTTAAAATTTAATGTAACATTTACAGGAATTCTGGTGGAAGAAATTCTCCTTCTGGGAATAAGAAACAGAAAGCATAAATTTTTCAAGTGAGTCCTAGGGAATAATCATAAGCAGGATATTCCTACTTCCAAACTTTGGTTCCCAGAATCATGTATTCTATCTAGTGTGAGCACCATGTAGGTAGAATAAAGGTTTTTGTCTTGAATTATAGATTGCATCCTGGAGAATGGTGACCCAAAGAGCAATATGTCTAACATTGTTTCAGTTGCACCTTCAAAAGGCAGTTCTATCACTCTATCGAGGCAGCAGCTTCTAGTGGTGCAGTATGTGAGAGCACCAGTATCCAGTGATCTGCTGCACCTCTTTTTCTTTAAATCGGGTGCTTTTGATTTATACAGTATATCAGGGTCATGGAAAAAACAATTTATGTACTCTTGGATAGAGGTACTGGTGGAGAGGCTCTATATTCAGGAATGTTTAACCCATACCCAGAATATTAGTTGAATCAAGTAGGAGGACTGCTCCTTCCACTAGAGAACAGGTCCCATGTAATAAACAGCCACCCTCAAAGGATGGTACCACTTATAGGGGCTCTGTATCTGGCATGTTTAACTTAATAGCTGTGGCAATTACATCAACCATGGAAGATAGGAGTCCATGCTGCCCTCTCTTGGCTGCCTCTTAGGTATCTATAGTATAATAGCAGACTCAAGGAACTGACATTGGTCTATGTTGTCTTTGTGGTTTTATGTCACTTTATCACATGTGTAGATCCATCTAACCACCAATGCAATCAAAATACTGAATTAATTTATTACCACAATGACCTTCCTCATGTTGCCTCTTTGTAGCCTGAACCATCTCCTACCCGCCATTCCTAACCCATGCAATGACTATTATGTTCTCCATCCCTATACTTTTGACATTTTGAAAATATTATATAAGGAGAACCATACAGTATGTAAACATTTTGATTCTATTTATATAATAAGATATAGCCAACAAGAGATGCTGGTTAAAGGTCACATGGAAGCTTTCTGTACTGTCTTTGCAAATTTCTGTTACTCGAAATAATTTCAAAATAAAAAATATAATAAAATATGTCTATTCAAGTTTTGATAATAAGAATACATCTTATTTTTGAAAAAATAAATAAGCTTACTCTCTCAAGCCTTGCTCTCCATTGTAATTTTAAGCAAGGATCTTATCAGGCATATTTGGAAATAGAGATTAAATAAAATTTTTTGAGATCATACTATAAAAAAAAGAATAAATGGAAGTCAAGATTTTTTCTTAATTGATTTCCAAAAACCAGTAGATAAGATGATTTACAAAAAAAATAAAACCGGGCTATAAGTGGAAAAATACTTAAAATGTTCCACCCTTGGTCCTAAGGAACAAAAAATAAATACATACTAATGCACAGTATAGGCTCTTTGTGAGTTGTTTTATATTATATAAAAATATGTGTAGTCCATATTGGTAAAATACACTCAGTAAGTGTAGCATATAACATTTGACTTATAAAAGACTCAGATTCATATAAAAGGTAAATGATGACCTTCCATATAATTATGTTTAATCATCTTGATAGTTTAATAATATACATATAATTAAGTGTGATCTCCTGTAGCAGATTTTTTAAAGCCAGCAAGAAAGTCAGACCAAAACACAAACACAGAGATGCTCTACTATGAATAAAAATGTTGATTTTTATATTTACTTTTTGTTTGAATTGTTAAATATATTTTATTGATTATGCTATTAAAATTGTCCCAATATTTTCCCCTTTGCCCCCATCCACCCATACCCCACACTTAGTTCATGTCCATGGGTCATGCATATAAGTTCTTTGGTTACTCTAGTTTCTGCACTGTTCTGAAAACATCCCCCTGCCTATTCTGTAACTACCATTTTGTACTTCTTAATCCCTGAACCTTTTCCCTCATGCAAATGATCTCGGTATCTATGGTTCTGTTTCTGTTCTGCTTATTTGCTCAGTTTGTTTTTTAGATTCAATTGTTGATAGTTGTGAATTTATTGCCATTTTAATGTTCATAGTCTTGATCTTTTTCTTAAGTAAGTCCCTTTAATAAGTCCCTTTAATATTTCATATAATAACGGCTTGGTATTGATGAACTCCTTTAGCTTTACCTTGTCTGGAAAGCACTTAATCTGGCCTTCCATTCTAAATGATAGCTTTACTGGATAGAGTAATCTAGGTTGTAGGGCCTTGCTTTTTATCATTTTGAATACTTGTCAGTCCTTTCAAGCCTGTAAAGTTTTTTTTTGAGAACTCACATGATAGTTATGGGAACTCCTTTGCAGGTAACTATCAGCTTTTCTCTTGCTGCTTATAATATTCTCTCTTTATCTTCAACCCTTGGCATTTTAATTATGATGTGTCTTGTTGTAGTCCTCTTTGGGTCCCACTTGATTGGGAATTTTTTGTGCTTCCTGGACTTGCACAAAAGTCTATTTCCTTTGTCAAATTAGGGAAGTTTTTTTCATTATCTTTTCAAATAGATTTCCAATTTCTTGCTCTTTCTCTTCTCCTTCTGGTACTCCTGTGATGCAAATGTTGGACCTCTTGAAGTTGTTCCAGAGGCTGCTTATATTATCCTCATTTTGGGGGATTCTTTTTTCATCTTGTTGTTCTGATTGGTTGTTTTTTGCTTTCTTATGTTCCAAATCATTGATCTGATTCTCAGCTTCATCCACTCCACTGTTGGTTCCCTGTAACATTTTCTTCATTTTACTTAGTGTAACCATCATTTCTGACTGGGTGTTTTTTATGCAGTTGAAGTACCCAATGAGTTCTTTGAGCATTCTAATAAGCAGTGTTTTGAAATCTACACCTCTTAGATTGCTTATCTCCATTTTGTTTAGTTCTTTTTCTGGAGGTTTGTTCTGTTCTTTTATTTGGAGCATATTTCTTTGTCTCCTCATTTTGGTGGCCTCCCTGTGTTTGTTTCTGTGTATTGGGCAGGTAGAGCTGCTTTGACTCCCTGTCTTAGTAGCATGGCCTATTGTATAAAAGCCACTGTTAACCACTTGCATGGGACTTTAGATGGGACGGGGCAGAGCCTTAGGTAATTGCCAGAGCAGGGAGACTCCTGTGAACCAGGTTGATAGAGTCTCATATCTGGTGTGTTTGCTCTGTGGCTTATGTGGGGGAGGGCTCAGAAAAGAAACAATGGCTGCTGCCTGGCCTCTGGAGTTTTGCCCAGGAGGAAGCTGTTCTCCTGCTCTTGCCCTGATGCCAGATACTTCAGTTCCTCCTCATATGATTTGGTGCCCTTCAAGTTTCTTCCCTGGTGTTGGAGCCTAGAGGGAGTAAATCCAGTGTGGGCTCTTTAAGAGGAGAAACCTATAGTTTCTTGTGCTGCATGAGCCCCCACTGGTTTTTACAGCCAGAAGTTATCGAGACACATCTTCCTGGCACTGGAACCCTGGACTGGGTGGTATGGTGTTGGGCTGGGATCCCTTACTCCCAAGATAACCCTCCTGATTTTTATCTACCACAGGTGGGCATGGGACCAGCAGTACTGCATGTCTGCATGTCTGAGTCCCCACATCTCTGTCCCTCCTATCTTTCTGAATGAATGCAACTTCAATTCCTTGGTTGTCAGATTTCCATACAGCTCAAGCTTCTGACAGTTCTGAGTGATAGTTGTTTTGTAGTTTAGTTGTAATTTTTGCTGTGGTTGAGCAATGAGGTGAGCCCTCTTTACCTACACCTCTATCTTGACTGGAAGTCTGTTTGAATTTTAAGATTTTTTTTCCTAGAATTTACATGTTCTGTGTCTGTTTGAGTCCTTGTATGTTTTATGCAAACAATGGCAAAAGGCCAAGCAGTGTTTTTTTTTTTTTTTGAGAAAACTCATAATCATTAGTAGCAGGTGTGTGGGTGCCCTGAAGCCTATCACATTGTGAGGCAGTGTCTAGAAATTGGATTTGGCTTTGGAGGAAAGATCCTTAATATCTGGGTTTTGGTTCTTTTAATATGCATCATAACAACTTTTAATTTATTATTTAAAATTATAAACAGAATTTCTAAAATTTTCTACAATCTAATGAATCAAATTATACATCTTTTTTGGGTACCATTTATTAATTCTTGGTATAATTTGTCACTTGATGTCTATTTTACTTTCTACACATTTATTTAGACAACAACAAATAGCCTGACACAAATGCTCATTTCCTTTCTTTTTCTATTTTTAAATTATTTTATTGTTGTTCAATTACAGTTGTCTGCATTTTCTCCCCACCTCTTTACCCCACCCCAGCCAAACTCACCTCCCTCCCCTGCTTCCACCCTCTCCCTTGGTTTTATCCATGTGTCCTTTATAGTAGTTCCTGAAAACCCTTCTCCCCACTATCCCTTCTCCCCTCCCCTCTGGCGTTTATTTGATTGTTCTTAACTTCAATGTCTCTGGTTATATTTTGTTTGCTTTTTTCTTCTGTTGATTATGTTCCAGTTAAAGGTGAGATCATATGGTATTTGTCCCTCACTGCCGGGCTTATTTCACTTAGCATAATGCTCTCCAGTTCCATCCATGCTGTTGTCAAGGGTATAAGCTTCTTCTTTCTCTCTGCTGCATAGAATTCCATTGTGTAAACATACCATAATTTTTGATGCACTTATTTGCTGATGGGCACTTAGGTTGCTTCCAGTACTTGGCTATTGTAAATTGTGCTGCTATGAACATTGGGGTGCATAGGTTCTTTTGGATTGGTGTTTCAGGGCTCTTAGGGTATAATCCCAGCAGTGGAATTGCTGGGTCAAAAGGCAGTTCCATTTTCAGTTTTCTGAGGAAATTCCATACTGTTTTCCATAGTGACTGTACCAGTCTGAATTCCCACCAACAATTTTGAAATAAAAAAATCATTTTTTCTATAGATATGGTACAGCTCTACATTTGCTTCGAATGGTACCTGATAGAAAAAAACTGAAACATGTAAAATGATTGGACATTTAGATAAATTTTATATTCAGATATAAATAATATTTACTGTGCAATAAAAGATTTCTGCTGTTTAAGCACTCCATACAATCTATCTTAAATAGTCCTTATTACTAGCATCTAATTTTACATGTAAAAAATATATGCATAACCTATGGACACAGACAAGAGTGTGGTGATGGCCAGAGGAAAGGGGGTGGGGCTGGGTGGAGGTGGGCAAAGGGGGAAAAACAGGGACATCTGTAATAGTGTCTGTCAGTAATAAAAACAAAGAATAAAAAGAAATTGGGATTGAGAGAGGAGAAATAATTTTCTAAATATGATGTACGTAAGAGGAAAAGCAGTCTTTTTGATTCCTGAAATGTATTTGATTGCATATTTATGTAAACCTCCAATTTCTGCACTAATGCAATGAGACTGATTTGTGACTTCAGTTTATGGAAATCAAACTAATTATTTTATATTTAAATCATCAACTAGAGAAAATTGGAGAATGAAATATACATCTACTTTTCTGACATGATTTAATCACAAAAGTCATTTGATAGAAAAATATCTATATTTGTATTTATATGTATATCTCTACATCCCTATCCATCTGCGTATTGATGTGACTTTTTATGGGGTCTGGAATTAGTCGTGTATCTGTTTTGAAGTCAACTTGTAAATTACTTTTATTTAGGATTGGTCAATTGAAGAATCAAGAGTTATTACCTTTCATCTCTCAGACTATATAACAATTGTTTTAATATCATACTCAAAGACTTTTTTTTAGGCCCTTCTGCATTTTATTTTCTGTCTCACTCTTATAGGTCTTGCTTTAATTTTTCTTGTTAAAGCTCATTTACCTATTTTTAAATTTTTAAATTAAGTGTAAATTTTATTAAATTCCATAATGCATTCTCTTTGGCCAAGGGAGATACTAATAAAAATGATTTAAACAAGCTTATAATGAGGGAGGCAGACTTTTTTAACATTAAGAACTATTATTAACATTTCATAAGAAATAGAAACATACCAGAAAAAAATTAAAATCTTTTGGTAAATATTGATGAAAAATGATGTGAAAATGGAGAGTCTGGAACTTTACACAGAATGAAATGTATAAAATGACTTGAATATATGCAATTCTTTCATTTATTTCTAACTTGAATAGCTGGTGTTTAAGGGAAAGATAGTAAAGATACATGAAAGAAGTAGCAACTATTAAGAACTATGACAACATAAAATAATTATTCTGCATTTTAAAGCACAGGTATAAAAACTTAAAAAAAATACACTTCTATTTCTATTGCAAAGTGGGAAAAATGCATTTGGTGTCATACAGCCCTTGAAATATCTCCTGTTTCTAAAAGAGGAGGCTGAGAAACTGAGAGCAGAGCAGACCTTTGAGGAATTTACTAGGATTCATGGACAAAAATCAGTGATCAACACCCACTCAGGATGAGGGTGCTTGACTTAGTATCCACAGTTTAGGTTGGTTTTCAAATAGGTTACATACAGGAAATAAGAGTGAATTATAAATAAACTGGTTCTAAAATACCAGTTTCAAAGCATCTAAATTTCTTTAAAGTGATTTGCTACTAGACACCATTTAAAAGTAAATGCAAATTATATTTCTAAGAAGCTAACATTATTCCAGCATTCAAATTATTTGAATGTTTTCATAGATGATGTCCAGATGTCAATAAAAAATAACTAGAGACATATGATAGCATGTTAATAAAATATAATATTACTCAGCTGTAAAAATTAATTATGTGTACAACATGGATGAAACCCAGAGGTAGAATATTGAGATTAAAAAAAAGAAAAGTGTACATGTATGTTTCTATGTATATGAAATTTAAAATACCAGACTAAATGGGTCAACGGGGTCAGAATAGTGACAACATTGCAATGAATGTATCAACCACTAGAGAGCTTAATGACTTAAGCTCCTCCTATTATCCTAGACGAGGTCAAATGCTGATTCGTTTAAGTCAACAGTTTATTCTAATTTCCAAAGTGGCACTAAAAATAGTTCCAAGAATATTACTAGAAAGAGATAAATGACATAAAAAGGGCAAAAGAGGAGATATGAATAATTATAGAGTAAGTTGGACATGTAGAAAGCATAAGTTGGACATGTAGAAAGCAAAAGAGAGGCCCTGGCCAGCTAGCTCCATTGATGAGAGCATCATCCCAATATGCCAAAGTTGCAGGTTTGATCTGGTCAGGGCACATACAATAGTCATATACAAGAGTCAACCAATAAATGCATAAGTAAGTGGACAACAAGTCAATGTTTCTCTCTCTCTAAAATCAATGAATAAAAAAAATAGAAAGCAAAAGACACAAACTCAAATAATAGTAATTACATTCAATTGAAAAACCACTCCATTTAAAAAGAAAGGATTTTTGTACTGAATAAAAAAAACATTCAGCTTACAAGAATTACAATTTAAATAGAAAGAAACAGGACATGTAAAGGATTTGAATAAAGTTATGTTGTACTAATTAAACAGAGAAGTGGTGTAGCTCTTTCACAGTAATTAAAGGAGCTAATTCACAGGAAGAGAAAACAATTCTAAATGTGTGCCCTTAGTAACATAGCCTCAAAAAATAGTAATAAAACATTTAATAGAAATAAAGGGAAAAAACTAAATCTAAAATTATAGAGACAGATTTTTTATCATACTTCTTTAAATAAATGTTTGAACAATAAGTTAGAAAACAAGCAAGAATATAGGAGCTTTGAAAAAATGCATGAATTTAGCATAATTGATGTATAGAATAGGTTCCCATCTCCACCCAATCCTGCCAAAGTACAAGTTATTGATTCTTTTCAAGTGCAAATGGCATATTTACACAACATGCTAAACCAAAATGAACTCAAATAATTCAAAGAACTATACAGATTATACAGATAATCATACAGATTACATTTCTAGTCACACTGAAATGAAGATAAGAAGTCAGGAATAAAGGATAATTAAAATATCTCTTATATTTGGAAATTAAGCAATATACTTCCATATAATCAATGTGTGAAAGAAATTAAAGGGCAAACATACCAAATACAATCTTGAAGAAGAACAGAATGGAAGGACTTATTCTAATGCATATCAAGAATTATTACCATGCCACAGTATTTAAACAGTGTGTTCTTGTTGCGCGTAAACTCATAATGCAATAAGGTCAATGCGGAGTATCTAGGTAGACCTCCACAAACAGGGACACTGGATTTATGTCAAAAGGGGGCATTGCAGAGAAATGGGGAAATAACATTTTAAAAAGTTGTATAATATCAGAGAAATGGGGAAATAACATTTTAAAAAGTTGTATAATATCAATAGGATATCTACATGGGAGAAAAAAAACTTGGCCTCTTTTTTTCCCCACACTCAAAAATGAAGTTCCGGTGAATTACTTGAACATGAAAGATAAAACAATAGTCTTTAGAACACAGGAGAAGAGAATGAATTAATGAATTTGGTGCAAGGAAGGATTTCTTAAACATGACAAAAAGATTGTAAAGGAAAAAATTGATAAATTAAAATGAAGGGTAAGGGGCAGGAAAGCAGGGAATTTTTTTCTTAAAGACATAAAATATACAGAAGGCTACAAAAGAAAGGATAAAAGTGGTTGCCTTTTAGGTGTATTGCTATAGTTTTGTGGGAAGGAAAAAGACTCATCTTAACTTTTATCACCTATATTCTTAATACACATAAATATTTTACCTGCCCAGTTTCACTATTTTGAAATTTAAAAATTAATTTCAAATGTACTCTAGCTCCACAAATCCTACATGGTTTCTGAGATTATTGAATAAAATTTTATATGAGAAAGTATGTATTTATGCCTGCCTATTTTATCTCATGAATTCTTGACTCATGCTCACGGTAATATCAGTGAAAAACAGTCCCCAAATAAATATTAATAATTTCAATTACAACCCTGCAAAAAAGAGAATAAAATTAATTATATCAAAATATTAATGATGGTTATATTTTTATTATAGAATATTTATACTTTCAATGTTTTCAGTATTATACAAAGAAAATCTGTATAAGATATTTTATAAAAGAAAGTACTCAGTTTCTACAAAGATAAAGGAAGTAAAAGTCTTCATTTGATTTATTTTCAGAATTTATTCTGTCACAGGCAAGGAATCCTGTGTACAGGATATTTAGCATTCTCTATGTAGATTAGTTGTTCATGAGCAAACAAAATAAGAAAATATCAATTTTAAGTTATTTGCATATTTTGTCTAATAGATCATGTATATTCAAGATGATCTAGCAGTTTAGCAGGACTTAATTGTCTTTAAGTATTAAAGCGTTTTATTGGGTAGAATAAATAATTGTCTTTAAGTATTAAAGTGTTTTATTGGGTAGAATAAATAAATTCACATGTTCTGTATTTTCTGGCATATGTTTTTGTCATTGCTACTAATGCATTGGCATATTCAGTAATAGAATTTAGAAAAACCCAGTAAATTCAAAATATATGATAAAGTGAAAATAGTGCTATTTTCCTGAATATTTACTATTTTGCTATATGCTCTCAAAAATTTCTAGGACTAAGGCAGTGATTTCACTTACCTCTTTGGTATTAACACTGAAATTATATATATATGATATATATCAATATATCTCAAGTGTTATAGTGTATCATGTATAAAAATCATAAACGTGTGTGTGTGTATATATATCAAAAGTCTGAGGGACAGGCTTCCTGCCACTTGTGTTCAGAGCTGTTATTCATCTATTCAAGCTACAGAAGTGTCTTAGTTTTTTCTCTGTTGTGCAAGAGGCTTACTGGAACCACTGCACACTGTCGGAACTACAAGCAAACCTTTTATCAGCACACCCCTTTGAAACTGTCACTGAACTGCATGGACCTATGGACTGATAAGCATTAATAACACCCTGTTCCTTTTATCGTTTCTGCCTTTCAGCTTTATTGCTAGATTCTTTATCTAAACTTAGATTTTTCAGTCCAGACAAATGCAATTCTTTAGCCTTCAAAAGTGATGCTTAACCTAGCTTGTATAGATGTGTAGGGTTTTTTCTAACTACTTATTTTCTAAAATAATCAATACTTTCTTTTAAATGACCTTGAGCTTTGTTTGGATAGTTTCAGTATCATGGATCACAGTGTATGTGAAGTAAGTCACACCATAATAAATGGCTACTACATCTCCATAAATTGCTGAATGTGTTTCAAGGTGTGCATTCTAAGTCACTGTTACATGTGTCTCTTTTGTGCAATGTATGCACACATACATATAGACACATAGACACGCTCATTTGTAGGCTTAGTAATGTTAAGTGCAAAGTGCATTTTGATTTGCCTCAATTGTCTGTGAATAATGATTAAAGATTGAAACATGAGAAGTATCTTTTGAGGCTTTTTTGATTTTACATGAGAATTTCAAAATTGTTTCTTTTTTATTATCATCGTTATTTTTTATATTTTAGGTGTCTTAAAATATATTTTCATAACCACACTATGCAAACCATGTTATATAATTAAAAATAAGTGAGGTATGCCATTTTACTTTGCATATACATGAAATTGTAAAGGCATGGTTTGACAAAATGTGACATTTTGTTTTTTAGATTAAATTGTTAAGATGTGCAAAAATAGTAAAAAGACTTTATAAACACATTTACCCATTCCTGTAAGATATAAACATATTTACCCATTCCTGTAAGATATTTTTATGTCAACATGAAAGAATTATGTGTAATTGTGAACCAGATGGACTATGTTATGATTGTGTCGCAGTGACAACAGTAGTGCATAGTGAGGCTAGTGGATTAGTTATAAACCAGAGGAGCTCCAAAGGGATCTACCATTCCCAAATTCTTAATTCTTATTTACAGCTTTCATTGAAATCAGGCTAAGGAGTCAACATAAGACTTCAAACATTCTGTTCCTGATGTATATATTATATATATAGTCTCTCTGGAAAAAGTCCTACCATTGTTAGTACGAAAATGGTTTTCACAACATCGATGTAACCTGGCAGCCAAGGAGAGTGGACTGGAATGCGCATGCGTGAACAATGATGACTTCACTGTCCTAGTCAGTGGGCGTGGTAGATGCCTCTTGAGTGAGCATGTGCACTGTGTGGCCATCACATTTAAAATGAGTGAGTAGAGCAATGAATCTGCATCAAATTTTGCATTAAGCTTGAACATTCCTCCATGGAACCTATTTGGATGATTCACAAGGCCGCAGCTATGGGCAACTGGTGACTGACAGCTTCATCACAATAATGCACCCACGCATGCATCAGATCTCCTACACAGTTTTTGGCAAAACATCAATTCAGTGACTCAGACCCCTACAGCCCAGATTTGGTGCCCTGTGACTTCTGCCTTTTCCCCACACTAAAATCACCTTTAAAAGGGAAGAGATTTTAGACCATTAATAAGATTCGGGAAAATATGATGGGGCAGCTGATGTTGATTGGGAGAACTGTGTGAGGTCCCAAGGTGCCTACTTTGAAGGGGACTGAGGTGTCATTATCCTATCCATTTCTTGTATCTTGTATATTTTTCAATAAATGTCTCTATTTTTCATATTATGTGGCTGGATACCTTCTGGACAGACCTTGTATTTATATAATGGTACATTATTCAGCCATAGAAAAAAGAAATTCTGTCATTTGTGATACTATGAATGGAACCTGAGGGCATTATGTAAAGTGAAGTAAGTTAGACTCTCACTTATATATGGAATTTTGAAAATCTAAATTATAGGAAGAGATTGAAATGGAGGTTGCCAGGGGCTGGGGTTTGGGGAAATGGGAAAAACTTGTTCAAAGAGTATAAAATTCTATTTATGAAATAACTAAGTTTCTAATGTAAAATATGGTGAAAATAGTGAACAATACTGTACATAAATGTTGCTAAGAGAGTAGATTTGAAATGTTCCCACCACCAAAAAAAGTGGTAATTATGAGAGGCAACTGAAGGATTAATTAATCCTACTGTGGTATTGTGGTAATCATTTTGCAGTATATATGTACATCAAATCATCACATTGTACACCTTAAACTTACACAGTGTTATATACAAATTATGTATTAGCAAAGTTGGAAAAATAATTATAGATACGTTTTGTATACTTGTTACTATATACACATGTATTTCTTTGCTCTGTCAGCTGAGGGTCTGAAGCAACAACACCACGTGGCAACAAGCAAACCCATGTTCCAATTTAGGTTTTTAATGCCATTCTCTAACAAAAGGGAATGGGCTTTTTGGAGAAATGACTGACTATAGTGGTAAGCCAGGTAATATAGGAGATGAACTTAAAGCACCTTTTAGTGTCAGAAACAAAGGAAATGCTAAAAAATAAAACCAATTTAAATATGTCAAAGGGACATAGGAGCCAACTGATAGAGGTCTCAATGGTCAAAGATGAAAACTGAGCAACAAACTAAAGTAATATCTGATTACAAACCAATTTAGAAAATAAATATACCTGAGCCTGTACTGAAATTAAATGGATGCATAGACTAGATAGATAGACGCATAATGTAGACAAATATCCTGAGCAAGAGAATTCCAATTAATGTATGTAGCTATAGCTCCCTCAAGGGTTCTAATTCCCCATCCTTAACACAGGGCTGCACAAGTGACCTCCTTTCAGACAGAACAATATGGAAAGGGGGAGAAGAATGACTTTATACTGTAGAAACCTGACAAGCTCTGGCTTAACCACATGATCCTACTTAACATCCATAGTGATACATTGTGTTGGTAACATGTGTCCTTTATATAATTTGATGAGAACTTCATGTCACCCGTGTTTCCTTCCAAAACCCATAATCCCATTTTAAGCATGAAAAAAAAATCAGAAAATTCCCAGAAGAGGGAAATTCTACAAAATAGCTGATGAGTACCATATTAGGAAAAAAAAAAAAACCCTAAGTAAATATGCTTAAAGTATGGATTTAGTCAATTCTGGTTCAATAGTTGTGTCAAACATACCACACTTGGGTAAAATCTTAACAGCAGGGGAAACTGAGTGTGGAATATATGGGAACTTACTTTTGCTACTTTTCTGAAACTATTCTGAAACTATTCTTGAAAAGTTTATTTAAAAATAATTGGGTAATGAAGAAACAACTACTGTAATTAAGAGACTAAACAAATGTAATCAAATTGTTTATCAAAACTGTTCCTTATGAGTGGCATTTTTAAATTTTATTTTCATATTTTGTTTTTAGTTTTAAATTTGAAAATAACTTGAAAAGAATGGGTGAAAATAAATAAAAGAATGATGAACTACAGAAAGAAGACTTTTGTTTAAAAAGCTATATAAGCACATAACTCCACATGTTTTTGCAATTAAAGGCTGGGTTACACCAAAATGACCAAAGCCAGATTAATTTTAAGTCTGGGTCACTAAAGCTAATCTTGTATGGCCCCACAAATGACAGGAACTGGGAAATGTCCATCCTATTAGTTTTAGGATGACCTCAGGGTGTTCTTATTAATAGGAGGCAAACTTTCAGGTTTCTTTTGGATTTTCCTTAGCCAAAATAAAAATTGTGTGGCATGAACATTATTTCCTATTATTAAATCATATGTCTAATATCATTCAGTCAGTATAGGCATACATCATTCTTATAGACCAGGTGATAAAAATGACACATGATCATACTCTGGTAATTAAATTCTGTTTTAGACAAATTAATGATAGAAATATGCAAAGTGTACTATGTATATCCACATGAGAGTCAATAAAACCCTGGGAACAGTTGACTCCTGAATTATCTTTTAAGTTATAAGTCAGAGTTAACGACGGGTAGAGGGGAGTTAGGCATTCCAAGTAGAGATACAGTATATTTGAAGGTACGATGATGAGGAACGATGCTATGTGTGGGAAAGCTAAACACTACCGACTTGCCAGAATTTTTAGTGTAAAAGAGGCAACATATAGCAAACATGGTCAGTTGTCTTCCTGATGGTATCCCAGTATCAGCCGGGATAAAATTTTGTTCAGTTTCCTACTCTTCTCGCATATAAATCACGAATACATTCTCATCAGAACGACCCATACATAGTAATCCTCTTCCTCTTGCTATCACTCAGTTTGAGGGGAGCAACTGAGGGGAGCAACATTTTCCACTTCTTGCCAATGAGAAATAAATTTCCACTCACTACCGCAGAAGACTTCTTCATTTTTAAAAGTGTCATTCACAAAGAGAAGATCTCTACTGCTTTTGAACATTGATTTTATGAGAACTTTTAGAAAGGATATCAGGAAGTAAGTCAGGAAATTAAGGAATTACTAGAAAAATAAATGGCTAATTGAAGATCAGTATGGAAAAAAAGCAAAGGTTAACACAGTAAAGAAGATTTAAATGAAGGATTATGTTTTTGAAATAATAATAAGTTTTATTGATAGTAGAAAGTTATATTTGGTCAAAAGGAGGGGTTTTTTTTTTGTCACCAGAAACTAAAGTGTGAAGAGAGAGATGATGAAGATTCTGTTAATGCTTAGCAGTTTATAAAAAGGAGGGACTTCTGTTTCTAATCATGATGGAGGAACAGGGAGCAAATTGACATCCCCACTGGAAACAATGGCCTTCAAGAATCCAGAAGTCATGAAAGAAAAGAATCTCTGAGGAATGAAAAATAAACTAAGTGAGCCTAACAATTACCCTAGCTTCCTACTATGAGAATTTAGGCTTTAATGCAAAAACTGTAACCCAGACAGTGGGGCTGGACTCCCTGAGTTAAGCAAATGGAACTGAGAGTCTAGAGCGATCAAGTTAAATGATGTTTGCAGGATAAAGTGTCAGAAAGGACAGAACTCACGATATTTGCAGAGTGTTGCCCTAGAACAATTGACAGAGTGCTGGTCAGCAGGCACATGTGAGGAAATTACCCGTGGCTGGGAAAGAACCAACTAAAGGTTAAAGTAACAGTATCCAGTGCTCACAGAGGTTTTGCCTGTTTCCACCGGAGAGGAAGGCCTAATCATTCTCCAGGTATTTAGTAGAGAACTCTGAAATGCCTTAATGCTTTAGTGGTTGAAATAACTAGCCTTAGACTAAATATCACTCTGATCATGCCTAAAAAATTTTAGAAGTCAGGCTCAAAACAAACTGTTTCCAAGTAATTTAAATATGTCCTTGCATAAAACTCTAACAATTATAAACCTCAAAAAATAGAAAATTATGTAGTACCAAAAAATTCATAATATCTTCTACTCAAACAAATATTACCAAGCATGCAATAAAGAAAAATGTACCTAGAATGAAGAACAAAAAAAAAATCAAAACAAACCTGACTTATTAGTGACACAGATATAAAATACAGCATATAGGGGACAGTAATTTCAGCTCTAGTAATTTAGCGTTAGTAATTTATGTATTCAAAAAGCTAAAGAAAAGATTGAACATGTTAAGGAGAGACAAGGAAGAAATTGAAAAACAACCTGAAAATGTAAAGTAAAAATTATGTCTAACATAAAATAAAAACATTGGATATAATTAACTCATTGAAGAAGAAATGCTTCATAAACATGAATACTTAGTAGGAACCGCTAAAAATAAAATGCAAAGCCCAATAAGAGTGAGAAAAAAAAAAACCCAGGATATGAGCTGTGGTACAATTTCAAGCAGCCTATTACATGTGTTACTGGAGTCCTCAAAACAGGGAGGGATGGAAAAATATTTGAAGAAATATGACACAACCATTTCCCAATTTCATAAAAACTATAAACCCGGAGATTCAGGTTGCTCAAGGTGTATCAAGTCCTACAACCAAGCCTCGAGGAAACCTACACCAAGGAATAACAATTACATGGCTCCAAATCAGTTACAAATATAAAATCTTGAAGGCATTGTGGGGAAAAATATAAGAATGACAGCAAATTTGTCATTAGAATAAAGTGAAAGAAGATAGTTGATCAACATCTTGAAAGCATTGGGGAAAAAAAGAATTGTCAACCAGAAATTCTACAAATAGATGAAATGTCCTACAAAAGTGAAAGTAAAATACTTCTTTTTCAGACAAATAAAACCTCAGAGAATCATTATCAGAGGAAGTTCTTCAGGTGGAAGAAAAGACACCCCATATATAAATATGGATCAACATAAAAGAATGCAGAGTACTGAGTACGGCAAGTATGTGGGCAAATCTGACATGCTTTGTATAAGGATTTCTGACTTCAAATAAAAAATAACGGATACAATAGGGTGTTTGTAGCATGTAGAAATTAAATGTATGACAACAATAACAAAATTCGGGGAGTTACTGAAGTATACTCTAATATTTTTATATTATTTGTGAAGTGGTATGATATCACTTAAATACTTTTACTCCAAACCCAGTAATCACTAAAATAATAAAAAGTTGGAACTTGTAAGTCAAAAAAACTGATAAAGTATGTCTTTAAAAATATACTCAATCCTAATAAAGGGGGAAAAAAGAAGAAAAAGGAAGCAAAAAGCAAGATAGGGAAAACAGAAAATAAATATCAAAACGGTATGCTTAAGCCTAACGTTAATAATAATTACATTACATGCAAATGGTCTACACATCACCATTAAAGGAAGAAATTACTGGCTTGGATAAAAGCAACTATATGCTGCCTATAATAAATATACTGTAAACATAAACTAAAGGGCTAAAAGAAGAAGGGTAGTAGGATGTAAGATATTTGCCTTGTTAACACTAATCAAGCCCAAGCTGGGAATAGAAAAAAGTAGGTTTCATAGCAAAATATATTAACAGGGATAAATAATTTTATAATGATAAATTGGCTAATTAATCAAGAAGACAGCAATTTAAAATACTTGTGCACCTGATAAAAATACAAATTAGTATTCAGTTACTAATTAGTAACTTAAAATCTAGTCCTTTTAAATCAATAAAATTGATGGAATTCTAGGCTAATTGTTCAGGACAGATAAAGAGAAGTCACAAATAACCAATGTTAGGAATGAGAGAAGTGATGTCACACAGCAGAAAGGAAAATCAGAGAATATTATGAGCAACTTTATGCCAATATAGTTAAAAATTTAGCTGAAATGGACATACTCCATGAGATACATAGAATATCAAAGCCCATTAATGAAGAAATAAATAACCTGAAATGGACAAAATCTTTAAAAAAACACAAAGTATCAAAGTTCTCTCAAGAAGAAATAGCTTGAATATCTCTGTATTTATTAAAAATTGAATTTGTAGTTTAAAAGCTTTCAATAAATTAAACCCTAGGAACAAATAATCCAATTACAAAATGGGCAAAGGACCTGAATAGAAACTTCTCCAAAGAGGACATACAGATGGCCAACAGAGATATGAAAAGATGCTCAATGTAGCACTAATCAGCAGAGAAATGCAAATTAAAACCACAATGAGATATCACCTCACAATAGTCAGAATGGCTATCATCTATAAATCAACAAACAACAAGTGCTGGCGAGGATGTGGAGAAAGGGAAACCCTTGTGCACTGTCGGTGGGAGTGCAGACTGGTGCAAAAAGAGAGTGGAATTACCTCAAAAAATAAAAAATGCAGCTGCCTTATGACCCAGCAATTGGGACTTAACTTTTGGGAATTTATCCAAAGATATCTGAAACACTAATTTGAAAGAATATCTGCACCCCTATGTTCATTGCAGCATTATTTCCAATAGCCAAGATTTGGAAGCAGCCCAAGTGCCCATCAGATGAGTGGATAAAAACTTTGTGGTACAGAGAAGGAGAAGATAGCAGCCAAGTAGGTGGAAGCTGAGTCCACTTGCTCTTGCCCCCAACTTGGATACTTGGCTGATCTGCCGACAAATAAATCAAACATCCAACTGAATCTTAGCTGATATAAAGCTTGGAAGCCAAGGAGAGCTGATATAAAGTTTGGAAGCCAAGGAGAACTGAAGATCCTTCACAACAGGCGGTAAGGAGATTTTAATGGTTGAAGGGGAACTACTCCACCTGTGGTGCTGCAGCCACGGAGAGCCTGGTCAGAGATTGAAGCTTTGCAGCTCCCTCTCCTCCCAGGGCAGAGAACCCCCAGACCCGGGTGGGGAGTGACTTGGATACACACACACAGCTAGCTGCAGCAGCAAACACCAACCAGGACAGTGCCAGAGAGAGAGAGAGAGAGGGACTCTGTGTGCACCTGGGTCAGGCAGGACACAGCCAGCCAGGACTGTGAGAGACTTTTAACTTTTTGTAGCTGGGGGGTGTGCTTGTGGAAAACCAGACAATGACTCAGTACTGCAGTGAGTGTGCCCAGAAGGACTTTTTAAAAGGGGAGCTGAAGCATGCTGGGCAGGGACCCCATACACAGCTGCCCTGCCAGTAAAAGGAAAAGATTGAAGGCATGATTTGCTCCCACTGAATACAGCTGGGCAGAATATCAGAAAGGTCCACAGTGAGGACCTATCTTGGCCCCATCCTGGCATAGCTAGCAGGCCAGAGGCAGCTCAGAATGGAGAGTTTGGGACTGTGTCTGCTGCAAGGGCAATGAGCTGGGAACTGGATGGTCAAGAGTTGAGCACCTGAGATTATTTACAGCCATGCAGAGCTCCCTTCCCCAGCTGGCAGAGATCAAACCTCCAGGAAGGGAAGGACTCACCCAGCCCCCACCTCCTGCAATAGGCAGCACCCCACTGCCATCCAACTGGGAACCTCTGGAAAACCTGGGAAGCTCTTTTTGTTGTCCTTAAGCAGGACAGGCTCAAGAACCCCATATAGGATTCATGTCCACAAGAGAAAGACAAAAAGACAAGTGGCCCATTTTGAACTTCTCTCAGGGAGACAAAATACACTGGTTCCCAGGGCCCTATTCCACTGAGGCCAGCAAAGCAGGGAAATCAGAAATCGGTGCAACAAGAGGGAGTCAGGGCCCACCCAACCTGGGCTCACACACAGAGGTGCCATCAGCACCAAGAAAGAAAGAGCTGACACTGCTCAGATTAGTCCCTCTCTTAAAATGGACAGTTAATGAATCAGAAACTACATTCTTGGAAATAAGCTGAGACCAGTCAAGATGGGTAGTGCAGGGGCCGGGGGAACACACTCATAGTTTTTCCAGAAGACTGAACAGTGCCTCCCAGGGGAGGCTCAGAGGTCCCACACTCCCAATAGCAATAGAAGCCCCCCTCTAGAGGCAGGTGAAGATCATACAAGAGGTGCTATCAGAAGTTGGATGACCCACCCCAGGACCTTGAGCTGATAAAAAACTACAGGTGGATCCAGAAAGAGAAGGCAGAACACAAACACCCAAATCTGCTGAGACAAATTCCACCTCATTCCTTTTCAGAATTTGTGTTATTTTTTTCTTTGCATAGCCGCTTAAGACTTCTTCTTGTCAACTATATTCCAACTAAGTCACTATTCTTTGTCTTTTATTTCATTTTCTTTTGATTTTTATGATTTTTAAATTTTTATTTTTATTTCAAATATCACATTGTATCCTTTCCTTGTCTTACCCCATTTTGCCTTCTTCCTGCCCTTTATTATTTTTGTTGTAAATCTTATTTTCCCCCATGCTATGCCTCATTCCTATTCCTTATTCTTATTATTTCTCTTCCCTCTCTACTCTCAAAATCATTTTTCTTTCTTTTAGTTAGCTCTCATTCTTTTTCCCCTTCTTGTATATTCTTATTTTCTTTCCATATTTATCAATTGTGGCTTGTTTGTTGTGGATATTACATTTATTGCTGTTCTTCTCTGAATGTATTCCTATTTGTTCACTATTTTTTCTATTTCAAATCTCATAGGTTACTCTCCCCCTGTCTTACTCCATTTTCCTTCTTCCTGCCCATGCTTATTTGAATTTGGAATTTGAATTTTTCCCTTTCTTAGTCTCGATTCTATTCCTTACTCTTATTATTTTTTTCTCCCTCTGTCCTCTCAAAATCATTTTTCTTTACTGTAGAAATCTCATATTCTCTTTTCTCTTTCATGTAATATTATTATTCTCTTTCCACCTTTATTAATTTTTGCTCACCTGTCATTGTTATTGACCCTGCTGTGGTTTTTCTGCAAATTTGTTCCCTTTGATTCACTATTTTTAAATTTTATGTCAAACCTCATATTACACTCCATATTACACTCCACCCTTTTCTTACTCCATTTTGTCAAAACACTTCCCTATTTTACTTGTGCTTTAAATTTTATTCATTCCCTTTAATCACTTCATTTCTATTCCCTACTCTAATAATTTCTCCTCCTTGTTTCTTCTCAAAATCAGTTTTCTCTCCTTCAGTCATCTCATATTCCTTTTTTCCTATCTTATAATTTCCCAATCTCTTTCACCTTTATTAATATTTGCTCAACTGCTATTCATATTGCTGATGTGGTAGTGGGGTATTTTTGCTGGTGTGGGTTTGGTTTTATGGGTAGAATTGCTTTGTTAACCTGCACCTGTACAAGAGCAAGATGGGGCAGGGACTGTGACTCACAGTCAGCCATCTGAAAGAAAGGACCCAACAATGAAAGAGCTATCCATAACCAAAGCCCAAGCACACCAAGAGAGCCCACATAAGCCAAATAAAGGGCAACCCTAGAGCATCCAGATCAAGAGATCGAGGAGACTGCACCACTGAGTCCCACAGAACTCATACCACAGAAGTTCATTCTACAAAGACAGGCAGGCAAAGCAGAGCAATCTCAGATGCAGAAATAAAGAAAAAGAGTCACCTAAGATGGGGAGACAAAGAAATAATCACCAATTGAAAGGAAAGGAGGATTTCCAAAAAGGGAGCTAAATGAAATGAGGTAAGCAATCTATCAGACATAGAATTCAAAATAATGGCTATAGGATGTGCAAGGAACTCAGTGAAAAATACAAGGAACTTTTTGGGAACTATAAGGAATTTAATGAGTGGAACTATAAGGAACTTCATGAGTGGAACTACAGCAACATGAAAAACAACATAGAAACTATGAATAAGAACCAGGAGGAAATGAAGAATACAATGTCTGAAATGAAAAACATACTAGAAGGAATTAAAAGCAGATAGATGAAGCAGAGGAAAGCATCAGCAAGCTGGAAGACAAGGTAGAAAGAAGTACCCAATCAGAGGAACAAAACAAAAAAAGACTCAAGAAGAATGAGGATAGTTTAAGGGAGCTTTAGGATAACATTCACATCATAGGAATATCAGAAAGAGAAGAAAAGGAGCAAGGAATAGAACACCTGTTTTAAAAAATAATGACAGAAAATTTTCCTAACTCGGTGATGGAAAAAGGCATGCAAGTTCAGGAAGCACAGAAAGTCCCAATCAAGATGAATCCAAAGAGGCCTACAGCAAGACACATCACAATTAAAATGGCAATTTAAAGGCAAAGAGAGAATCTTAAATGCAGCAAGAGAGAAAGAGCTAATAATGTATAAGGGAGCTCCAGTAAGGGTATAAGGGAGCTCCAGTAAAGCTATCAGCTGCTTTCTCAAAAAGAATCACTACAAGCCAGAAGGGATTGGCATGAAATATTCCAGGTAATAAAAGGCAAGGATCTACAACCAAGACTACTCTATCTAGCAAGGCTGTCACTTAAAATGGAACATGAAATAAAGAGCTTCCCATACAAAAGAAGGCTAAAAGAGTACATCTCCACCAAGTCAGCCCTGCAAGAGATGTTAAAGGGACCACTATAAAAAGAAATGAGATGGAAAGAGAGAGAGACAGAGAGTGAGTGAAGCACAGGTATAGAAAAAATGGCAATGAATAAGTACCTCTCAATAATATCCTTAAGCATAAATGGATGAGGTGCTCTAATTAAAACACATAGGATAACTGAATGGATAAGAAAAATGACTCATCTACACACTCTCTACAAGAGACCCATATCAGAACAAAAGATCTACACAGGTTGAAGTGAAAGGATGGAAAAAAATATTGCAAGTGAAAGAACATGAAAAGAAAGCTGGGGTAGCAATACTTATATCAGACAAAATAGACTCAAAACAATGTCCATAAAAAGGGACAGAGAAGGTCACTGCATAGTAGTTAAGGGAGTAGTCCAACAGGGTGATATAACCTTTGGAGACATATGCACCCAATATCGGACCACCTAAATATATAAAGAAAATATTAGAGGACTTCAAGAAAGATATTAACAACAACATAATCAATCATCATAGGGAATTTTAACACCCTACTGTCAACAATAGATAGATTTTCCAAACAGAGAATCAACGAGGATATTGTGGCACTGAATGACACTTTAGATGAAATGGACTTAATTGATATAGACAGAACCTTTCACACCTTTCACCTTTTCTAAAGAAGAAAAATAACATTTTGTGCAAATGAAAATGGAACATTTACAAAGATAGACCACACAGTAGGACACAAAAGAAGCCTCAACATACTCAAGAAAATTGAAATCATATCAAGCCATGTGCTCAGATCACAATAGATTGAAACTAGAAACTAACCAAAAGGAAACAATCCTAAAACATTCAAATACATGGAGACTGACTAACATGCTATTAAATAATGAAAGGGTTAACAATGAGATCAAGGAAGAAGTCAAAAAGTATCTGGACACAAATGAGAATGAACACAAAACAACACAAAACCTATGGGACACAGCAAAGGCAGTACCGAGAGGGAAATTCAGAGCAATACAGGCCTACCTAAAGAAGATAGAAAAATCTCAAATAAACAACCTAACCATACATCTACAAGAACTAGAGGAACAACGACAAATAATATCCAGAGTGAGTAGAAGGAAGGAAATAATCAAGATCAGAGCAGAATTAAATGATATAAAAACTAAAAAAAAAAAATCATTCAAAGGATCAGTAAATCCAGGGGCAGGATTTTTTAAAGAGATAAACAAAACTGACAAATCTTTAGCCAGATGCATCACGAAAAAAAGAAAGTGGGCCCAAATAAATAAAATAAAAAATGAAAAAGAAGTTACAAACAACACCACAGAAATACAAAGCATTGTTAGCAATTACTATAAACAACTATATGCCAAGAAATTGGACAACCTGGGTGAAATGGAAAATCATCTAGAAACATACAAGCTTCTAAAACTGAATCAAGAGAAACAGAAACCTGAATAGACTGATAACAATGAGTGAAATTGAAGCAGTAATAAACCACCCCCCCCCCAGCACACAAAAGCCTTGGATAGGATAGTTTCACAGGTGAATTTTACCAAACATTTAAGGAAAAACAAATTCCTATCCTTCTCAAACTATTCCAAAAAATTCAAGAAGAGGGAAGACTCCAAACTCCTTTTATAAGGCCAGTATTGTTCTAATTCCAAAATCAGGTAAAGACAGTACAAAGAAAGAAAATTGTAGACCAATAGAACAATAGAAACCTGTAGACCTAACCTAGAGGTAGTCCAATATCTCTGATGTACATAAGTGTTAAAATCCTCAACAAAATATTGGCAATCTGGATTCAGTAATACATGAAAAAGATCACACATTACGATCAAATGGGATTCATCCCAGGGATGCAAGGATGATACAATATTCACAAATCAATAAACAGAATATATCACATAAACAAAATGAAGGACCAAAACCACATGATCATATCAGTAGACGCTGAAAAAGCATTTGATGAAATCTAAAAAAACACTCAGCAAAGTGGGAATAGAGGGAGCATATCTCAACATAATAAATGCCATATATGAGAAACCTACAACCAACATTATACTCAATGGGCAAAAACTAAAAACTTTCCCCTTAAGGTCAGGAACAAGATAAGAGTGTCTGCTCTCACCACTCTCATTCAACATAGTACTGGAAGTTCTAGCCACATCCATCACACAAGAAAAAGAAGTAAAAGTCATCCAAGTTGGAGAAGAGGAAGTAAAAATGTCATTATTTGCAGGTGACATGATAGTGCACATAGAAAACCCACCAAAAACTACTTGAGCTAACAATGTATTTGGCAAAATATTTGGATACAAAGTCAGTATTTAGAATCAATGGCATTTTTGTACACCAACAATGAACTATCAGAAAGGAAAACTAGGAAAAATATCCCACTCACTATAGCAACAAGAAAAATAAAATACCTAGGAATAGACTTAACTGAGGAAGTAAAAGGCCTATACTTGGAAAGCTATAGAACACTGAAGAATCAAATTAAGGAAGATACAAATAAATGCAAGCATATTCTGTGTTCATGGATTGGAAGAATTAACATATTTAAAATGTCCATACTACCCAAAGCAATTTATATAGACTCAGTGGATTTCCTATTAAAGTACCAATGGCATATTTCATAGATCTAGAACAAATATTTCAAAAATTTGTAAGGAACCAAAAGAGATCCCAAATAGCCTCAGCAAATTTCAAAAAGAAGAACAAATAGGAGGGATTACTATACCTGATATCAAACTATACTTCAAGGCTACTGTAATCAAAACAGTCTGGTACTGGCATAAAAACAGACACAATGATCAATAGAACAGAATAGAGAGCCCGGAAATAAACCCAAGTCTCTACAGTCAATTAATATTTGACAAAGGAGATAAAAGCATACAATTGAATAAGAATAGATTCTTCAATAAATGCTGTTGGGAGAACTGAACTGGTACATGCAAATAAATGAAACTAGACCACCAACTTAAACCATATACCAGAATAAACTAAAAATGAATAAAAGACTTAAATATAAGTCATGTTAGCATAAAAGTCCTAGAGGAAAACATAGGCAGGAAATTGAGATATACAAAGTCACTTATTGACTATCATTATACTTGTTTGCATTATAAATATATTTTTATAGTTATATTTCTTATTAGTTGGAAATGCTAAAGAAAAATTTACTGTATGTAAGAGTATACAGCAATGTGTCTTTAAAGAGCCAGGGCATATTCAATTCAGTTATATAATATCTCTCTTGAAAACTTATTATGTGAATTATATTTTAGTTTAAGTATTATTTCCAATTGGAAAATTTATTATTTCAAATTATAGTAATTAAATATATGAAAACTAATCACAGATACTGGATTTTACATAGTTCACTTTGGGCAACATATACAGGTGCCAATTCTTAGAATTTGGAACCAAATTATAGGAGTTACTATATTTCATCAGATAGTATAGTACAAAGAATAATCACTTTTAAATTCAGACATTCGTAGAATTTCACATGTAAATGAAAATAGATTAGTGATTTAACTGTACTGGTTACCAAAAATGACTCATTTGCACAATTTTATAAGAAAAAGTTTAAATAAAATTGCTTAGTGTGGTTCAATAATCCATAAAGTATGACTAGTGGACCATGATTCAAGTAGATTTTATATTAAACAGTAAATAAATAGCAAAGTGGTACCAGAGCTATTTCTATTGCTTTTTCCCTCCCCAACTCAGGAAAAATTAATTTGAACATCTATCCTGCACACAAAAATACCTTTATCAGAACCAGAAGATCCAAGTGAGATATTACAACACTTGCATAAAGCACAAAAATAATAAAAGGATATGTCAAGGAGACTAATAACAATAGATCCACATTTCCCCTATCATTCTTTCCTCAAGTCTAGGCAGCCCAACAGAGAGTTAGATACCCTTTCCATGGGGGAAGAGTGAGTGTCCGACTTCACAGCAGACCCTTGAGCCAGCCTGCACAGCACCAGGTCGACCTCCATGGCCCTGTGGGACTCTCAGGCACATGCCATGGCCCTAGGAGACTTCCTTGGCAGCAATCCAGCCAGAAAGTAATAAAGTGACATGATTAAATCTTTACCTATTGGTACTTTAAATGTAAGTGGACTAAATTCTTCAATCAAAAGACTTAGAGTGGCTGAATGGATTAAAACAACAACAACAACAACAACAACAAAATTGCCACAAATGACTTCACTATATGTTGCCTGCAAGTGACCTACCTCAGCTTTAAGGACACACAGAGACTTGAAATGAAATTGGCAGAAAGATATTCCATGCAAATGGAAACCAAAAGAGCATAGGGCAGCTATATTTCAATTCATCAATAGGATGTAAAAGTCATAAATAAATATGCACCCAATATTGGAGCACATTAATCTATTAAGAAATACTAACACATCAGAAGGGAGAAATATAACAATAAAATAATAGTAAGCTCCTTGACTACCTCCATTTCAGCAGTGGCTTTATTGGATACATCATGCAGACCGAAAATCAATAAAACCAGTGAGGAATCACTGGATGTGAACTATGCACCAAATGGAACTAACAGACGTGTGAAGAACATTTCCCTCTACAGCAGTAGCGTATGCATTCTTCTCTATCGTGCACAGATCACTCTCCAGCATATATCATAAGTCACAACAAGTCTTAGCAAATAGAGGAAGATTGAAATTATACTTAGTATCTTTTCTTACACAATGGTATGAAACTAGCAATCAAAAACCAAAGATAATTCACAATTGTGCGGAAATTAAACAACATGCCCCTGAACTACCAATGGGTCAGAGAAATAAAAAGAGAAATTATAAAATATCTCAAAACAAATGAAGATGAAGATATATCAAAACATATGTGATGCAGCAAAAGCAGTTCTAAGAGTAAAGTTAACACCTACATTTAGAAAAATTAAAGGTCTCAAATAACCTAACTCTATACCTCGAAGAACTAGAAAAAGAATCATCTAAGTCTGAAGTTAATAGAAGGAAGATGATAACAATGATCAGACATGAATGAAATAAATGAGACTAAAAAGACAATATTTAAGGTCAACAATACTAAAAGCTATTTTTAAGGTAAAAAAGTTGGCAAACACTTAGCTAGATTAAGAAAAAAAGAGAAGACTCAAATAAATCAGGAATAAAAGATGAGACATTACGTTACAACTAGTAACAGAAAAACACAAGGACCATACACTCTTATGAACAATTATAGGATGACAAACTGGATGAATAGAAATGGATGAATTCCTAGGCACATATAACCTACCAAGACTGAATCATGTGGAAATAGAAAATCTGAACAGACCAATAGTGAGTCAGGGGATTAGAACAGTAATCAAAAATTTCCCTGTGTAGAAAGTTCTAGCACCAGATGGTTTCACTGGTGAATCCCTCCAAACATTTAAAGATGAATTAATGTCAATCCTTCTCAATCTCTTCCTAAAAACAAAAGAGCAGGGAAGACTCCCAAGCTCCTTACACGATGGCAGCATTACCCTGACCCCAAACCACTAGGGCACTACAAGAAAACAAAACTATAAGCCAATATTTCTACGGGTGAAATAGATTAAAAAGCTCAACAAAATACTAGCAACAGGAATTCTACAGTACATTAAAAGGACCGTCGGACATAATCAAGGTGATTTTTTTTTCCACTGGGATGTAAGGGTTCAACATATGCAAATTATCAAATGTAATATCCCTCATAACAAAATGAAGGATAAGTATCATATGATCATGTCAACAAATACCGTAAGAACATTTGACAAAATTTCAACATACTTTCATGATAAAAACACTAAACAAATTGGACATAGAAAGAATGTATATCAGCATAACAAAGGATATATATTAAAAATTCACAGCAAACACTCAATGTCGTAAGACTGAAAATTTGCCCTCTGACAATCAGGAACAGGATCAGGAGGCACACTTTCTACTGCTATTCAACATACTACCAAACTCTTACCTGAGCAGTTAAGCAAGCGAAAGAATAAAAGGCGTCCAAATTGGAAAGAAAGAAGTAAAGTGGTCTCTGTTTGTAGATGATATTTTATACGTGTGTGTATACACATATATACACACACATATAAAAACATATATATATATATATATATATATATATATAAGCTCTACAGACTACATTAAAAATATATTAGTGGTAATCAATAAATTAAGTTGCAGAATACAAAAGTCAACATAAAGAACAGTTTTGTTTCTATGTACCAATAACAAAATATCTGAAAAAAAAGTTTCTCTTAAAAAATACTTAGCAATAACTTGAAGCAAAGAGTGAAAGATCTATACAACATACTGCCTTTTGCATCAGCATGAATGGACCCTAAAGACAGTAGGCTAAGTCAGAGAAAGTCAAATACCACATGGCGTCACTCATATGGGGAAGATAAAAAAGGGAAACTCATAGAAACAGAGAAAAACAGTGGTTACCAGGGGATGGCAGGGTGAGTGATAGAACAGATGTTGTTTAAAGTACAAAGTTACAGTGAGTGGTAAATAAGCCCTAGAGACCTAATGTACAGTATAGTCAATATAGACAAACATATGTTATAAGGTATCAACCTTACTAAGAGACTAGAACTTGATGATTCCAGTAACTGAAAACATGATGGGGGTGTTCTAATTACTGCTACAATGACAACCACAGTGCAACATACAAATATGTCAAATTAACATGGTTTATACCTGAGGTGTAAGATGTCAACTATTTTTCAATAAAAAAGAAAATGAGACACTCACTAATGAAAAACTGAAGACACAAATAAATGAAAATATCCTGTGTTTTTGGGTCAGAAGAATTAATATTGTTCAAATGTCCATATTACCACAAACCATCTATGGATTCAATGCAGTCCCTATCAAAAACTCCGAAGGCAGTTTTAACAGTAAGAGAAAAAGCAATCATAAAATATATATGGAACAACAACAAAAAACTTTTCATAGCTAAAGCAATTTTGAGAAAAAGGAAACTGGAACCATCATACTTTCTGATTTTAAACTTATACAATAAAGCTATAGTAATCAAAACAGTATGGTGCTGGCATACATATATTGTAGATCCATAGAGCAATGGAACAGAACCCAGAGCCCAGATGTAAGCCCTTGCATGGAGGGTCAACTAACATTTGACAAGGAAACCAGAAAGACTCAATGAGGGAAAGACAGTTTCTTCAATATGTGATGTTGGAAAAACTGGATAATAATATGCAGAAAACTGAAACTGGACTCCTATCTTAAACCACTCCCCAAAATTAACTTGAAATGAATTACATTTCTAAATCTAAAACCCCACACTATAAAAATACTAGAACAATAAAACTCAGGGATAAAGCTTCCTGACATTGGTTTTGATGATTTCTTTTTAAGATATGACACTAAAAGCACAAGTAACAAAAGCAAAAATAAACAATTAGTACTATATAGAACCAAAAAGCTTCTGCAAATCAAAAGAAACTATCAGTAAAATAAAAAGGCAACCTATGGAATGGGAGAGAACATTTTAAAAAAACTTATTGAATAAGGAGTTAATATCTGAAATACATTAAGAACTTACACAACTCAATAGCAAAAACCCAAACATTCAATTAATAAACAGGCAGAGGAACTGAATAGACATTTTTTTCAAAGAAGGTATACAGATGGACAATAGACACATTGAAAGGTGCTTGATATCACTAATCACAGAGAAATGCTAAGCAAAACAACAATGAAATACTACTTCACACTTGTTAGAATGACTGTCACCAAAGACACAGACAAATGTTGGTGAGGCTGTCAAGAAAAGGGAGCCCTTGTACACTATTTTGAGAATGTGAATTGGTATAGCTACCATGGAAAACACTATGGAGTTTTTTCAAAATATTAAAAACAATACTACCCTGAGATCCAGCAAACACACTTCTGGGCAATAAAAAGCAGGATCTTGAAGCCATCTCTACACCTCTCTCATTGCAGCACTATGCACAAACCCCAAGACATGCAGTCTAACTACAGGTGTGTCAATAGATAAATGGATAAAGAAACATGATACACCCACACAATGAAGTATTATTCAGCCATGAAAGAAGTAATTCCTACCTTTTGCAACAATGTGGATGAACCTTTAGAGCGTTACACTGAGTAGAAATAGGGGGGATAGAGAAAGACAAATACTTTATGTTCAAATTTACATGTAAAAACTATCTCCTAGACAGAGTGAGTTGAATGGTGATTGCCTGGGGCTGGGGCTGGGGAAATGGAAAGAATTTGGTCAAAGTGTACCCACTTGTAGCTATAAGATCAATAGTTTTGGGGACCTAATGTATAGCATGGTGAATATAATTAACAATACTGTGTTTCATACTTGAAAGAGAATAAATCTTAAATGTTATCACTCCCACTTGCCCTGCCCCAAATAGTGAAGGAATGGGGTGTTAATTAATGTTATTGTGGTAATCATTCTGCAATATATATTTGCATCAAATCATCACATTTATGTACGTTAAATTTACATATGCTATATGTTAATATCAGAACAAAGTTGGAGAAAAATGACCCAAGAAAGATTTAAGAAATAATGAATATGATTACATCTAAAAGAAGTTATGAGAATCATGGGCAGGATAAACATGAACTATTACACAGTGGAAAATAGTCACTGGACAATTAAGGCTTACGTCCTACTGACTTCACGGTGTGTCACCTCGTTCACATGGGAGAATCTTCCTCCTGGTTTGGTTGACCTCAGCTGTGCCTTAAATCTTAGTAATCACTGGGAATGATGAATGAATCCAACTTTCAAAAGAAATGACTAGTTATTTGATTTGAACATACTGCTGACTTGGACAACGCTGGGGTTCTTTATTAAGGAAAACTAAGGTAATTAGTCACAGTCCCAGAAATCATTCCTCTTGTTAATTCTTAAAATATTGTGAAAACTTTAATTTCTATCAAAAGTGACTTTAGAATTTTATGGTGTGAAATGAGTAATCTTACTTTCCTCAGAAAAACATTTTCTACATTTGTTCATTTATGTCAAAGAACTATAAAAATTAGTAACTTTCAAGTGATTAAACAAATATAATTTCTTAAATATGTAAGTTTTAATTGACTGCATGAGTCTTTTCTTTTCTGTGCCAAATACTTTTATAAGAAAAAAACTCAGATAGCAAAGTAATACTATGCTTAATGTACCTTAATCTCTATTCTCTTTGATGATGCTTAGTTGAGCACAATAACAGTATAATTATATTCCTAAGCTCAAATACAGTGCACTCATTATTTTTCTGAAAATTACCCTGGGATTACTCATTTAATAAGCCCATAATTGCTTGGTTAGTGTAATACTAGATGTGCTAAATAATTTAATTTGAATAAATTTGTGGATGATATCACTTAGAGAAATTATTGATTATATATACAAGTCACTCAAAAATGCTCCTGGTGAATTTAGGCAACAAATGTTTCCTAAAGGTTTAGTATTTATTAGAATTATATTTTTAAAATAACAAATATTTAAGTGACTAGATCCCTGGAAGAGAAGATAATTGTGATTTATTTCTAGGTCTTTGACTCCATGTTATTTCACAACTAATCATGTCGAGAAAATTGCATCCAGTTATCATTTCATTGTATAAGGATGGTACAGATACAATGGCAAAGAGATATGTAATGATAGTTGCATTTAAAATAATTTCCATAACAGTTTGTTATAGTCTATCTTTGCAATTTTTTCTTATTCATAAACTGATATAAACAATCTCTGTATTATAAATATCAAAATAAATCAACTTTTTATGTTCATACAACATTCTTTTGAACACTGGTTACAACAATTTGAACATTTTGTATCAACTACCAAAGATTTGATAATCTTTCTGATTTCTATGGAGATACTTCTTTTAGTATTGGTGCACATCTTTGTTTTCACATTATATGTTTTTTCTCCTAAAATTTTTAAGTGCTCTAGTAATTTATTATTCAATGAGTATATATTAAGTAGTTAAAAGTGAGAATGTCTCCAATCATATTATTTTTCTATCATATTACTGATAGCTTTAAATATTGTGTTTACTTTTATGACTAGAAAAGTAATAATGCCCATTATAGAGAATTTAGCAAATAATGAAAAGTATGGAGAGTAAAATTCATATTTTTAATACTTCTCTGTGTTATCACACTTAACATAATAATGTTTTCATATAATTACAATTTTGCTGAACACTCATTATTTTCCTAATTTTTCCTGAAACATCACAAGTGCTTTAAAAGTTTCAAGATATCCTATTAGTAATTTTTATTCACACTTTTATTCATTAAATACTTTTAGTTCCTATAATATATCGAGAAATATATTCATGGTAATTTAGAGTATTGAAGAGAATATGCCAGACTTGCATGTACACGCAGCTTATATTCCAGTAGCAGGAGTCAGGTAATAAATAAATATATCAGTCTGATAATTTCAGAGTGTTAATAGTAATAAAGATAATGAACAATATGAGAGTAACTGGGGTGCAGTGACTCTGAGGTAGTAATGTTTGGCAAGTCCAGGGATTTAGCTGGCATTTAGTTATAAGAGTTGAGGCAATGCATTTAGCTGGGGCATTAGTCTGAGTCTGCAAACTTTTGCTTCTGATTTTAAAATTTTGACTCTCCAGTGGAAATAGGGCTCATGAGCTAAGGTGATCTTTGCACTTGAATATATAGTATAGAATATTATATATCTTCAGATATATAACTTAGTCATTAATACTCGACATGTTGCCAATTTTACATTAAATAATATTGAACTTCTTTAGACACAAAGCATTATCTGACTTTCTGCATTTTTAAGGTAGAGTTCTGTGATAAGAATTACTAGGTCAAAGTTTATAAATATTTGAGTATCCTCTTATTTTCAGATTGTTCTTTGTATTCACTTACACTTTCAATAGCAATGTGAAAAAAGTTCAACTCACTGGCCTGGAACTATTTCATTATTTTTAGCATGCTACCTAGTTAACTAGGGAGAATACAATTGAACCAGAATTTATTATTTCACAGTTATTAAATCTACAACAATCCAGAAGCATCATTAACAATAAAGATATAAACATGTATATTTCCAAGTGAAGCAAAATATATGCTTATTAAATATTTGTTGAATGAGTAGAAAACTATTTTAAAAATAGTTTATTTATTTATTTTTAGAGAGAGGGGAAGGGAAGGAGAAAGAGAAGGAGAGAAACATCAGTGTGTAGTTGCCTGTTACGTGCCCCCTACTAGGGGCCTGACCTGGCCTGCAACCCAGGCATGTGCCCTGACTGGGAATTGAACCAATGATCCTTTGGTTCTCATGCTGGCACTCAATCCACTGAGGCACTCCAGCCAGGGCAGAAAACATTATTTTTAAAAAGGAAAGTAGTAGAAGAGCAAATTTAGGGATTAAACACCATTTATTTTGCTCTAATCCTTGAATCAATATACCAGTAAGTGATTCAGAAATCCTGAAAGACACAACTCCCACCTATTTTAATTGCTCAGGCATGTGAATATTCATTTCTACCCTGATATCAAAAAATAAGAGAAAACTGAATTCCCCTTTATCTATACCACAATTAATAATATACAGATTGCTTTAAAATAATGTTGGAGTTTATAGTCTCATAGGATACTGAACATTAATCCATTAATTTGAAAGGATCACATTCTCTAATTTTGAGATATCTTTTTTTTTTTATTGTTATTCAATTACAGTTGTATGCCTTTTCTCCCTATCCCTCCACCCCACCCCAGGTGAACCCACCTCCCTCCCCCCTCTCCACCCTCCCCCTTGGTTTTGTCCATGTGTCCTTTATAGTAGTTCCTGTAATCCCCTCTACCCACTTGAGATATCTTTTTGACCTTGACTAACTTAAAAATTATCAAGAAGTTTTGCACTGAGCAGATGTATGCCTGAGCAAAGAAAAATGCATAGAAAAAGCTCTTGGTTTCTTTGTATAAAAATGAGTCAGAAAACTATTCAGAATTATCATACATGAGTACATATATGTGGTTGTCATGGGGAAGGTCATCTTCCAATTGTATTAGGTGAAGGAGGAAAGTTCCTAACAGCAAATATTCTTTCAAAATTAAAACATCAACATTAAAATACATGGACACAAATGTGACAATTATATCACTGAATTTGTTTTCAATGAATTAATAGAAATAATACATAACAGCTATCAAATTGGGAATTATTCATGACATTTTTTCTTTTATATATCACGAGCAGAGAAAAATAAAATAACTGCTTTCTTTTTCCAAAAGAATTGGAAAAAAGAATAAAATATTTAATTTCCTGATTATTGAATAGTATCTGGAAAATTCAAGAGAATATTTTTAAAAACTCTACCAAAAATAAAAATCAATACACATATTTTAATAATCTGTCTTAAAAATTAGAAAATACTTTGTATTGTCAAAAGTACTCAAAAAAGAAGATCTCATTATAAAAAAATGGTAAAAGACAATAATTAGAATTAAATGTGCAGAAACTATAGAAGGACAAATTTTAAATATTTCAGAAAAACACAGAAGTGGTTTTGAAATGATGGATAGAAAATTAATATTCTTGATTATAATAAACATCATAAAAACATAAATATCCATCAGCTAAAACACAAATTTAACTTTCAATAAAATTACCAATAGACTTTCAATGGATGTAACAAGTTTATTATGAAAATAATATAGAAAAAAATAACAAACATGAGTAGACAAGCCAACCCTAGAAAAAAATATCAGCCAGGCAGAAAACAATCAGCTCTATTTGATGTTAAAATAAAGTAAAAAACACCTCTGATAAATATAATGTGCTGCTTGATTGCAACTAGTGAAATTGAAGCAGTAATAAAAACTCCCAAACAAATGTCCTGGACTGAATAGTTTCACAGGTAAATTTTACTAAACCTTCTGAGAACTAACACCTATTGAAATTATTTCAAAAAATTTGAACAGGAGGGAAGACTTCCAAGCTCATTTTATGATGCCAGCATTGCCTTTATTCCAAAACCAGATAAAAACACTACAAAAAAAAAAAAGAGAAAATTTTAGGAGAATATCCCTGATGAACATAGATGCTAAAATTCTCAACAAAATATTAGCAAGTCGAATACAGAAATACATTAAAAAGATCATACACCATGATCAAGTGATTTATTCTGGGATACTAGGTAGGTACAATATTCAAAAATCAATAAATGTGATATATCACATAAACAAACTGAAGGATAAAGACCACATGACCACATCAATGGTTGCAGAAAAAGCATTTGATAAAATCCAGCACTCATTTATTACAAAAACTCTGATCAAAGTAGGAATAGAGGGAACATACCTCAAATTAATAAAAGCCACATTTAAAAAAAACACACAGACAACATTGCACTCAGTGGGCAAAATACTACAAATGTTTCTCGTAATGTTGTGAACAAGACAGGTTGTCCACTTTTACCACTCTTATTCAACATAGTACTGGAAGTCTTTCAAGAGCAATCAGGCAAGCAAAAAATTGAAGGCAGAAACTAGACCACAACCTCAAGGGAAAAACTCAAAAACATTCAAATGCATGGAGACTAAATAACATTAAATAATGAATGAGTCAACAATGAGATCAAGGAAGAAATCAAAAAGTATCTGGAAACAAATGAACACACAACAATCATCCAAAACCTATGGGACACAGCGAAGGCAGTACTGAGAGAGAAGTTCAGAGCAATACAGGCCTGCCTAAAGAAGATAGAACAATCTCAGATAAACAACCTGCCCTACATCTACAAGAACTACAGGAACAACAACAAACAACACCCAGAGTGAGTCGAAGGAAGGAAATAATCAAGATTGGGGCAGAATTAAATGACATAGAAACTAAAAGAACAATTCAAGTGATCAATAAATCCAGGAGCTGGTTCTTTGAAAAGATCAGCAAAATTGACAAACCTTTAACCAGATTCATCAAAAAAAAATGACAGTGGACCCAAATAAATAAAATCATAACTGAAAGAGTAGAAGTTACAACTGATAGCACAGAAATACAAAGGATGGTAAGAAATTACTATGAACAACCATATTCCAAGAAATTGGACAATCTGTGTGAAATGGACAAATATCTAGAAACATACAATCTGCCAAAACTGAATCAAGAAGAAGCACAAAGCCTGAATAGACTGATAACAACAAGTAAAATTGAAGCAGTAGTAAAAAAACCCCAGCACACAAAAGTTCTGAACCTGACAGCTTCACAGGTGAATTTTACCAAACATTTAAAGAAGAAATAACTCTTATCCTTCCCAAAATATTCCAAAAAATTCAAGAAGAGGGAGAACTCCCAAACTCTTTTCACGAGGCCAATATAGTCATAATTCCACAACCAGCTAAAGATAAAAGAAAGAAAGAGAACTACAGGCCAATATCTCTGATAAACATAGATGCTAAAATTCTCAATAAAATCTGTCAATCTGGATTCAGAAATACATTAAAAAGATCATACACCATGATCAAGTGGGATTCATCCCAGGGATGCAAGGATGGTACAATATTCACAAATCAATAAACATAACATACTGCATAAACAAAATGAAGGACAAAAACCACATAATCAAATCAATAGATGCTGAAAAAAGCATTTGAAGAAATTCAGCACCCATTTTTGATAAAAACACTCAGCAAAGTGGAGATAGAGGGAGCATATCTCAACATAATAAATGCCATATATGAGAAACCTACAGCCAACATTATACTCAATGGGCAAAAGCTGAAAGCTTTCCCCTTAACATCAGGAACAAGATAAGAGTGTCTGCTCTCACCACTCTCATTCAACATAGTACTGGAAGTTCTAGCCACATCCATCACACAAGAAAAAGAAGTAAAAGTCATCCATGCTGGAAAGGAGGAACTAAAACCGTCACATCCCACAGATGACATGATAGTGTACATAGAAAACTCTATAGTCTCTACCAAATAACTACTCAACCTAATAAGTGAATTTGGCAAAATAGTGGATTACAAAGTCAATATTTAGATATTGATGGCATTTTTGTGTAGTAAAATGAAATATCCAAAAGAGAAACTAGGAAAAATATCCCATTCACTATAGCAAAAAGAAAAATAAAGTACCTAGGAATAAATTCAACGAAGGAGGTAAAAGACCTGTACTTGGAGAACTATACAGCACTGAAGAAAGAAATTAAGGAAGATACAAGTAAATGGAAGCATATACCAAGTTCATGGAATAGAAGAATTAACATCATTAAAATGTCCACACTACCCAAAGAAATCTATAGATTCAATGTATTTCCTATTGAATACCAATGGCATATTTCAAATGCTACAAAAATTTATATGGAACCAAAAAAGACTCCAAATAGCATCAGCAACTTTAAGAGAGAAGAACAATGTAGAAAGGATCACAATATGTGGTACCAAATTCTATCACAAAGTCACTGTAATCAAAGCAATCTGGTACTAGCATAAGAACAAACACATAGATCAAAGAAACACAATAGAGAACCTAGAAATAAACCCAAGTCTCTATGGTCAATTAATATTTGACAAAGGAGGCATAAGCATATAATAGAATAAAAATATCCTCTTCAATAAATGATGTTGGGAGAACTGGAATGGTACATGCAAAAAAGTGAAACTAGACCACAACTTACACCATATACCAAAATAAATTCAAAATGGATGAAAGACTTAAATATATGTCTTGACACGAAAAGTCCTAGAGGAGAACATAGGCAGGAAAATTTCAGATATCCCAACAGCAATATTTTTGCTGATATATCTCCTAGGGCAAAGGAAATAAAGGAAAAAAATAAACAAATAGATTACATCAAACTGAAAAGTTTTGTCATGGCTAAAGAAAACATCAGCAAAATTAAAAGGGAACCAATAGTATGGGAGAACATATTTGCCAATGATAATTGGACAAGAGTTTGATCTCCAGAATATATAAAGAAGTCACATCACTCCATGCCAGGAAGACAAGTAATCCAATTAAAAAATGGGCAAAGGACCTGAACAGACACTTCTCCAAAGAGGACATACAGAGGGTCCACAAACATATGAAAGGATGCTCAACATCCCTAATCACCAGAGAGATGCAAATTAAAACCACAATGATATGCACCTTCACACCAGTCAGAACAGGCATCATTAATGAATCAACAAACAAGTGCTGGTGAGGTTGTGGAGAGAAGGGAACTAACTCTAGCACACTTTTGGTGGGAATGCAGACTGGTGCAGCCACTGTGGAAAACAATATGGACTTTCCTCAAAATACTAAAAATGGAACTGCCTATCTATCCCGTGATTCCACAGGAATCAATATGATCCTGCTGGGATCATATCCTCGGAATCCTGAAACACCAATTTATAAGGAACTATGCACTCCAATGTTTATAGCAGTATTATTTACAATAGCCAAGTGCTGGGAACACCCTAAGTTCCCATCAGTAAATGAGTGGATAAAAAACCTGTGGTACATTTACACAATGGAATACTACCCAGCAGAAAGAAAGAAAGAACTCCTACCCTTTGAAACAGAATGGATGGAACTGGAGAGTATTATGCTATGTGAAATAAGTCAGGTGGTGAAAGACAAATACCATATGATCTCACCTATAATTGGAATCTAATGAAAGAAATAAACTAAGGAACAAAATAGAACCACAGGCATTGAAACATGAAGCAGACTGAAAGTTACCGGAGGGAGTGGGGGAGGGGGGCAATGGTGGAAAGAAGGGGAAGGGACTAGACAAAGAATATGTGTGAATGACCCAGGGACATGGACAACACTGTGGGCATTGACTATGAGAGTGGGGGATGGGATGGGTGGAGGAGGGCCAAGGGGGAAAAATTGAGACAACTGTTATTGAATAGCAGTAAAAAATGATTTAAAAAATAAAGCAATTAAAAAACTGAAGACATACAAATCAGAAAGGAAGATGTAAAATTGTCTTATTTTGCAGATGATATGATTCTATATATAGAAAATTTTAATAAATCCACCAAAAACTGTTAGAAATAATGTACAGAGTCAATAAAATTGCAGGATAGAAAAATCAACATACAGAAATTATATTTTTAAATACTAACCACAAAGTATCTGAAAAAGAAATAAAACAATCCCATTCACAATCACATAAAAAGTTAAATCATTAAGAATAAATTTAACAGGAGGAGGTGATAGATCTGTACAATTAAAGGTCAGTACCATAAACCTTTGATTAAATGAATTAAAGAAGACAAACAAATGGAAAGATACCCCATGTTCATAAATCAGGAGGATTAATATTATAAAAAGTCTATATTACCCAAAGTCACCTATAAACTCAATGCAATCCCCAGGATAATTCCATTGCTATTTTTCACAGAAATAGAAAAAAAATCCTAAAATTCCTGTGAAACTACAAAAGCTCCCGAATAGTCAAAGCCATCCTGAGAAAGAAGAATAAATGTGGAGGCAGCTCACTTCCTGACTTCAATCTATAGTGCAACATTATAATAATCCAAACAGTAAGATACTGTCATAGAAACAGATCGATGGACCTGAACTGAGAGCCAAGAAATAAACCCTCCCATATCCAGTCTTCTAACATTTGACGGGTGATCAAGAACACTCCATGGGGAGAGGACAATCTCTTTTGTAAACGTTGTTGGAAAAATGTGTCTAATCACATGCAGAACAGTACATTTGAACTCCTATCTTACACTACTACAAAATTAACGCAAAATGGATTAAAGAATAAGACCTGAAACTGTAAAACTCCAAGAAGAAAACATAGGGAGGATGCTACTTGACATTAGCAACACTCTTTTTGGATATCACACCAAAAACACAACCAACAAAAGCAAAAATTAATAGAGCACATCTAACTTAAAAGATTCTGCATAGGAAAAAAAAAAAACAATCAACCAAATGAAAAGACAACCTACAGAAACTATCAGATATTCTGCCCAAATTTTCAGGTGCTTCTCCTGATTTATCAAATGGTCTATAACAGTGGTTCTTGACTAGGGTCTAGCCCTCACCCCTACCCTTCACACTGCCCAAGAGATAATTTTGGCTATCACAACTGTCACGGTGCAACTTGCATACAGTGGGTAGACTAAGGAGGCTGCTAAATTTCTCATAACACACAGGACCACTCCCTTTAAAAAAGAATTGTTTGACCCCAAATGTCTACAGTGCTGTGGTTAAAAGGCACTAAGCTTTGCAGAGGAAATACAGCACTGCATACAGCACTCACACTTTGGGGCATTCCCTCTCTGTAGGATCATGACCTGTCAAGTCTTTCCTGCTTCAATAGTCTGAAGACTATATATATTTTTTACTTTGCAATCTTGTCCAGATTTCCAAGCATTTTTTAGCAAAGTGTTGCTTTCAATCAAGTTAATGTGTCATGGCTGGAAGATAAAAATCACAAATTCAGTTTAGCGTCCTGTATTTGTCCATTATTTATTTGCAAAATAGGAGTAAAGAGTTGTGTTGCACAAGGAATGGGTGACATTTAATCCAGAGCTAAGCTTATTAGATATTAAGGAATAATTTATGAAAGAAAAAGTCTATGATTGTTGTGTTGATCAACATGACTTTGGATTGTAGGATAAGGAAAATCATTTATCACAATTAACAGAGTGGTCTTTGGTTTTAGCAGAAAAGTCTGGATTGAAACTAGAAATACCTTTGAAGGTAAAGATAAGGTTTTACATTCCCACACTATTGAGATGCAACTCCACAATATTTTTTACAGCACTTTTTTTTAATGAAAAGTGTCTGACTTATAAAGTGTGAATTATCCCCCAATAATGGTGGATACTAGTTTAAAGCCCATCAGGGACCTTTTAAGTGCTGAGACACAAGAAATCTAATTTATTTTTTGTTGGCACTCGAATTTAAATTTAGTTATTTTGCATTCTTTTCAAAAGAACACCATTAGTCTCTCAGGGACGGTACCATGATAATTTAGTTTCTCTGTGACTCACACAGACTCACGGCTCCCAGGAAGATGAAATGGTCAGGGCCAATGCCACAGCTCCCACAATTTCTTGCCCAGTTTTCAGGACTATGCATACCAGGACATGAAAGCCAAGGGATCAAAAAGATCCACAAGTGTTGGGTTCATATGAATCCAGTCTTAAAAATGCATTTAGGATCGTAGATGGTAAATGTCAGACATAGCTGCTGCATCTTGAAATTAGTACAGGTATGAACATATCTAATGTCAGTATCTTTAAGAAAATCTTCAGCAATCTATAGTGAGACAAATAAAATGAAATAAGCCAACATTATGTATGAAAAAGTTTATCCAGTAAAAATTGCAGTTTGAATCAAGTGAAGGATCCTGTTATAAATATTTGCCATCTACCTAATTTTGTTGGTAAATGAGAAAATTGTAATAGCCACTATTGGCCTTAGTATTAATATGAATAAAGTGATTGAGAGTATACAATAAAGCAGGGAGCAATTCTTCTGTTTAATGATGTGTCATATTCAGTAAAAGATGACAGATTTGAGAGCAAAGGGGATTGCAGGGAGAATAGAGTATAAGGGGACTAAATGGTAATGGAAAAAATACAATAAACATTTTGAAAAGAAATGAAAAAATGTGCTAACAGAAAAAAATAAAACTTGGTACATACTACAAAACAGTGCATTTGGGGGGGGGGGGCCGCAAAAAATAGCAAAGCTTGAATTGCTTTTTCTTTAAATCACTTTAGAATGTTAATTGGGAAGCTGACATTACCAGCATAGGTGGGATTGTTATTTAGACGTTTGTAATCAACATTGAGGGAAGTCTTTCAAAACGATCTGACCAAAATAGGAAATTTCTACCAACTCATGAGCCAAACTAGGAAACAATCTGGATCCAGATCAACTCTTAATCCTGTTATTTATCACAATGTTGGAGTCTGTAATAGCAGGCTTTGATTTGGTCCCTGATAGTGTCCTTCATTTATACTCTAATGTTCTGTGTAACTTTCATTTAGTTGACTAGTTATATAAAATTAGGATATTGACAGGATGGACTGCTATTCAACATTAAATATAATTTTTCTAGAAAATATTTAGTGATATGAAGTAATACTCAGGATATGTATTTAAGTGAAATATGTTGCTCACCAAAGAGAAAACATAGAATGGCAACAATGGCCAAGACCCATAGTGCCTGTATTATGTGCATTGCGATTCCTTAAATGCACATCTACACATTTTTCTACCATCACATCCTGGGATTATTTTTGAGGTAATATTGCGGGTGATCTTTAATCTCCTGTTTGGGACTTTTTTCTTTTCAAAAATTTTCTGCAAGATTAGAGTTATCTTTAGAATTAAGACTTTTGGCTGAAAATGGGTGAGAATATAATTAAGGTACATTTTATTAGAATTATGGTTTAAAATATATTTAGAAGGAAGGTTAAAACAAAGGCTAATATGAATTTCTTCTCTCTTTCACTTTTATTGATATAGGTCTCTCCTAGAGATGTAGATTACCAAGTAAAAGATATAACCTGTAAGCTAGACTATTCTTGTTAATGATAAATTGAGGGTTAAAAAAAAAAGAGCCCCTCATCTAGTGTAACACTCAGCATCAAAATCTCTGTCATTGAAAGTAGCCCCTCATTGTTTCTTTGTCAGCCCTTCCTTCCATGATTAGCTCTAGTTGAACTATTAATAATTTCCTTTTTCATGCCTTTGCAGTTAATTTTACCCCATACAGCAAAATGTTCTATATTAAGGAAATAAATCAACATAAGAGATCAGACATCAAGCTATTTTCTCTATATATCTGAAAATAATTTAGATATTATTACCATTTTATAAATTAAATAAAGTATTAGTGGGTGATGAAAAGTCTCAGTGAGAGCAAGAAATTTACTGAGGCAGGCATTGTGTTCGGCACCGTGATACAAAGCGGACTGCAGCGGTCTGTGCTCACGCATCTGAAGGTTTTGTTTATAGGAGCCCCAGCCTGGTACAAAGAGATGTGAGGTGGTTGTTTTCCCTCTAATTACTGAAGCATCCACTGCCCTTGTTTTGTTACAGGCCTGCCTCTCCTGTCCTCACTTTGAACAATACTGGCTGTGTATGCTTCTGCTTGAATACCAAACACCAAAGACAACCATAACTATTAGCAGAAGCTGGACTTTCAGGATTTTTATTCTTTGGACAGCTGCAACTGTGACAACAGTGTTTCTGGTGTGCATTGCTACCAATGATTGAGGGCTTTCTCAACATTCAGTTTTAAAGGTAAAGGATCCAAAAACTTCTTACTTCGGCATACGGGTTTTCAAGTGCCTGATTTCTTTAAGCTGCCAATGACGGTGGACCACCTGGTATGTAGAGATATAGCCCGCATGAATATACCTACATTCTTAATGCACTTAACTGCTCAACTTCTTAGAAAAGAAGCACAGTGGAGGTTTTGCTTAATCTTTTATTACTATTGCTTTTGTTGTAAGTATTTCAGTAGGGGTAGGCAGAATACCAGTAGGTATGTATTTTTCATTTGAATACCAGTGTGCTAAATTTAATACCTTTGTATTTAGTGAGAGAGACATTCTGGCCTAATTTGTTCAGCAAGTATATTTCCCACTTGATTTCCCTTTCTGAATGGGAAGATCCCATTGTTGAGGGAAATGGATGTTAATTAATCATATTCTACCAAGCTTTTTATTGTGTAGCTCAATTTTATTTGAAAAGAATAATTGGGGTTGAGGTAGGGGCAGAGTGAACATTGAAAACGAAGCTGGTTATTTATGACAATATTGAATAATTATGCAAACCATCCTAAGGTTTTAGTCTGTTTTCCGCTGGTTACATTTTATGGTTTATTAAAGCTGTCAGGACCACATTCAAATTAAATGCAGTGGGAGGTCATTCAGCAATTGAGAAGGATGTGCAGTCAGCCTGCTATGGAAGGGAAGAGTGCTGCTTATTTTAGCCCTTACTGAAGCTTGACAAAGTGTATATTCTTAATACCAATAGTCAATGAATACATATTTTCTTTGGTTTTAGTAATCCAAATATCATAATTGAGACTTATTTTAACTTTTAATTGGTAGACAAATAATCCAAGCTAAAAAAAGAAATTCATTTTCTCTACTAATTTCTAATTTATGAAAGTTAAAATAATTTAACATAAATGGTAAAATAATTTATGGTTCCCATAAAATTAATTCCACTGAAGTTCTCACATCATGCATAATTTTATTTTTTCTTGGAAACTAAAGGGGTCTTCATTGTTTTCCATGGCATTTTTATTCAAGGTTGTATCTTCACTGAAATCCTCACAATTCAAATATTTAAAGGGCTATCATATAGTAGGAATTGTCCTTAGAATATATGAAACCTACTACTTGAATCAGCATACTGCGATGTAGCAGTTTTTTCATATATGTTTCTTTGAGATTAGGGTAAGTGTGTGCCTTGGAGATCCCCAGAGACTCTGTCCCATCCAATTTATAGGCCAACCCAAGCTGCTTTACCATATGAATGGCTGGTCTTGTTTCATGCTTTACAACTTCCTAAATCCTATCAAATAAGCAACAGCTGGCCTCAGTGAGCCCCAGGCATGGCACTGATTCACAGTTTGGGTTGCCTGGGAATCTCCAAGCCAAGCACAAGTAGCAGCCATCTCAGATTGCTTTATAGCTCAAGAAAGGTGGCCCCAGGAAAAACACAGTTGGGAGCTGACTTTGGTCTGCATCACCTGGGAAACCCCAGGGCCAGCTCACCCAGTGGACACCTACAAACCATATTGGAGCACCACCACCCTGCCCCTGCACAGCTGATCCTCCAAAGAGGGTAGAGGTTGGTGGTAAGAGGTCACAGCTAATCCTTGCAGCTGACTGGCCTGGGTAAATCCCTTCTGTTGATTTGCCAACAACAACCAAGGCTCAACTACAGGAGGACCATGTACTCAGCCCACACAAAGTACACAGGGTGGGTGATAGGGGAGGCTGTGCCACTGGACCTTACAGAACAACAACTACCTTAGGCCGCACTCCCAAGACACAGAGTCAAATCAGCTCTACCCAATACAAGTACAGGAAGGTTCCCAAAAAGAGAAGACAAAGAAACATGGCCCAAATGAAAGAACAGATCAAAGCTCCAGAAAAAAGAGCTAAACAAAATGGAGATAAGCAATCTATTAGATGCAGATTTCAGATCACTGGTTATAAGGATACTCAAGGAACTTAGTAAGGAGCTCAGCAGCATAAAAAAGACCCAGTCAGAAATGAAGGATACACTAATTGGAATAAAGAACAATTTACAGGGAATCAAGACTAGGGTGGATGAAGATTAGATTCAAATTAATTACATGGAGCATAAGAAAGTGAAAAACAACCAATCAGAACAACAATAAGAAAAAAGAATCCCACAAAGTGAGGAAAGTGTAAGCAACCTCTGGAACAATTTCAAGAGGTCCTAGGAGCATCAGAAGGTGAAGAGAAAGAACAAGAAATTGGAAATCTATTTGAAAAAATAAGGGAAGAAAAGTTCTCTAATTTGGTGAAGGAAATATGCATGAAAGTCCAGGAAGCACAGAAAGCCCCATACAAGATGGATGCAAAGAGGCCCACTCCAAGGCTCATCATAATTCAAATGCCCAAGGGCGGGAGGTGGGGATGGCTAGGGTGGGGAGAGTAGTGGGAAGAAAATGGAGACAAGTGTATTTGAACAACAATAAAAAAAAAGAGGAAAACAATTCTAAAGCAGAGAGAGAGAGAGAGAGAGAGAGAATCTTAAAAACAGCAAGAGAAAAGAAGTTCCCATAAGGGGAGTTCCCATAAGACTCAGCTGGTTTCTCAAAAGAAACTTTGCTGATTAGACGGGATTGGCAAGAAATATTCAAAGTCATGAAAAGCAGGGACCTATAGCCAAGATTGCTCTACCCAGAAAAGATATCATTTAGAATCATTTATCATTTTACATAAAGAGCTTCCCCAAGAAGGAAAAACTAAGGGAATTCATCCTCACCAAATCATTATTATCTGAAATGTTAAAGGGACTTACTTGAAAAAAAGAAGATGATCAAAACTATGAACAATGAAATGGCAAAAAATACAAATCTATCAACAATTGAATCTAAAAAACAAACTAAGCAAACAAGAACAGAAACCAAATCATGACTACAAAGAGCATTGTGATGCTTGCCTGGGGGGGAGGGGTTTGTGGGGGAGTGACTGAATTGCTGAGGAGATTCAGAGGTACAAATAGGTAGTTACAGAATAGCCATGGGGATGTACAGTACAGTACAGTATCAGAAATGGAGTAGAACATACGCATGACCCATGGACATGGACAATGGTGGGGGGATTGCCTGAAGGAGTGGGGGATGCAGCGTGGAATGGGGGCAAAGGTGGAAAAATCAGGACAACTGTAATAGCATAATCAAAAAGATATAATATATTCAATTAGGTTCAACAATAAAGTAATAAATAATCCAATTTAAAATGGGCAAAAATTTTGAGTAGATGCTACAGACTGAAATTCATGTCTTCCTAAAATTCATAAAAGATAAATAAATAAGATAAATAAATTGAATAAATAAATAAAATCAGGGTAAGTGTTATTGCTGCAGGGCAATGGACTTTACATCTATAATGCAAGGAAATAGGACTATCTAAAGATCAGATAGACTGCCCCCCCAGGGATCAGAGTGTCTAGTGAGAAATCTTCAGTCAATTACAGCTCAATGCCTTTATCAAATATCAAATACATTGTTGATATAGATGACTTCGGAAGTCTCCTCCATTACTGAAGAGTGCTAAACACACTCACACATTAAATAATTTATTTATAAAATTAAATAAAGTCATCATATCAATTTATTTATTTTCTCTGGCATTTTTAAAGGTCATTCAGAATACATTTCCTACCCCCCTGCCCTCTCTCTTTTCCTTTTCCTTTTGTTTAGCAGTGTCTATAAATGTGCTTCCTTGACAAAATTCCATAGGATGTTTAGATATATGTTTACTGTACTATACTAAGGATTTATTTGAGCCCCAACTGGTGTGGCTCAGTGGGTTGGGCATCATTCTGAAAACCAAAAATTTGCTGGTTTGATTCCCCCTCAGGGCGCATGTCTGGGTTGCAGGCCAGGGCGCCGGTTGGTGACAAGTGAAAGGCAACCAGCCTATCGATGTTTCTCTTGCACATTGATGTTTCTCTCCCTTTCTTTCTGCCTCCCTTTTGTTCTCTCTAAAAATAAATTAATAAAGGATTTACTTGGTATTGTAAAGTCACAATTTCAAACTCTTAAAACAGGTGTTTTTCATTATAATTTTAGAGTTAGGTATGTAGAATGCAAATTAGTGCCTAAAGTTTGAATAAATGGCAAGTGGTTTCTGTCAAACTTTTAGGTTGACTTGGTACCTTTAGGAGCTGCTTTGGTGTTCTGGTCTCAGTGCTGGCATATTGTATGAGACTCCATGTGTCCATCCCCCAGTGCCCTCACAGATGTATCCAGAGATTATCTCCTGAACCAGCTCTCTCTGATGGCTCTCTGCAGCAAATTTTGTCCCTGTACTTAATCACTGTAATTGTCACTTAAATAAAGAAAAATATGCTCATATTAACTAATAAATGAAGAAGCGATACAATTAGGAAAATTACCATTTTACCATTTCTACTATAATAATTTATTCAGGAAAGGATTTTCAGAAAAATATTATGGAAAACAATGTTTTCACAGTGCTAAAGTATGACACAGACATATTAGTTACATTTTGCCAAGGGAAAAATTTTGTCTTTGCTAGAGAGAGAGCTGGCAGGGACTACGTTAATCATCAAAGAATTACTGACATTACTCTCTATGTGATGCATAAGAGCATCTAAAAATTATGCTTACCCAAAAATGTTTAACCTAAATCTAACAAAAGCTCTAAACATATATCCATGTTTAAGAAAAAAAAAAGGGATATAGGAATAGTTAATGCACACAGTTAGAAAATAATTAGCCAAATCTAGAGTGCAGGATGTTGCTAAAGACAATAGCCTTGGACATGTCAAAAAAAAAAAAAAAAGTCAGTGTTAGAATAAGCTCCTAACCGAAGCCCTTTACTCAGATAAAATAAAAGATGAATAAAATACCAAAATTAATTACCTAAATGTAGAGATTGAACAAAAACATGCTTATTTTTCAGGGGTGTTAAAACCTGCAAAATGGACCAGCTTGTGGTGAGATATCCTCTTATGTGGATTGAAACGGAAGGTAAACAGTGATTCATGATGTGATGGCTGCAGAAGTGATGCTGGAAATCCCACAGTTCTCCTGGCACGAGGGATTGGAGGAAAGACTTTATGTTGGCCACAGCTGCAACCAAGGAGGGGGACTGGGAATCCTGGAAGCGGGAAAGATCAAAGAGTGGAGCCCCAAGTTCTGTGTTTAATGAGCACCAAAGTCTCTCCTGCCTTCTGAGCCATGTGTGGGTGATTATATGTGAATGTTTATAGCAGTTTGATTCACAGTAGCCCAAACAGGAAATAAACTAAATTCTAATCTATAGGAAAATGGGCTAAAAATCTGGTACATCCATTCAATAAATTGCTACCCAGCGATTAAACAGTAACAAACTACCGATATATGCACTACCATGGATAAACCTCAAAATCATTATTTTTAAGAAAGTCAGATATAAAATATACTTGTTGTACAATTTCATTTATAGGGAACCCTAGAAAATCCAAACTTATCAACAGGGACAGAACGCAGGCCAGTGGTTGTTTGGATCTGGGTGCAGAGGGAGGGACAGACTGCTGAATAATAAGGGAAAATTTTTGAGGATGATGGAAGTATTCTATATCTTGATTTTGGCTTTGTTTCAGTTCTTTCCACAGAACGACCAAACCGACTCTTACCAAGCATCTCTAGTCCACTCTGCCTTGTCTCTGTCATAGCCCAAGTTAAGTGGCTACAAATGAAATTTTGTGCATCGGCCCTTTAAGAGGCTCTCTGAGTCTCTAGCCACCTCTCCAGGGCAGACAGAAACCCTGCGGCTTTTCACAGCTGGATGTTATCTGGGTTCCTTTCTGGCTCTGGTGCTGTAGGCTGGGGAACTCATCTTGGGGTTTAGACCCCATACTTCTCAGGGGCAACCCACCCAGCTGCTGAAATAGCTCTCTGGAACTTCAGCTGCTGCTAGTGGGATCCCAACCAGCCCTCTTGTGTAACCTCCACACTGGTTACCAGTCTCCTTGTGGTGAAGTGGTTTCTTCTGTCTGTCCTTGGTTATAAGCCTTCTCACCAGCGAGTGTTCAGTTGGTTATTCTGGATGATTTCTCTACAGTTTAGTTGTAATTCCAGGTTGGTCCTGGGAGGAGGTTAGTGTAGCTTCCACTTACTCCCCTTCCATCTTGGATTTAACCTGTATGTGTGTTCTAAACTATGAGGAGACTCTTTAAATCACTTTGCTGTTAAATCACTTATACTATGTCATTATTGAAACTAATGTCTCAATACTGTTAGAAGGAAGACCTGACAAGATATATATGTTTTGTTTAAGTATGTAAGTTTTGTTATTTTAAATCTTTTTATAAAAATTCACAATTTTTATTTCTATGAAAAAAGTTATTGTCATGGAAAAAAGTAAGTGGGAGAAGGCAACTGTTCTATGTTAAAGAAGAATAAATTAGACAAAACAAATGTGTAATTTAATACAAATGCTTTCTCAGAACATATCAGGAAAATTTGAACACACATTGTGTTAATTTTGATAAGGGTAATAATTATACTGTGGTTAATGGAGAAAAAGACCTTACTCTTTTAAATGGTGAGCTGAGGTACTATGGATAGATATCATGATATTATAACTTATTTTGAAATATGTTAGGAGGTAGATCAAGATTCAAGGTAAATGTTGGAACATTTTGACTATACTTAAATATTGTGAATGGTATAAATGTTTTCTTTTTTTAATTTCTATATATTTGAACATTTTTATAATAAAACATTGAAAAAATAGAAATGATTTTTAGTATGCAAATAAATAAAAACTCATTATAAGAAATTGACTCACTAAGAAGTCAAAAAATAATTTTCAACTTAATTATGACTGACTTTTCACTAAGTACATTATTATTTTCAAGAAGCAATAATTATTGTATAAGTAGCTGGAGTCAGCTATAATGAAGCATGAAAAAAACTGTTAAAATGCTATGGTTCACCATAAATATGGTATGATTTTGCTACTAAACACCACCAGAATATTTTTATATGGATACAATTTCAAAATTTTAAAAAATATCAACAGAAACAAAGAAAATTATATTCATTACCTTTCATAATTTTACTCAGCTATAAAGCTGGACAAGCCATAGATATCTATAAATCTATCATGAGGATATTTTGAAAATTTTATTTCTAAATGACTGAGTTTTAAATAAGGAAATATTAGGAACAATTCTGATAAGAACCAACCCCAAAATCTCTAAAAAACATTGTCATGTAATATAATTGCTTAGATGTTTCTAACAAGTCTTCAAGCATTAAGGACTTGAAAATAAAATTATTATAGTTATATTTTCTAAATATACATTTTTAAATGAACACAACAATCTATTCCATCCTTCATTCCTACCCCCAAGAAGTGAGGTTTATGTTCCCTCCCTTTGGATCTAGGCAACATTGTGATTCCTGCAGACACAATACTATATGGCCTTTCGGTAAAGACCATAAAAGTTGACAGATCTTTCTTGTAGCCTTAGCTCTTTGGAGTTAGGCACCATTTTATGAGGAAGCCCAAGCAGAGGCCCAGTGGAAGGGAATAGCACAACTGACCCACTGCCCTCGAGGAATTCCGAGCGTACAGCCAGCACCGACACGCAGCTATGTCAGTGAGTCATCGTGAGAGTAAACCCAAGCATCATGGCAACATCAGAAAGCCTCCTGGTCTATCCTCTTAGAGCTATGAGTTGGACAACTGTGTTTCAACAGAGGATTCCCTGCTCGACACACAAACACATCTGAGAGATCTGTGCATTGAAACATCTAAAGGTAGGCATATGGAATCGAGCAGGGGAGGCAGGATGGGAGGAAGAACAGAGAGGAGAGCTCAAGGTGCAGTCTGGTACCCAACACAGCCCCAGCCAATGTGGTAGCAGAGGACTGCCAAGTACAGCCCTGACTGGGTTAGACCAGAGGGTCGGAGCAGCAATCTGGCATGAATGGCCAGTACATATTGAGGCTGAGCCCAGGGTCCTCAGTAGAGAAATGGTACAAAGGATGGCAGGGGTGCAGCACACTCCATCACCAGGAAAACAAAGCTAGCGATGCAGAATCTGACTCCCACCCCTTTCCACCACCCTTCCATTGATGGCTCAGTGTTATAGATCTCATTTGGTAGATGACGAAGGGGCAGAAGCAACATTCCAGCCTAAGTGGTCTGTACTCATTACGGTTAAATGCAGTGATAAAAACAAAGCCACAGATGCCAGAACCAACTTCCCTGCTCATCCCTCTCCTACCATGGTGGGTGAACTAGTAGAGGCAGCTACAACATCTCAGACACTGAGGCCTGGTTGGTGGCTTCTGGTTGTAGGAAAGCAGCACTGGGAACACAGAGGCCAGGAGCTCCATCACCTGCCACATCCACCATGGGAGGTTGTGCCCTGAGACCAAGGTACCCCAGACACAAAATGGACACCAGCTCCTAGGGGAATATCGGGCATTTTCCATGCCAGAAGAGAAATTGCTCCCAAAGAGATCCCCAAAGTACCAGTAGTGCAGGTAAGAGAAAACGAAAATTTCCACTATAGCACCATCTACTGGAAAGTGAAACACCTCTCCTTATCAACTTGCTAAACAATTAAAGAAACTAGGTAAAAAAAAAAAAAAAAAAAAAGATTTTGTTCCTTCAAATGCCCAGGCAGAGAAAAAATCCATCAAGTGCCATGAATACCCAAGGTAACAAGGTAGTTCAGAAAGGAAATTTAAAAAGCTCCAAAAACTAACTTAGAGGCATGAAAGTCTGTAATTTAAATAACTGAGAATTCAGGACCATAGGTCTGAAAATATTCAGTGAAACACAAAAGAACTCAGAAAGGCAGTTCAGTGAGCTACGGAATAAAATCAGTGAACAAAAGAACTTTATCAAAGACATTGAAACAATAAAAAAGAAACTAACAGAAATTCTGTGGCTGAAGAGCTCACTAAGTCAGATTAAGGATGTATTAGAGAATTTAGGAAATAGACCAGATCAGATAAAGGAAAACAATAGTGATATTAAAGCAAGAAATCTAGAAATGACTCAGGTAAAAAAAGAAAGATGAAGAGTAAAAAAAAAAAGAACACTCTATAAGAACTATC